>NC_082724.1:1594008-1912810 GCF_030144855.1 Hypanus sabinus
GTGGATAAAGGACTGGAAGCTAGAAGTCAATATGGCTTTGTGTAAGGTAACCAATCTTTTTGAGGTTGAAGGCAAGGCACTGGATGCTGTCTATATGGACTTTAGCCAGGCTTTTGACAAGTTTCTGCATGGTAAGTTGGTCAAGAAGGTTCAGCCACTCAGCATTTAGGAGGAGATGGTAAATTGGATTAGACATTCTTCTTGTGGAAGAAGCCCGAGTGGTTGTAGATGGTTGCCTCTGACTGGAGACCTGTGACTAGTGGAGTGCCACAGAGAGGGTCCTTTGTTGTTAGTCATCTGTATGAGCAAATTTGTGGATGACAGGTGAGACAGGGGGCATAGTGAGGAAGATGTTCAAAGCTTTCAATGGGGTCTGGACCAGCTGAAATATGGGCTGAGAAAATGGCAGATGGAATTTAATGCACCTTGGAAGGACAATCTAGGGTTGGAAATGCATGCAAAGCAGTGTTTTCTCCACTGAGGTTGAGTGAGACTAGAAGGAGAGCTCATGGGCTAAGCTTGAAAGGTGCAACATTTAGGGGGGCCTTCAGAGGGCGATGAGAGTGTGGAATGAGATGCCAGTGGAAGTGGTGGATGTGGGTTTGATTGTAAGGTTAATGGAAAACATTGACTGGGTACCTGGATGAGAGGGGCATAGCAGGCAGGTCAATGGAATTGGGCAGATTAAGTTTGGCACACTAGATTAGCTGTAAGGCATGTTTCTGTGCTGCAGAGCACTATGACTCTAAATCACTGCAATTTATCCATGTCACATCTGCTCCAAATTTCAGCCAGATCGTTGCCAGAACTAGAGCTCCGAAGGTAGATCATTAATAATCAGGGTCAATTGTCAAGCGGAGAATTCAGATTTGAGTCTGTGCCCCCAGATGGGGAAAGTATTTTAAAATAACTCTTAGTAAAGTGCAGCATAAAATCAAAAATGAGCACAGCAATCCATAAGACAAAAGCAGAACTATCATGTGTTTAATCAAAATGAGATCAAACTGAAGTAAACAATTCTTCTTGACAAATTTTGATCAAGTTGTGGCTGCAGAGAGAGAGAGAGAGAGAGCGAGAGAGAGAGAGAGAGATAGAGGGCAACTATAAATCAGTAAACATCATTGGGGAACTGCCTGATAACGTGAGGGAGATACAGGAATAGTATTTAAAACAGAAAAAGATGGTGTGCACGTGGGAAGGGGAGGAATGTGTGTAGGAGGGGGGAAAATGTGGCTGGAAAGTGAGCATGAAAGGAGGAAAGAGCAAGGAAGGGGAAGGAAATTGAAATGTTGGGACAATAGCAGGAGTGAAGAGGAAAAGATTGAGAAAAGTGAAGTTATGCACACGTTCTACTATTTAAAAAAGCTGCCGATCTGTGAATAGGAACTGAAACAGAATAATTTCTTCTGTTAGACATTTCAGAATCTCAAGTGCACTTCAGGAAATCGGAGGCAGTGTCCAAGGGCTCTGTACCTAATGGCATTCCTAGCCTGCAGCCCCAACTTTTGGAGGCAAAGAGTCCTCAGCCACCGGAAATAAAGCTTGTGCCTGTTAACCGCCGATATAACATTAAAGTCAACGCAATTAAGGCCACTCGCATAAAAATAGAAATACAATTTTGCTTACTTTCCTATTCCCAACATGTCTTGTGGCTTTCTGACATGAGACCATAAGACATTGGTTCTGAATTTGTCTATCTGGCCCATTGAGTCTGCTCCGCCATTCCATAATGCTGATTTATTATCCCTCTCAACTAATCAAGAACCTATTAATCTCCACTTCAAATATACCCACTGACTTGGCGTCCATAGGTGTGTGGCAGTGAATTCCAGACTCATCACACTGTGGCTAAAGAAATTCCCCCTGAACCCTGTTCTGAAGGGATGTCCTTGTATTCTGAGACTGTGCCCTCGAGTCTTAGACTTCCCCCAAAACAGGAAATAATCATGTCCCAAATCTTCCCTGCTGGTTGTTCAGGAAGGCACTTACTCACCAGATGAGATGAGCAGGATTGGAGAAGAAAGGTGCAATCACTGTCCTATCATGTCTCCACAATCCCCATGCGCGGAACTTCATACTGGATATCAAGAACCCAATCTCCCCCCTCATGTACTTAAAGACAAGGTCTAAATCCTGAAAATGTCTTCACCAAATGGGCTGAAGAGCTCTGGAAAGAAGGTGAATCACAATGAGGGATTGGTAATAAGAGGCAGTGGCACATGAGGAGTGCTGGGGTGAGGTTTTATTCATTATATACTGGTCAACCAGCTTCCTTGAGGTTGTTATAGCCAGGGGAGATAGTGGGAATAAGCTCCCACTACCTATTAAATGCTCCCAATAATGTGTGCCTCAAGTAGCCACTGACAACCAAATCCAGCTACCTGCCTTCATGTGTCACTTAGCTACCAAGCCCAGCAGAACCATTTCTACTGACAGGAGAAGGGGCAAAGGCAGATTACTGGCATCTTAAAACCAGTTGATTTGAGAAGATGGGGCTCATCAGCCATGGTTGGCAGCTCATCTAGAAGGAAAACTGATCTCAAACCTCCACTGCCTTGTGGCTAAACCCCACTCATGGGGAAGGCTTCAGGAGTAAACAGAGAAAAAAAATCCAGAGTTGGAGTCCCTAAGGCTGAGTTCAAAGCTGATGAGCAATGCCTGCATTAGCTGTGTGGAAGGGGGAGCCTGCTATAAGGGCCTAACTGGTCGCACATATAGGCCTGTACAGCTCTTACCCTGAATCGCTAAACACATAGATCCACTGGGAGAAGATTCAGAATAAACCATGGTTAACAGGGGATTACATGCAGCTACTGAAATAATGAGACACGAGCCAAGCCCACTGGAGTTTGTTTTTTAGTATATTATAGCAAATACATTTTGAGAATAAAATAGGAAACCAATTCAATAAGGGAAAAGTGTCTTTGGAAATTTATATTGGAAAGGGAAGGTAGAGAGTCAGCTTGTGGATTTAACAACAGCTTCAGAAACTCAATGGTTGCTGCTCCTTGGTAATGGAAGTTGGTACAAAAGGAAATGTGGCTTCTCCCGGTGATTGTCAGCCTTGCCCACTGGCTGCAAAAGCAGCCTCACCTTGAGCACATCTTTCAGCCGAAGTAGGAGTAGACAGAAGATTGGGCACTGTGTTGATTCCTGCGTTAGTCACCATATTGTGGGGCCGCTTTCCCTCAGGTAATACTTAACTTGAAGCAATTGAGAGTTAGTTGGATAAAATGACAAGGCAGAAATCCCTAAAATGCTGGTTATTATAGTTGCACTGTATTTTTTGGGCAACTGAATTGCAAGGAAACCCTGAATGATCCAATTTAAGCTGTAATTACTATTCAGCAGGCTGCACAACAGTTGCTGTGTTGTTTCGTAGAGCCCAGTGTGTTGAGAGGACATCCAGCTTTCTTTCCAATTGCATGAATGACAGATCACCAATATCACAAAAGGAAAATGCGATCATGCCCTCACACACAAATACCCACACACCCACACGCATGCGCACATTTCTATACCACTGACAGATGTCAAAAAACATGGGTAACTTAGAGACGAGCTTCAGCACTCAAGGACACCAATTTTCCCGAGAGGTTTAGAGGGGGTGGGGAAAAGCATTGAGAATAACCTTCATGCAAAGATATCACCAATTATAAGAGCACACAGAGGTCAAGAAATCACTCCATTCTCCTCTCAGCCAGCAGATAGTCTGATTAACACCAATGCCTTTTACTACAGAAGTACAATTCCTCTGGGCTCGTTTCATGTTATGTTGAGCCATGAATCCAATGCACACCCCGAAGAGCACCACAGTACCTCTGCTGGCTCTGCTCTCCAATGCTTACCATCTTCACTTGCAAGCATACAAACAAAAACAATCTTCCTTTTGCTTTTCCTTCCTTCAAAGATTCAGAAAACATTATACAAATCAAAAGGACCCCTTTTTATATATATATATATATAAAGCAGCGTGAAGAGAGGTTTTAAACAATAGCTGAAACAATAATCATAAACAGGTGACCCCGGATGTTATTGCCAGAACAAAGAGCACATCAGTGCTGATGATCCATTCGTGTGCACATTGGTAACAGAATCATTATTCAAACACACTTATTTAAAAACCCACTTCAGCAGTGTTCTCACCCAGAACAGCATCAAAACACCAAAACAAATTGTCCCCAACCATCTCGTTCCTAGTGGCTACAGTTCAGGCCCCAGACACAGGCATGGGGAAGGTACACGGAGTTGAGGTTGAGGGAGGAAAAAGGGAAATAAATTAGTTTTATGAATTGAGGGATTGTATTTTTTTTGTCCAAAGTGCCAGGTCTCTTGCTGCGACATGCAGTTTTATACACAGTCCCCATGATCAGTCTACTTCCTCCACGTTTCCATAGGCCGGGGTGCAGTGCTCGGCTGGATGTGTGAACAAGTCAGACACCGTGTCTGCAGTCAGCTGGGGAGAGTCTTCGGGGTCCAGACCTGCCCCCCGCACTGCCTGACTAGAAGCCTGCAAATATATTAATCCCAAGATTTAGGACAAAAAGAGTGTACAGAAATGCTGTGCAACTCAAAGTTGGCTGAAAAAGTGCAATAAAAATTTATTACAAGGTTTTTGCATTCAACTGCACAATATATTTTAAGGAACATATTTAAAACTCAAATCGATAGAATCAAGTATCGATGACTTAAATGCCCTGAGTAAAAGTATTTAAAATTATAAATCAGGTTTAAACTCCCCGGCTTTACACACTTTAAACATATCAACATTACAATTTTTAAAATATGTTAAAATATACATTTGGTGGGGAGAGGCATCATAGTAACATCTAATTTTATACAATCCAGTGACAACCAACACCACCCTCCCGCCACAAAGACAGACAGACAAACACCCCCACACACACACACAGAGCATTAAGCAACCTTTACATGCAACATTTGAGATACAAGATACAATGTTAGGGGCATTTTTAAAAAAGCAACAGAGCATGAATGATCAGCAGTTTATAATACTAATCAAATGTTAGGTTTTCAACGCAAGATATAAACATCCTGCAAAGACACAGTTAACATATTTTATTTCTTGCTTGGCTGTCTCATTCTGCACAGCTCTGAATTTATTAATGATTTCTGACATTTAGGCTCCAAGTTCAGCTCTTTGATGTTGCAGTGCTCAACCGGCCTTTGGTGGAATGAGATAGTTGCACCTGAGCCCCAGCGAGCAGATATTCGACAGTTGCCTAAGGTAGATTCACCTGTACTTGCCCCTCCATCCAAAAACTGAGTGTGGGAGGCAGATGGGCTCTGCCCCTGTGTGAGAGGGGCGGGAAGACGGAGCCTGGCTGCACGGGGGTGGGGTAGGGCTCCGGCAGTGCGGGTGTGGGGGAGGGGGACTACTTCGGCTGCGCGGGTGTGGGGGGGAAGGGGAGGTGCACGGCTACGCGGGTGTTGGGGACGGCTCCGGCAGTGCGGGTGTGGGGGAGGGGGACTACTTCGGCTGCGCGGGTGTGGGGGGGAAGGGGAGGTGCATGGCTACGCGGGTGTTGGGGACGGCTCCGGCAGTGCGGGTGTGGGGGGGAAGGGGAGGAGGCCAGCTGTGTGGGGGAGGGGGAGGCGCCCGGCTGCGCAGGTGTGGGGGGGGAAGGGGAGGTGCACGGCTACGCGGGTGTTGGGGACGGCTCCGGCAGTGCGGGTGTGGGGGGAGGGGAGGCGCCCGGCTGCGCAGGTGTGGGGGAGGGGGAGAGCTCTGGCAATATTGCCGGTGGGGGGGGGGGGGGTGTGGGCTGCATGGTTGCCTGTGCTCTGCTCTCTCGGTAGCACAAAGAAAATAGTTCTCCGTTCAGCATTCAGTGTATTTCACGGGACAAAAAAAAAATCTCACATTGCTTTCAGAGGTTTATTAACCAGATATCCTTAAATTCTAAACTATAATTTAAAAAACAGTATTAAGATTAATCAGTAGGCAGAGGTCCAAGGCTACCAGTATTCAAGTTTTATTTGTTTAACTTTAAGAACCACAATGTAAGTTTTGGTGAGTGAAGATGTCATCACTAACTCTCACCGTCCAACACTGGCTCGCAGATGGTAAGCGGACTCTTCAGAGCACTGTTCTATTAAAAAATCAATAATCTGTGGGGAAACAAGGCAGCTGTGTGCTGTACAACTGGGAGTACACAAATAACTGGGACCCCATGTATGTACCGTGCAAATCACAACAGTGAAAATGGGGAGGATACAAGAGACACAGAGGGGGCTGGTGTTGTGGAAGTGTGTACAATTGCTGTCTCCCCCTACTACTGCGATACACAGGTGCTAGATGAGCAGAGGGTACAGGACATTTACAAAGAGAGCTAGCATGGCAGCAAAAGTGCTGAGGACAAAATATCGGATGTAATCCTGGTCTGAGTAGTCTGAGAGCCAGGTTCCTGAGAGCTCCTCGTGGATCCGAGACTGCAGTGGCCTAAGACCCTGATTATGCCTGCCTGGTGTGCGTGGTGCCTCTTCCCCAGTATCTTCTGCCTCCAGCTCCTGCCATATTAGAGAAGCCTGCGATTTGTGGAAACTCCTGTCAGCCTCTCAATAAAACAGTTGTAATACAGGCCTTCACTAACTCACTGTCCAAAGCAACACAACTACTTAGACACAGTAAGCCAGGAATGTGCAAGAGGTTCTGTGACAATCATGAACAAAACAACCAGTTCAATACTTCCACGTTAAGGTAAAATGGATATGACAAATCTACTGACATCTGTGTGTACAAGGTGATGCCCTGTGCACGTCAGTGTCAGTATGAGCTAGTGGGTACGCTTGCAGTGTTATCACAGACTTCGCACTTTGCCTCACACAATTAACAATTGTGTCAAATGAAGGAAAAGAGATATTGAAAACATTTCTTTTATGAAAAAAAAACAAAGCCCAATACACTGGAGAAGACTCAAGGTTTCAGGTCAGTATGGGTATTCATTCAGATGCAAAAAGGTAGACTCAATCCACCATTACACTGCACCTCACAGAAACTTCACAAGGAACGGATTGCGGTGATGACCTGCATTTCCGTCCCAAATACTGTTGATTGAATGCTTCATTGTTGGACCTAATCAGTGAGAAGGATCAAAGATTCATAAGCCAGTCGTTTTACAAACTTATTTAAAGTGACTGTAATTATGTGGGACACACTTTTCATGAATATTGCTGCAGAACATATTGTACATTCCAAGATGCCACTGATAAACCAGGTTAAAATATTCAGCCTGACTTAGGGTCAGGCTCATTTGAGAGTAAGCTTGGTAACACTCAAACTGGCTTTAACAGCTCTGTTGGCCAGTCGTGCAAGGTTACAGCTTAAGTTGAATTTAACACTTGAACCTGCCACCCAGCAGAGTTTAAAGCAGCACTACTCTCAGGTTAGCCTGCCTTAAGTTATTGGACTGCATGAAATCAAGATAAAATACAACTGTGTAAACATCAAAGGTCTAATTTAATGTTAACTAGAACGTTAAATATACGTAACATCGCTGCAATAAAATTAACACGAACTATGTAAATATATGCATTCAGCTGTGTTTAAAACTTTTTTTGAAAGATATTCTAGTTACCTTATAATTGAATGGTAGCTCTGGTGGATTTGTTACTACACCATATCTAGATGTTAATGGTGTGCTGGCTAGAACTGTGGAGAAGTTGTGTCCCACACATGATCACTACAGTTCTCTGTGTGTGTGTGTGTGTGTGTGTGTGTGTGTGTGTGTGTGTGTGTGTGTGTGTGTGTGTGTGTGTGTGTGTGTGTGTGTGTGTGTGTGTGTGTGTGTGTGTGTGTGTGTGTGTGTGTGTGTGTGTGTGTGAAGGGAACAGGGGTTCACTATGATGCTGCTTTGTTGTATAACTACCTAATGTTAGGGAAAGGTTCTGAGCCAGAGAAATGCTAGAATGTCTCCAGTCTTTTCTGTGGAGACAGGGAAAAGGAGCAAAAAATAACAAGACCACAGAAAACCATATAGAAAAAGGCAAAGTTTCCTCTGGCTGAATGACACAAGGGGACTACAGAAAAGTCTCATGTAATAATAGTGTTTCCTTAATCCATAAGGAAATGTCCCCATTTTAAACAAGGCAGTTCAAATTTGGAGCAATACAATGTCAGTCCAAGCAAGCTTTCTTATACAAACACAGCCTACAAGGTTAGGATTAAATTCTTGTACTTCTTAACAAGGACATTTCCCTGGTGTCCCCAATATTGTAAGTAGCATAGTAACTTTAAAATCAATTAGAATTATTCAGCTTGAAGGAGATAGTCACACAGGGAATATGTGCAAAGTTTACTTGGACAGAGCTAACAAATTTATGGTGAGATGGTGATTTCGGCCAGGGGCAGAAACAAGGAAGACTAACGTACTATGAGGGCTATTGTTCAGGTGTAGGTGCATGGCAGAACAATAGTTTATCATGGACTACTAGATGGACTGAAGGCAGTTCTCTCTGACTTGTTGCTGGAACACTTAATAATTTGAATATCCTTCTCGCCTGTTGGGCTTGCAGTCAGTTGCAGTGTTTTCAATTTTCACTGCCGTTTCCTTTTGCCTCTACAACACTGTGCCCAAGGCCAATCCCCAGTAATCTCACCTCTCACAAGGATATCCCCAGATGTTGGGAAGGATAGAGTATGAGCAGCAAGAGCAGACAGATAGAGCAGGGCTACAGGGAGGCAGGCAAAGCAGATCTGCTGAAGGCAATGAACAGTAGGAGGCCTTCAGGGACTGTGGCTAAATTAAGAAAGGTCACCTTGGAGCACTTAATCTTACCAAGACTGTAAAGGTGGAGGCCTCCAGCAGACTGTTACACAAAACTATTTTTAGCATGTTTTGTATTTGAAGGAACAGTTGCAGATAATCTTAGAATTTAGAAACTTTAGTAAACTGCTGAGCACTGACGAATGAAGAATGCTGCAACTTCCTCAGACTTTACTTCTGTGACTAAGGACAGAATCATTTCAGAACATCTCCCTAATTCACTGAGAAGCAGCAATGGCATGGGCCATTTCCAGCAAGTGGCTACCATGTTAGTCAGCTTGGTCTAACAGTGCAGTACATCAACCTCGAAACCCATGGTCATTGACGGCAGTGTCTGAAATGCCTTTCCCACCAATTTCCCCGTCCGGTCAAGATTAATAGCAACAATGTGCTGGAGGATCTCAGTGGGTAATGTAGGGCAACACAGTAGTGCAACACTATTACAGTGACCTGGGTTCTGCCACTGTCTGTAAGGAGTTTGCATGTTCTCCCTGTGACCAAGTAGGTTTCCTCCGGGTCCTCTGGTTTCCTCCCACTTCCAAAGTCCTGTTGGTTAGGGTTAATTATTTGTGGACATGTTATGTTGCTGCCAGAAGCATGGCGACACTTTCAGGTTGTTCCTAGCACATCCTCAGACTGTGTTGGTTGTTAACATAAACAATGCATTTTACTGTACAGAGCCCTTACCAGCTCGGTGCAAGAGTTATCCAGCCAGTCACCCCCAGAGACTCAATCAAGGTCCCTACAACTGAATTAGCTGGATTTTTAAAGAAGTGTTTGGTGTGCTGACCGTCATTAATCAGGGGATTGAGTTCGAGAGCCATGAGGTAATGTTGCATCTTTACAAAACTTTGGTTAGACCCCAAACCAAAAGTTTACATGCAAGGCCACTCAGGTTTTGAAAATATTTCCTTTTTTTGTTGCAATTACTTAAGGACAAGGTCACTTTGGGAATATTATCTGTGGATGTTCAAAGTAACAGAAGTTATTCATGAAAGTGAAATAATTCTTGGTTCAGTGGTGTTTATGATACATTTGTTCAACTCTCAATCTTGTTGCAATTTCTGATCGGCAACACATGAGGAATTTAACTTTTAATCAGTTCTACTAAACAAAACTGGTTCATAACACAAAAATACAACTGCAGATGCTGTGGATCAAAGAATATGTACACAACCCTGGAAGAACTCAGTAGGTCAGGCAGCATCCGTGAGAAAAGAGTAGCCAACGTTTCAGGCCAAGACCCTTCATCAGGAATGGGGGGGGGGGGGGAAGAAGAGAGGGCCGAAGCCCAGTAATAGAGATAGGGGAGGGGGTAGGGCCTAGAGGTGCCAGGTGGAAAACCAATCAGAGGAAAGATAAAAGGGGAGGGGATAAGCAAGAAAAAACTGTAGAGATAAAGAAGCAGAAAGTTGAAAGGGGAGAGAGGCAGCGAGGGACCTAGGATAGGGGAAGGGGAGGGAGAGGGAATTACCTGAAATTGGAGAAAGAATAATCTAGTTTATATACATTTCCATCAGCATGACTAACACAGAAAGATTAGATTAGCTTTATTTATCACATGTACATCAAAACATACAGTGAAATGCGTCATTTGCATCAACGACCAACAAGGATATGCTGGGTGTAGTCGCAAGTGTTGCCATGCTTCCAGTGCCAATGTAATATGTCTACAACTTACTAACCCTAATCTGCACACTTTTGGAATGTGGGATAAAACCAGAGCACCCAGAGGAAACCCACATGGTCACAAGGAGAATGTTCATATTACTTGCAGTAAGTGACAAGAACTGAAACCCAATTGGTGACTGCTGGTGCTCTATTAGCATTATGCCAATGGCTACATTACTGTGGCACCCATAAAAAATACACGTATGTGTGAACATGAGACACAAAGCAGTGGCGGAGTGGGGGTGGGGAGATGGGGCACGGGGGGGGGGAGAGAGAGGAGCGGAGGAAAGAAGAGGAGCAGGGGAGGGGAAGGGGGGGGGGGAGATAGAATGAATTTATATACATGTGACTACCTGCATGGAGTGCCAACATCATAATCCTTTTCAACTTGCTCAATATTATAATAGTGAAAATGTACTTCAAAGTGAAAACACGATAAATGATCTGCTGCCACATCAGAAATGATTTGAAGCACAATACCAAGTACAGTGAAATCTACAATGTGGCTAAATTAGGTGTGAGTGAGAAACCCTTGGCCAAACTAGATACAAGTTCTGTGGGCAGGTAAAGAGAGTAGGGGGGAACAACCAGGAACTAGCTGCAGTTGTGGCCAAGTTTATGGATGATATAAAGATAGGTAGAGAGGAAGGCAGTGGAGAAGAAGAAGGGATCTGCAGAAGTTAGATAGATTGTGAGAATAGGCAAAGAAATAGATGATGGAATAGTGTAGGGAAATGTATGGTTATGCACTTTGGTAGAAAAAATAAACCCGTGGACCATTTCCTAAACTGGGAGAAAATACAGAAATCTGAGGTGCAAAGGGACTCAGGAGTCCTCGTGCAGGATTCCCTGAAGGTTAATTTGCAGGTAAAGTCGGTGGTGAGAAAAGTAAATAAAATGCTAGTGATGCTGAGCACTGACACCTGAGGAACACCACTAGTCACTGTCAGTCAACTGGAAAAGGCCCCCTTTATTCCCACTCTGTCTCCATGCAGTCAGTCAATCTTCAGTCTCTGCTGTTATTTTTCTTTGAATACCATGGGCTTGTTAACATATCTTGTTAAGCAGCCTCATGTGCAGCAGCTTGTCAAAAACCTTCTTAAAATTAAGTAAATAACATCCACCAACTCACCTTTGTCTATCCTGTTATTTTCTCAAATAATTCCAACAAATTTGTCAGGGAAGATTTCCCCTAAGAAAACCATGTTGACTTTGGCTGATTTTATCATGTGCTTCCAAATACCCCAAAATCCCATCCTTAATAATGGACTCCAACATCTTCCCAACCACTGGGCAGACTAACTGCCCTATAATTTCCTTGCTTCTGTCACCCTTCCTTCCGAAAGAGTAGAGTGAAATTTGTAATTTTCCAGCTCTCTGGAACCATTCCAGAATCTAGTGTTTATTGAAAGACCATTACTAATACCCGCATAATCTCTTCAGGCACCTCTTTCAGAACCCTGGGTCTAGTTCATATAGTCCAGGTAATTTGAGGAAACAACAAACAGAGACAAAGGAAAGCCCATGAATGTGGTCTACTTGGATTTTCAGAAGGCTTTTGACAAGGTGCCACACACGAGGCTGCTTAACAAGAGCCCATGGTATTACTGGAAAGATACTAACATGGAGAGAAGATTGGCTGACTGGCAGGAGGCAAAGAGTGGGAATAAAGGGGATAATTTTCCCACTGCCATAACAGTGACAGAGTTCCTCTTACCTACCACTCCATCTGCCTGCTATAGAAGGATATGGGAAATGTACTGCTAAAGAGGATAATGATTTGTATCCTTCTGCATGACTATGCAGTGATGTGGTCACAAAATCAGCTCAGTTGGCACCTCTGAAGCAGAGCAAATAACCTTGAGAAAAGTGGAACATATTTCAACCACAAAATGCTGGAGGAACTCAGCAAGTCAGGGAGCATCTAATTGCTGAAGTGTTTTAGCCTGAAACATCAACTGTTTATTCTCCATAGATGCTGCCTGATCTGTTGAGTTCCTCCAGCATTTTGTGTGTGTTGTTTTTCAGCACCTGCAGATTCTCTTGTGTTTAACATATTCCAATCAACTTTCACTGTAAACACCATGGCTAACTTGAGAGATGTTTATTATGGCACCTGTAATTGCTCAATGGTCAGGGTAGTACATATTAATTAATTAGCAAGTCTGGGAAACGGCACATCAAATAGCTACACCCTTCTTGATTATGGAAGAGAAGGAATGATACTATAGCACTGAGAGGTGGCAAGTTTGATGTCAGTCTCTAGACAGGCAACAAAACCAATAGATAGCATCTGTGACAAAAGACTGAAGAGCAGGGGAAAGAGATGCCCCACCCTGTCTACAAACCTGGGAGGCTGTTCCATCCGTCTCTGCTGGGCACTCTGCTCCCCGAGTAGCAGCTCTTGTCCGTGAAGGCCTCACTACGGGAGAATTGCGGCGGCGATAGAACAGCACGTAGGCATGCCGAGCTACCACTTGGCTTTCATCAACCGTTGTGACAGTGCTGTCGTCAAAGAGGCGCCAACCTGAGCAGACAGCACAGACAATGCATCAACTTAGTTGCCATCCTGAAGCTAGTGATTCCCACGTTGTCCATCGACACGGCTAGAGCTAAAACAGATGGGGAACTGAGGGAGATGATACACATGTGATAGAGAACACACAACAGTACAGTTCTCAGTGTATGTGTCCACTATGATGCCAATCCAAACTCATTGCATCTGCCGCACACGGCCCATTCCCCAGTTGTTCATGTGTCCATCTGAATACCTCTTAAATTTTGACATTGTATCTGCTTCCAGCACCTACCCTGGCAGTGTTTTCCAGGCAAGTGTGCTAACTGCGTTCTTCTCTGTGTTACTATTTTCAGGGAGCACAAGATTCCTTGTACATCAATACTCCAATAGGTCCTGCCATTTACTGTACAGTTCCCAAAGCGCCAAACCTCACATGTTGGTGAGGTTTCTCATCTGTGGTGTCTCACCTATTCAACTAACTTATCTCACTAGTCTACACAGAAAGACAGGGATAGGCTTGCCTTCAGAATGGGAACCACTGAATCCTAGAGCAATTCATTGTAATGAGGACTTTTAGATAGCAGGAACCAAACAGATGTATTTATGGTTGTTTTACAACACCACAGGACTATTTCCTCTCTACCATTTATCACCCAACCTGCACCATTCAATCTGTAAATGGAGTTTACTCACAGCACTCTTTCACTTTTGCTTAAAGCAGACTTTCTACAAACAAACAATGTATTTCTTAGACATCAAATAAGCAAAATACTTAATTCGGCATCAGCTGGGCGAGGTACTTACACTATGTACACAGAATAACCCAAGACATGCTGCCCGCAGCTCTTCATTATCAATACTTTTAAGGCCAGTAGAACCTGATGAGATGCTGTGCATTTTTAGAGGGATATTTATAGGGGACATTAGAACAGAGAACACTACACCTTTGGCCCATGATGTTGTACCAACCCTTTCACTTACTCCACTAACCTGTGAGTGTGAGTGAAGGCCTCCATTGGTCAGAGTTAACCATGGATATTGTCCTAGCTGCCTAGATATACAAGCCAGGGCTGTACAATATGAAGAGCAAGCCGTTGCCCATGTAACAAGCTCCCTCTCTCCACACATCTGATGAACTCAAAGGAATGGCAGAGACCGATACAAGTTAGTACCAGCAGTGTTGCAGGAGTTGCCTGTCAACATTGATCACAAGGTAGGACTGCCAAAGGAACTCCAGCTCCGGACTTTTCCCCTCATGAGCGGGTAAAGCTGCAAATCAGCAGGGGTTTCCTTCTCCTGGATGAGTTGCCAACCATGGCTAATGAGCCCCATCTGCCCGAAGTGACTGGCTTTAAGGTGCCAGTAACCCACCTACGCTCCCTCTCCTGTCAGTAGAAATGGCTTCACCAGGCTTAATAACTAAACCATATGTGAAGGCCAGGAGTTGGACTTGGTTGTCAGAGGCTATTTGAGCCTCCCACAAAACCCCTCCATTTTTCTATCATCCATGTACCTATCTAGAGTCTTTTAAATGTCCATAATGTATGTATCTGCCTTTACCACCACCACCCCTGGCAGGATGTTCCATGTACCCACCACTCTACCTAACTCTGACATCCCACTAATCAGTAAGAAGCAGCCATTTTGCTGAAGGTTTAGGTACAATAGGCAGGATCTATATGAAGTGTCCCTGCATCATACACCATCCACAGAAACAGATGGGTATTCTTATTCATCTGAAACTGGTGGTTCAACAATGAGTTACCAATTTCCAAATCAGCACACACAAAAGAAGAACTTGGGACTGACGAAGGGTCTCAACCTGTAAACTTCCCTCTGAAGATGCTGTCCGATCTGAGATTCTCCAGTATTTTGTGTGTTGATTCAGATATCTGGCATCTGCAACTCTTGTGAGTCTTACTAATTTCCTGATACTTGAAACAGAATTTAAGTTCTCCAAATGCTGGTGTGAGCTAATTGTCTCATGAGGACAAGTTGGACAGATTTCAGTCGAGACAAAACCGTGATGAATCAAGGCATATGAACTTTACTTTGAGGGTCATGAGTTTTTTTTTAAAAAAGAGACCTCCCCCTCAAAGGGTAAAGAAAACAGCTGAATATTTTTAAAACAGAGTTTGATAGATATTCAATTAAAAGTTGAAATTTATCATGGGTCATAAGATAGTAGGGGTGCAGAAGATGAGAAGACATTAATAGCAGAGATAGGCAATTCGACCCATAGTCTCTTCTGCCATTCAATCATGGCTATATATATTTCCTCTCAACCCAAGTTTCCTACCCTTCTCCCTGTAACCTGTGATGCCCTGCCTAATGGCGTTTGCTTTAAATATACCCAATGACCTGGCCTCCACATGCATCTGTGGCAATGAATTCCAAAGATTCACCACCCTCTGGCTAAACAAATACCCTCTCATTTGTTCCAAATGGATATCTCCCTATTCAGAGGCTGTGTCCTCTGGTCATGAACTCTCCCACTGTGGAAACCTCCTCCCCACACCCACTCTATACAGAGCTTGTCTTGCAAGGGGAGGTTTCTTTGGTGCAGAAGAGCCTGAGGGGTGAGCTTTATAAAAGAATGAGGGGCTTAAGGAGCATGGTCACAGGATTGGTGAGGGTATAAGCTTAAGGAGAGAGGGGTAAGATTTACAAGGGATCGATGAGTAATATTCTCACATAGGGTTTGGTGGGTACATGGAACAAGCAAATTGGAAAAACAGCCAAAAACATGGCAGATGGAATACAGTGTCGGGAAACGTATGATAATGCATTTTGGTAAAAGATAGTGTGGATTATTGAAACAGGGAGAAGGTTCAAACGCCAGAGGTACAGAGGGACTTAGGAGTCCTTGCGCAAGACTCCCAGAAGGTTAATTTGCAGGTTGAAACTGTAGTAAAGAAGGCAAATACAATGTTGGGATTTATTTCAATAGAAATAAAAGCAAGGGAATAATGCTGAGGCTTTATTAGACACTAGTCAGGCTGCACTTGGGAGTATTGTCTATAGTTTTGGATCCCCTATCTCAGAAACAATGTGCTGTCATTGGAGAAAGTCCAGAGGACATTCATGAGGATGATTCTGGGAATGAGGCAGTTAACATATGAGGAGTGTTTGGCTGTTTTGGGTCTGTACTCATTGGAATTTAGAAGGATGTGGTGTGGCGGGGGGCGGGGGAATCTCATTGAAACCTACCAAATGTTGAAAGGACTATATAAGGTGGATCTGGAGAGGATGTTTCTTCTGGTGGGGGTATCCAGAACCAGAGGGCACAGCCTCAAAATTGAGGGGTGACCTTTTAGATCAGGGGTAAGGAAAAATTCTTTTAGCCAGAGAGTAGCAAATCTGTGGAATGCTCTGCCACAGACTCTGGTGGAGGCCAAGTCTGTGGGTATATTTAAGGTGGAAGTTAGTTTCCTGATCGTTCAGGGCATCAAAGGATATGGCGAGAAGGCAGGTGTATGAGGTTGAATGGGATCCAGAATCAGCTATCATGGAATGGCAGAGCAGACTCGATTGGCTGAATGGCCTAATTCTGCTCCTATTTCTTGTGGTCTTATGAGATTCATTCTAGTGACAAAGCTGCCTGAAGAAGTGGTTGAGGTGGGTACAGTTTATATTTAAAGACATCTGGATGGGTACATTGATAGGAAAGATTTTGAGGAATAATGACAAAGTGTAGGCAAATGGAACTTCAGATAAACATCTCAGCATGAGTTAGTTGGGCCCAAATGTTCTGTATAATTTTGACATCATGTATCTGTAACTTGGACAGATCTGGTGGTTACCAACTCACCCACATCACTCCGCTGACTGTTCTTGTCATTAGGTAGGCGTGCATAGGCAGTGTAATGACCCCCAATCATTCCACCATAGTGATTGATTACTGCATACAGATCGTAGACAGGAGGCTGTCGGTCATCCTTCTGACCAATGCAGAACTTACTCAGGTCCAAGTTCCTTTAAGGCAAGTAGAGTGATGTTAAACAAGAAATTCCCATTTCAAGTACTGTAAAAACATTTCAAGTTCGAAGGGCAGTTTTATAAACAACTCAAAGGAATCCCATTCAGATCATCAATATCGGGCTTCATTGCCGAGGCTGTTATGCAAAGGGTAGAAAAGAGAGTGCTTCTGGTCCTCAAACTCAAGGTACAATACGTAGACAATACAAGACCATAGGATATAGCAGCAGCGTTAGGCCATTTGGCCCATCGCATCTGCTCCGTCATTTCATCATGGCTGATCCAATTTTCCTCTCAGCCCCCATCTCTTGCCTTCTCCCCATATCCCTTCATGCTATGACCAATCAAGAAACTACCAACCTCTGCCTTAAATATATATAAAGACTTGGCCTCCTCAGCTGTCTGTGGCAAAGAATACCACAGAGTCACCAACATCTGGCTGAAGAAATTCCTCATCTCCGTTCTAAAAGGATGCCACTCTATTCGGAGGCTGTGTCTTCTGGTTTTAAACTCTCCCACCATAGGAAACATCCTCTCTACATCCACTCTATCAAGGGCCTTTCAATGTATGATAGGTTTCAATGAGGTCACACCCCATTCTTCTAAATTCTAGTGAATACAGGCCCAGAGCCATCAAACACTCTTCATATGACAAGCCATTCAATCCTGTAATCATTTTTGTGAGCCTTCTTTCAACCCTCTCCAACTTCAGCATATCCTTTCTAAGATAAAGGGCCCAAAACTGTTCAAAATACTCCAAGTGAGGCCTCACCAGTGCTTTATAAAGTTTCAACATTACATCCTTGCTTTTATATTCTAGTCCTCTTGAAATGAATGCTAACATTGTATTTGCCTTCCTTACCACATATCCAACCTGCAAATTAACCTTTAGGGAATCCTGCACAAGAACTCCCTTTGTTCCTCAGTTTTTTGTATTTTCTCTCTACCATTTCTTCTACCAAAGTGCATGACCATACACTTCCCATCACAATTGCATCTGCAATTTCTTTGCCCATTCTCCTAATCCGTCTAAGTCCCTCTGAGGCTTCTCTATTTCCTCAAATACCTGCCCCTCCACCCATCTTGATATTGTCTGTAAACTTTGCAAATCATTGACATATAACTTACAAAAAATCATTCCAACACAGACCCCTGTGGAACACCACTAGTCACTGGCAGCCAGTCAGAAAAGGCTCTCTTTATTGTGACTCTTTGCCTCCTGCCAATCAGCCACTGCTTTATCCATGCTTGAATCTTCTGTAATACCATGGGCTTGTAGCTTGTTAAGCAGCCTCATGTGTAGCACCTTGTCAAAGGATTTTTGGAAAACCAAGTACATACTCCTTTGTTTACTCTGTTTGTTATTTCTTCAAAGAACCCCAACAGTTTGTCAGGCAAGATTTTCCCTTGAGGGAAAATATGGCCTATTTTATCATGAGCCTCAAGTACCCTGAGACCTCATCCTTAATCGACTCCAACATCTTTCCAACCACTGAGGTCAGACTAACTGGCCTTAAGTTTTGTTTCTTCTGCCTCTCTCCCTTCTTGAAGAGTGGACTGGCATTTGCAATTTTCCAGTCTTCCAGTGCCATTCCAGAATCTAGTGATTCCTGAAAGATCATTACTAACACTTCCACGATTTCTTCAACCATCTCTTTCAGAACCCTAGGGTGTACACTAACTGGTCCAGGTGACTTATCTACCTTCAGACCTTTCAGTTTCTCTCTGGATATGGTAACTTCACACAGTTCATGCCCCCTGACACCTGGAACTTCCACTATACTTTTAGCGTCTTCCACAGTGAAGAATAGTGCCAAATTTCTTATTCAGTTCATCTGCCATTCTGTTGTCTCCCATTCGACCCCTCCAACATCATTTTCCAATGGTCTGATATCCACTCTCACATCTGTTTCACACTTTATATATCTGAAGAAACTTTTGGTCTCTTCTTTAATATTACTGGCTAGCTTACTTATCTTTGTCATACTCAAATGAAATGAAATAGAGGATACCTTTAACCAAATCGACTATGTATTTGGTGAGATCAAGTTCACAATGGAAAGAAAAGTGAGAACCGACTTGCATTCCTGGATGTACTTGTTATAAAAGTGACGGACATCTATTGGAAGGGTACATACACAGACCAGGTATTGGACTACTACAACAACTACCCTGCCTGCCTCAAGAAAAGCTCATCTGAACAAACACACTGCAGCATCACCGAACTTTGGGCGAGGGAAGAGAAGCACTCATTTGAAGTGCTCCAGAACAATGGTTACTCACAGAATTTCATCAGGAGATGCTCACTAAGGAGAGAGAGTCATGTAGATCTTACTCAACATGCACTGAAACACACAACCTTGCCCTACATCAAGAAAATCTCAGAAATGATAGCTTAACGGTTCAAACCTCATGGCATCACAATAGACAATAGGTGCAGAAGTAGACCATTCGGCCCCTCGAGTCTGCACCACCATTCTGAGATCATGGCTGATCATTCACTATCAATACCCAGTCCCTGCCTTGTCCCCATATCCCTTGATTCCCTTATCCATCAGATATCTATCTAGCTCCTTCTTGAAAGCATCCAGAGAATTGGCCTCCACCGTCTTCAATTGCACACAAAACAACAACAACTTTTAAGGAAGCTTATCTCAAGAACCAAGGTACCAGGAAAGACAACTGACAAAAACCGTTAACAGACAAGACATCAAAATTGACAACATCTACAAAACCTTAAGAGCTAAAGAAACACAAGCCTATAGAATTCAAAGGTCAACTAACAGGGAGCTATATAAACGAGCACTCCCAGAGAGAAACACCAACAACTGTGAACTGAGGATGTCACCTCAACTGGTGATGAAATGTCTGCAAGCTAATTGCCAAGCTCAGCTAACACCACAACATCAGGCTTATTGAGTATACTCACAAGAAATTATTCTCAAATTTGTATATAACATGTATGTACTTTGATAACAAAATCTACTTTGAACTTTGAAACACAGTTACTTGCCCCAAGCCGTCAGGTTAACTTTAACATTTCCTGTCAGAATCACCTTAAGTACAGATAATCTGGTACCTAGTGTCACTTTATGTACATTCAGTCAATGTATATAAGCTCATCTTATGTTTATTATGTTACTTTATTTTTTATGCTTATTGTATTATTTTAATGTTGCATCAGTTCTGGAGCAACAACCATTTTGTCCTCCTTTACACTAAGTACTGATGAAGGATATTAAATAATATTGAATCAGCCACAATATTAAACTGAGATATTCTTCAGAGGTTGATGTGGACCTCACTATGATATTCTTTCCAAGAGCCTCAGGTCTCGGTTGCTTCCCCCTGCACTCTGATAATGAAAAACAGAATAATCAAACATGCACTGGCTTTGCTGTGCTACTTACCTGACAGGAAACTCCACCATATCATTGATTTTGTCTCTCCAGATGAAATTGCGAAAGGAAAAGCGTTTCAGTTGAATGATGAGGACATTTGGGAGCCACCATAACATCAACTGCTTGGATGCCTCCCTATGCTGTTTACATTTGGGACAGTACCTACAACAGATCAGAGGCAGGGTCAGTCTACGTTCTGTACAAGCCAAGCATGTGCAGAAAGAATAAATACACTAATCATGCAGAGAGCCTTACAGCTACCCGGGCCTTTACCCTATCAATTTACAACTCAAATCCAAACATAAAAGTAACATTAGCTACTTTTAAAGAAGTTCTATTTATTTATTGATTGTGATGCAGTGCTGATTAGTCTTCCAGTCCTTTGAGTCGCATTGCCCAGCAACCTCCGATTTAACCCTTGCTGAACCATGGGACAATTTACAATGACCACTTAACATATCAACCTGTATGTCTTTGGACTGTAGGAGGAAACCCTCATGGTCACAGGGAGAGAATAAAAACTCCCTTATTGACAGCAGTGGAGGGATTAAAGTTATTATTGCAACATCAGTAATTTGCAAAACCAATTTCAGCCAGCAGTGGTCAATAATTTGGGAGGAGATATCACTACTATTTGGGCTAGTCATGACAGAAAGTTCTTGCAAAAGAATCAATTTCAAAAGCAATGGATTATGGTCTGTCCTACCCCTGGGCACTGTCCAGTGTCAAGAATTGTACAGAGTGCTGTTCATTATAGGTTCTATCCATGGGAACTGCACAGCTTTGAGAATTGTATGGAGTACTGATCATTATTGATTTTACCCTGGGCACTGCCCAGTGTTGAGAATTTTTATAGAGTACTGATCTATTCTACCCCTTGGCATTGCTTAGCTTTGAGAATTGATGCAAACTTATTCCAGCCACTGGTGAGCATTCCATATCTGGATTATGAAAAGAGGAAAAATGCAAAGCTGAGCTCTCCCTTTTACAGAAGAAAGAACTGTCCATATTGTTAAGTCTTCTGGAACTTTCCTTTAGAATACTAGAACAGCTGCTATTAGAATAGGTGTTGTATAAACTATGGAAAGCGAGCCATGTACAGGAAGTTAACACAATGTCAGTAATGGCCATTAGTCTAGTTAAAGGGATATTGGTAGAGAGCTAAATTTGGCCAGTGCACTGGAGAAATATTTTCGAAATAGTGTTGAGATATTTTACAGCGATTGAAAGAGGTCAGGAACGCAATGTTACAACTTGTTTGAGCATTAGCATCACTGGTGGTGTAGTTGTTTCTTCAGGAGTTCTTTGAAGAATCAGTTTGAATGACTCAATGAGGAATAGCTGAATCATGTTGAGAGTAAACATTGAGACCCTTGCATAAAGTGATTTGACACAAACGACACATTTTACTCTGTGACAAGTAAAGCTAATAGAACGACAAACAGCGCAGGCCTTTCGGCCCACATTGTTATGCCGACTAGTTAACCCAGATTAAGATCCATCTAACGCTTCCCTCTGACATAACCCTGCATTTTTCTATCATCCATGTGCCTATCTAAGAGTCTCTTAAATGTCCCTAATGTACCTGCCTCTAACACCACTCCTGGAGTGCGTTCCACACCCACCTATCTCTGAGTGAAGAACCCATCCTTGATGTTCCCCTTATATTTTCCTCCAATCACCTTCAATTGATGTCCCTGGCAACCTTTATCATTCAGAACAGCACTCAAAGTCAGTGTTGAGGGTGGCGGTGTGAAGAGCTAGATGAGGTCTTACCAGGCTTCCTCAGGTGCCAGCACCTCGGGTTTAGTGAAAAGATTCAGACATTGCTCCAGTGTGAAGTAGCCGGCTTTGGCTGCTTCATTGGCTGAATTGGGATCTTCAATGTACTCAAGTTCTTTGGATTCCACCAGCACATACTCTTTCTGCCGCTCATTGTTCTTCCAAACCATTGCTAAAGAAACATTATCAGGAAGTTCCAAGGGAGCATCACCTGTGCAGGAGGGAGATGAGATGAGAAGATATTGACTATGAGTAAATATTCAATGTAGCAGATTAGACTGTACACAATTTATCATTCCAGCCCACTCTTCATGTTAATTTTGGATGAGGGGTAAATATCATCCAAACCACTTCTCTACTTATCAGCATAGGGGTCCACAGTTGATTAACGCTGCATCACTTTCCCAACACTGACCCTTCCCCCACTGGTAGTGTAACGTGCTGCCCCAGTCTTGAATGCCTTTCTTGCAGAAGCTGGTAAAATTGCTTCTTCCCAAGGAGATACTGATGCAATGCTACATTGTCATCGTAGAGAAGATCCTCACATCAGCCATTATTGGGAGCCGTTTTGGGCCCTTATCTAAGACAAGATCTGCTAACAAGGGTCCAGAGGAGGTTTACACGAATAATCCTAGAACTGAAAGGGTTAACATATGAGGAGCATTTGAATACTCTGGGCTTGTACTTGCTGGAGTTTAGAAGAATAAGAGGGGATCTCACTGAAACCTATTTAATATTGAAAGCCCTAGATAAAGTGAATGTGGATAGGATGTTTCCCATGGGGGGCGGGGGGGGGGGGGGGGGAAGTCTAGGACCAGAGGTAAAAAGGAAGTTCTTCAGAGAGGGAGGTGAATTTGTGAAGTTCATTATCATAATTGGCTGTGGACACCAAGTCATTGGGTATATTTAAAGCAGAGGTTAATAGGTTCTTGATTAGTCAAGATGTCAATGGTTTTGAGAAGAAGGCAGAAGAATGGGGTTGAGAGAGAAAATAAATCAACCATGATCAAATGGCAGAAAAAACTTAAAGGGTCAAATGGCCTAATTCTGCTCCTATATCTTCCGGTCTTATTACTGTCTGGTTTGGTTCTTTCTGAAGTGCCTCAAGACTATTGAAACAAAAACTTAATCCCACCTTAAAATTTCTTCCCCCAAGCAGGTAGTCCCCTCCCAGCTAGTACCCCCATCACTGTAAACACATGCTGGTGTTTATGTATTGATGCACATTTTATTTCACACCTGTACTGTAATCTGATTTTACTAGCTTTTATAACATATATAATGTTTTTTTAAAAAAACACACTTCTTTATAATGGCTGAATGTCTTTTTTTGTTGCATGTTACACCCTGACCACCACACCACAGCAAATTCCTAATACATGTAAATGGTGAATAAAGTTGACCCTTGACAATATGGACTCCCTCGGTACTGACACCCTGACATAGTTAAGTTTCATGGTACCGTTCAGACCATGATATCCCAGTGTAGTAGAGCCAAAGAAATTATCAGAATGCGATTGCTGTACAACTGTAAGACATGTTGGAAAGAATGCTACACCTCCACATCTCCTAATTCCCCCTTCCCACTCTCAGTCCACAATAGAGACCCATATCAGAATCAAGTTTATCATCACTCAAGTCATGGGATGTTCTTATTTTGCAGCAGTACAGTACAGTGCAATACATAAAATTACTAGTTTTGTGCAAAAGTCTTAAGACACCTTAACTATACATATGTGCCTAAAATTTTTGCACAGTACTATACAAATAATTATATTAAAAAAGTTGTAAGTACAAATATAGAATAAAATGTGCAAAAATACACGAGTACCAGTAGGTAATTATAATGTAAACAGCAGAACAAAATTGGTTTAAAGTGTTTACAGTGCAGTGATGTGATGGGGCTAATAGAAAGGGGTGGGGTGTAATTAAAATTACTGATCAGATTAACTGTCTGGGTGAGAAAGAGTTAATGGAAGATTTCACAAGGCACTGGGAAAGTTCGAAGGTGATGCGCAGGTCTCTATGCACCACAGCTAGTTCTGCTTACCGGTAGTGCACAAATTCAGAGTTGGGAATGATGGCGATGTCAAACAGCCACTCACTGTCCACCTGGGTGGCTAAGGCAGTGACAATTTACCTTTTTAATAGTCCAGTATACACAGTCTCATGCAGAAAATTATTAAAATATTACATAAAATTACTTTAAAGGGTATATGTATAAGCTGCATATGCAATGTAAATGAATTTTGTTTAGACTTGGGTCTCACTCCAAGCTATCTCATTATATAGTTCCAAATATCCCAAAATCCCAAAAAAATCCAAAATCCAAAAAATTTTGTGCTCTAAGCATTTGGGTAGGGGGTGCTCAACTTGTTGTCTTGTGGAGCTCTCCAGTTGTATTCTCACTACTCCTTCCCTATAGCCATGCCAATGTTTGACCCTCCAATATTTCTTCAATTCCCTTCTGGATTTATATCGATTACATATCAGTCACAACTACCTGGCATACAAACATTTGTATGTCACGTGACAAGTGGACCCTCATTGGTGCAAAACCAGAGCACTTGGAACATATCATCGCTACAGCTAGCCATACAGCATATCAAGCATCATTTTCTGAAAGAAATCTAATTTTCACAACTAAGATGCCACAAGGGAGGCAGGTTCAGGATAATAATGAAGGCTGTAAGCCTGGGGAGAGTTTCACTGAAACATAAATTAGAACTGAGGGTAATTTCCGTTCACACATCAGATGAGCTATATTGCCTTCTCCATTTTATTATTGGTTCTGTAAGTGATAAAGGAGCATTTCTAAATGACTGTAATTATTAAGACAGAACCAGAGTGGTCAGGCAAGTGACCCGAATCATTCGAAGGAGATTAGTTATAGTGAAAGGTTGAATAGGTTAGGACTTTATTCCCTAGAGCATCGGAGATCGAGATGAGATTTGACAGAGGTATACAAATTTACGAGGGGTGTAGATAGCGTAATGCAAGCAGGCTTTTTCCAGAGGCTAGAGGTCATGAGGTAAGGATGAAAGGTGAAATATTTAAGGGAAACATGAGGAGAAACTTCTTCAGTCAGATGTTGGTGAGAGTAGAAAAATACTCAGTAGAAGTGGTGGATGCAGGTTTGATTTCAACCTAAAAGTACATGGATGGGAGGAGTATGGAGGCTATGGTCTGAGTGCAAGCTGATGGTACTAGGTAGAATAACAGATCAGCATAGACCAGATGGGCTGAATGGCCTGTTTCTGTGCTGTAGTGCTCTATGACTCTATATTTCAGGGTATGGAACACAGTTATTGTTTGAATGATTGATTTGTTGAAAACACTAACATCTTTTTAAATATACGAAATGCAGCTTTTGATGACATGCTTCAGAACCTCATCGGGACACCAGTATCTGTTCACGTTTGGTGTTTAAACCTCGTCGGGATACCAGTATCTGTCCACGTTTGGTGTTTGAACATCGTCAGGAAACCAGTATCTGTCCACGTTTGGTGTTTAAACCTCGTCAGGATACCAGTATCTGTCCATGTTTGGTGTTTAAACCTCGTCAGGATACCAGTATCTGTCCACGTTTGGTGTTTGAACATCATTGGGACACCAGTATCTGTCCACGTTTGGTGTTTGAACATCGTTGGGACACCAGTATCTGTCCACGTTTGGTGTTTGAACATCGTTGGGACACCAGTATCTGTCCGTTTGGTGTTTGAACATCGCCGGGACACCAGTATCTGTCCGTTTGGTGTTTGAACATCATCAGGATACCAGTATCTGTCCACGTTTGGTCCATGTGCTCTCCCAAACTGTAATGTCTCCTTTTATATATGATGTTTGGATTTAGGAAAATAAACCTCAAGATATTCCAGTAAGTCTGCAGGAGAGTCCTTGACCAGAAACGTTAATCCAGTATCTCTTGAACAACACACACAAAATGCTGGAGAAACTCGAGTTGGGCAGCATCTATAGAAGGGAATAAACATTTGCCGTTTCAGACTGAGACCCTTCACCAAGACTGGAAAGGATGGGGGCAGAAGCCCGAATAAGATGGTGGTAGGAGTGGAAGGAATACAAGCTGGCAGGTGATATGTGAGAACAGGTGAGGGGGTAGGTGGATGGGTGGGGAAGGGAGGACGAGGTAAAAAGACAGGAGGTGATAGGTGGAAGAGGTAAAGGACTGAAGGTGAAAGAATCTGATAGAACAGTGGGTCATGGAAGAGAGGAAAGGAGGTGGGGAACCATAGGGAGGTGATGGGCAGGTGAGGACAAGGGATGAGAAGAGAAACAGAATTGGGAATGGAGAAAGAGAAAGAGCGGGGGTGGGGGGGAAATCTCAAGAAGAAATATGAATGTGGTCACATTGTGGCACCAGAGGAGACCATGAAGCGAAATATCAGAATAGGAAGTCAAAATGAAATGGGCTGCCACCAGGAAGCCCTGCCTACTATGGCAGATGTATCAAAGGTTCTCGACAAAGTGGCCTGCAGCATCTCTCTCTACAGTTACTGCCTGGAAGAGGTGAGCTTAATGGGTTGAATGGAATGGGTTATAAAATGTGTACTGTGGACTGAAGGATCCACTTCCCTGATGCTTGACTGTTTCCAGTGTTTTAACTTCAAATGTCCAGCACTGGCTGATACAGCCCTTGGACTCCAGTTTCAGTGCACCCATCCACTTTGCCCCATGTCATCAGTAATTGGGCGTGGGTGATACTTTCGAATAGGAATTGTGGACTCTCCACAGGGCAGGTCTGCACGATCAGTATTGTTCAATCGTTTAAGCATATGCCACATGAGAGGCATAGATAAGGTGAAAGCATTCTATCTTCTTGCCAGAGTTGGGAAGCCAAGAACTAGTGGGCACAAGTTTAAGGTGAAAGGGGAGAGGTTTAGGCAGGACTTTTTTGTTTTATCTATGTGGAATCAGCTGCCAAAGGAACTGTGAAAGGCAGGCACACTGATATTTAAAAGACAGTTGGACAGATCCATGGAAAGGAATTGTTCAACATATGGGACTGTCATATGTTGAAAGATTGGAGCGACTGGGCTTGTATACACTGGAATTTAGAAGGATGAGAGGGGATCTGATTGAAACATGTAAGATTATTAAGGGATTGGACACGCTGGAGGCAGGAAGCATGTTCCCGCTGATGGGTGAGTCCATAACTAGAGGCCACAGTTTAAGAATAAGGGGTAGGACATTTTGAACAGAGATGCGGAAAAACTTTTTCACCCAGAGAGTGGTGGATATGTGGAATGCTCTGCCCCAGAAGGCAGTGGAGGCCAGGTCTCTGGATGCATTCAAGAGAGAGTTAGATAGAGCTCTTATAGATAGCGGGGTCAAGGGATATGGGGAGAGGGCAGAACGGGGTACTGATTGTGTATGATCAGCCATGATCACATTGAATGGTGGTGCTGGCTAGAAGGGCCGAATGGCCTACTCCTGCACCTACTGTCTGTTGTTCAGAGAAATATGAGCCAAACACTAGGAAATGGACCAGATGGGCTTAAGGGCCTGTTCTTTTACTATATAACTACGACTCTACTCAGGAAAAAAATAATTTATCAAATAATGTAGGTAAATGATGGTTCTTTGGATAATTTAGGGACTTTCCAGATTATGGAAGACCTGACCTACAAAAATCTACGTAAACTCTGCAACAAATTAAGAATTTTTCAAGATAGCAAAACTTGTTACAGAAATGAAAATATCTCCTGGGGTTATAGAAATGCAGTAGCAGCTAGTTAATTCAAACGACATCATCTTTTAAAAAATTACATGCAACTTCTTGGCAGTAATAAGACACCATTGTCTTGAACACAGGGGCTACTTCACAACAGGAGGCCATTCTAATCATTTGCTTTGGAAAATGCTAAGGCAATCTCATCTGACAGTTGTAAGAATCATCAATCAATTTAACATCCTTTGATACTAAAAGGCCATCAATTGTGTTTCATTGTAACTATACAGGGGAAGGCAATAAATCAATGTTTGTGCTGATTGACCCTCACTGAAGTTTCTGAGCTGAGTCTATGACAATTTTCAGAAATCGATCTCTTGCGTTTCCCAGGAACTCCTTGTATTGAGTCAAGCTCATGAAACAAGGAAGTTAAACATTCAAATGCACCCCCCCCCAGTGCGGGGGTAGAAAATGAAATGTCATCATTTGGAAGTCTGGCAATTCTCTCTGATCAAATCTTCATACTGATCTCATATAACAGACAGTTAACAATATTTAGAATTTAACTGAAACAGTTTGTCAGAAACAGAGTACTTCAGTAATGGGCTGCCAGGTTCAGCATGAGAATAGCAGCCAGCTTGGATGGAGAAGCCACATTGACACTGTTGCCTCTGCTCTGGCAGAGTTGCTGCGACAGCTGCCACTGACATTCTTTGTACATGGTTTGGTCTGGGGGTGACAGCAGTAAACCTTTCTGATGGGCGACCAAGGGATACAAGAAGGCCCTTTCCTCCCAAACAACCCCAATAAATAGGACAAATAAAGTTCAAAGTACATTTATTATTAAAGCATTTATATGCCTCTATACTATACTGCCTTGAGGTTCCTTTTCTTAGACCATAAGACATAGGAGCAAAACAAGGCCATTTGGCCCATTAAATCTGCTCTGTCATCCCATCATGATCAATTTAATATCCCTCCAAACTCCACTCTCTTTCTTCTCTTTGTAACCTTTCCTGTCCTGACTAATTAGGAACCTATCAAACAATGCTTTAAATATACGCAATGATTTGACCTCCCCCACTACCTGTGGCAATGGATTCTACAGATTCACTACTCTGGCTGGTGACAGAAATTCCTCTTCATCTCTATTCTAAATTGATGTCCTTCTATTAAGACTGTATCCTCTGGTCCTAGACTCCCCCACTATCAGAAATATTCTCCCCACATCTACCATATCCAGTCCTTTCAATATTTGATGGGTTTCAATGAAATCTCCCCTCATTCTTCTAAACTCAAGTGAGTACAGACCACAGCTATCAAAAGCTAATACATTAACCCTTTCATTCCAAGCATCATTCACATGAACCTCTAGACCCTCTCTAATGTCAGCACATCTTTTCTTAAATAAGCGGCCCCAAAACTGTGCATAATACTTCAAGGGCAGAATGCTGAAAATGCCTTAAAAAGCCTCAGCATTATATCCTTGCTTTTATATTCTAGTCCTCTCATAACGAATGCTAACATTGATTGCATTTACCTTAAAGACCAACTCAACTTGCAAATTAACCTTTAGGGAATATTGCACAAGGTTACCCATGTCCATTTGCACCTCCACTTTTTGAGTTTTCTCCCCATTTAGAAAATAGTCAACAGAATTAATTTCCTCTACAAAATGAATGACCCCACATGCCCCTACACTGTATTCCACCTGCTATTGCTTTGCCCATTCTCCCAATCTGTCTAGGTCCTCCTGCAGATTCCTTGCTCCTTCAATGCTATCCGCCCCTCCACCTACCTTCATATCGTCTGCAGACTTGCCACAAAGCCAGTAACCTTGTCATCCAAATAACAGACATACAACATGAAAAGAAAGGATCCCAACACCAACCCCTGAGGAATACTATAGCTAACCAGAAAAGACTCCCCCGTTGCCTTCTGCCAATCAACCAATGCTCTATCCATGCTGGTATCTTTCCTGTTAATACCATCGGCTCTTAACTTGTTAAGCAGCCTCATTGTCGCACCTCGTCAAAGGCCTTCTGACAACCCAGGTACACAACATCCACCAATTCTCCTTTGTCTATACTGCTTGTTATTTCCTCAAAGAATTCCAAAAAATTTCTGGTGGATTACATTTTTGTGTGTGTTTGAATTTCCAGCATCTGCAGATTACCTCATGTTTGATTCCAACAAATTTGTCAGGCAAGATTTTCTTTTGAGTAAACAATGCTGACCACAAACTATTTTATTGTGTGTCTCCAAGTACCCTGTGACCTCATCCTTAATAATCGACTCCAACATTTTCCCAACCACTGAACAGACAGACATACTTTGTCTGACTAACTGGCCTAAAGTTTCCTTTCTTCTGCCTCTCTCCCTTCTTAAAGAGTAGAGTGATATTTCCAAATTTCCAGTCCTCCAGCACCATTCCAGAATCCAGTGATTCTTGAAAGATCACCACTAATACCTCCACAATCTATTCCGCTACCTCTTTTGAAACCCTAGGGAGTAGTCCAACTGATCCAGGTAACTTATGTATCTTCAGACCTTTCAGCTTCCCAAGCACCTTCTGCTTAGTAAAGCAACTAATATCACCTCTGTTCAATGACACTCTGGATTTTCTAGCATAATTCTAGTGTCTTCCATAGTGAAGACTGACACAGAATACTTAAAGTTCATCCACCATTGCAATCCAATATTCACACTCACTTCTGTTTCTCTATGTATTTGAAAAACGTTTCTTATCCTCATACTACTGGCTAGCTTACCTTCATATTTTATCTCTTCCCCCTTTATAATTTTTTTAGTTGCTTTCTATTGGTTTTTAAAAGTTTCCCAATCCTTTCTATATTCCCACTAATTTTTGCTATATTATATGCCCTCACTTTTGCTTTTATGCTGTCTTTGATTTCCCTTGTGAGCCACGGTTGCCTTATCCTCCCCTTAGAATGCTTCATCTTTCGGGTATATCTATCCCATGCCTTCTGAACTGCCCCCAAAAACTTTAGTCATTGCTGTTTTGCAGTCATCCCTGCTAGTGTCCCCTACCAATCAACTTTGGTCAGCTCCTCTCTAATCTCTCTGTAATTTCCTTTACTCCATTAGAATACTGATATATCTGACTTTAGCTTCTCCCTTTCAAACTGCAGGGTGAATTTTACTATGTTATGATTATTGCCTCCTAAGGATTCCTTTACCATATGCTCCCTAATCAAATCTGGTTCATTATACAACACCCCATACAGAACTGCCCTTTCCCTAGTGAACTCAATCACATGCTGCTCTTAACAAGCCACCCTGTAGGCATTCTACAAATTCCCTTTCTTGAAATCCAGTACCAACCTGATTTTTCCAATCTATCAGCATACTGAAATCCCACGAGATTATCATAACATTGTCCTTTTTAACATTCCTTTTCAATCTCGTTGTAATTTGCATCCTACATCCTGACTACTGTTTGGACGCGTGTACATAACTCCCATCAGGGTCTTCTGACTCTTCTAGTTTTTTAGCTCTGCCCATGGTCTCTACATCTATGTCACCTCTTTCTAAGAATTTAATTTCTTAGAAAGTCCCCCAGAGTCCCCCACTCCCTCATCCTACCTGCCTGTCCTTTTGATACAAGCTGAATCTTATGATGCTAAACTCCCAACTACAAATTTGTTTCAGCCATGACTCAGTGATGCCCACAACGTTGCACCTGCCAATCTCTAATTGTGCTACAAGATCAAACATTCCATATACTGCGAGTAATAAAATGTAACACCTTCAGTCTTGTATTCATCAGCATTTTCAATTTTGCCCCATGTTGCACTTCAATTCACCCCACTAACTACAATTTTGCCCTATTATCTGCTTGTTCTGTCTCACTTGGGGTTATTCACAGTAAAACAAATACCAACAAAAAGCTCCAAGAAAGAAGCAACCAATGTGCAAAGGGAGTTAATTTTCATGGTAGATTCTTGGCCAAAGGCGTAAAGCAGGAGCTAGCAGATAACTGAAAGATGAATGCGCTTGTAAGGGCAACACTACAGGACGTGTGCTGAGGCCATTTATCTGGAAAGATTCTGGTGTAACTGGATTAAAGCAGATGTGCTCAAAATGACTAATGTTCCCAAAATAGCTGCAGTTGCTCTACATTTCAAAACAGGCTTTTTCTTTAGCAGCCTGGTACAGTACAACAGCTGGCAAAAATCATAAAATGCCACCAACACAGACATACACTAACAGATAGCCACATCCAGAAAACTCACTAAAATAGGTATGAGCCCCATTTCTTTGACCTCACCTTTGTCTTCCATTTTCTGCTCTTTGTTTGATGGGTCAATGAGTTTGATGTAAAACTGTGGTGTGTGAAAACGTACTGATGCAGACGGTTGCTGGTAACCAGGAATCACAGCTGTGGAACAAGAGTTCAAAAACTATGTTATACTGACATTTCCTAATAAACCTTTGAGAGGTCAAGCCACTACTTATCACAAGGACACTCAGCTTCAAGTGCACCAGGTAAAACTGATGACGGAATACCGGCAGTCCCCGGGTTACGTATGAGTTCCGTTCCTATGTCTGTCTTTAAGTCGGATTTGTACGTAAGTTGGAACAAGTACATCCGGTATTATTTAGCGTCAGTTAGTCAAACGTTTGTTTTAGTATATAATATATATTTTACCTTTCTATGCATATAAAACACTTAAGAAACGTATGTATTCCAATAATTAAACCACTGCGTTGCTTAGTAATAATTGTAGCTTTCAAAGGGCCAGGGCCTTTCACATGCTCCATTATTCTTACTTTATCCGTTATCCTTTAAAATTGTTTCAATCGTTGACCGACTGTAGCCTAACGCTTTTCCAATGACGTTTCACCTCTTTCCAAACGCTTTATTTTTCCACTTTATTTTCAATCTCAATTGCTTCCCGTCAATGGAACAGAAACACCGCGGGCGGCGGGTCCCGACCTGCACCGGCTCCTGAGGTCCGCTGGGTCCTAAGGACCACAGCATTGAATTCCCCAGGTCCTAAACTGCATCACACTGAGACAATGGGACAAGTGGGGGCTGTGCTGGGTTTGGGTATTTGATCTTCCACAATATTCCACGTGGGAATTTAAACTGGAGGTGGCAGTGTTTTTTTTATGAAGTCACGTTATGAGCTCGACATCAACCTGGCACGGTACAGGAGTAACTGGATCGACATCAACCCAGCACGGGAATGGTCTGTCACTAAATCGAACTCGGGAACCTCCGTTCTCTGGCCCAGTGCTGATCTCCCTGCGCCACCAGCTGACTGGAACGGTCAGGGTGAATCGTACTAAGAAAATTTTAAGCCAAATACAAAGTCAAACACTCAACACAGTGTCAACGGCAACAACTTAAAATGGCGGACGGCATTCTCCTTCCTCGGTTCATAAGTACGAGTTGTTCGGAAATTGGACGTTCTTAACTCGGGGACTACCTGTAAACGGAAAGTGGTTTCCAAGCTTTCAGAGAACATTTGTTAGTTCTCCAGGCAAAGATTTCCAGGAGATATTTTAGTCAAACTAAAGGGCACAGGAATGAAGATGATTGTAGGAAATGCAATGCCCTAGTGTTTGGTAGAGGGTGGATGATGAAGTGAGAATAACGGTCCTTTGCTCCCAAATCTATTTTCATTAGCCTTACACATATAGACTTTAAATTACAACATTACAGGGGGATAGAAACCAGAGAGCCAGAAGAGTCAGTGGATAGGTTGTGGAGGCAGATGTTGGTAAGATCTCAGACAAAGTCAGGAATCAAAAGGTTAAGCATGGTGTGACTAGTGTTCTGAACTGTGTATATTTCAATGCAAGAATTATCATAGGAAAGGTGGATGAGCTCGGGGCAAGGATCAAAACCTAGAATTATGATTTTGTAACCATTAGTGAGACTTGGTTGCAAGAGGGACAGGACTGGCAGCTCAATATTCCCATGTTCTGTTGTTTTAGATGTGACAGAGTGGGAGGGATTAAAGGAGGGGTGGTGACATTACTAGTCAGGGAATGTCATGGCAGTGCTCAGTCAGGACAGACTGAAGAACTCAACTAGTGAGGTATATGGGTGGAACTAAGAAATAAGAAAGGTATCATATTAATGGAGCTATATTAAAGGAACAAATTTATAAACAGATCGCATGTTGTTACAGTAGGCAATTTTAACTTTCCACCTGTTAACTGGGAATCTTATACTGTAAAAGGACTAGATGGGACAGAGTTTGTCAAATGTGTTCAGGAAAGTTTTCTTCATCAGTACGTAGAAGTCCCAACGAGAGGGCATGCGATAGTGAATCTACTATTAAGGAATGAGACAATGCAGGTGACAGAAGTTTGTGTAGCAGAACACTTTGCACCCAGTGACCACAATGCCATCAGTTTAAAAAAAAACATGCAAAAAGATAGGTCTGGTCTGCGGGTTGATGTCTAAATTGGTGAAAAGCCAATTTTGATGGTATGAGAAATGATCTGGCAGGTGTGGTTTGGGATTGGCTGCTTTCTAGCAAAAGTGTACTTGGAAAGTGGGGAGGTCTTCAAAAACAACATTTTGGGAGTACAAAGGTTGTATATGCCTGTCAGAATAAAAGGTAAAGATAACACATGCAGGGAACCTTGGTTTTCAAGAGATATTGCAGCCCTAGTTAAAAGCCCTAGGGAAAGATGTTAAAAGCATTCTTTGCATATTTACTTGGGAAGTGAATACAGAGTCTATAGAAGTGAGGGAAAGCAGCATCAACTTCATGGACCCCGTAGGAGATGCTTGCTAACCTGAGGCAAATCAGGGTGGATAAAACCATACGGCCTGACTAGGTGCTCCCTCGAACCCTATGGAAGCTAAGTACAGACATTGCCAGGGCACTAGCAGATATACTTAAGGCATCTTTAGTGAGAGGACACATACCAGAGAATTGGAGGATGGCTAATGCTGTTCTGTTGTTTAAAAAAAGCTCTAAACAGAAACCAGGAAGTTATGGACCGGTGAGTCGGACATCAGATGTGGGAAAGTTATTGGAAAGTATTCTAAGGGACTGGGTATATAAGCATTTGGATAAATATGGACTGTGTAGGATAGTCAGCATGGCTTCAGGCATGGTAGGTCATGCCTAATCAATCTTATCAGGTGTTTTGAGAAAATTATCAGGAATGTGGATGAAGGCAAGGCAGTGAATGTTGTCTACATGGACTAATTTGGACTTTAGTCAGGCATTTGACAAGGTGAGGCTGGTCAAGAGGGGTCAGTCACTTGGCATTCAGAATGAGGTAGCAAACTGAATTAGACATTGGCTTTGTGGGAGAAGTCAGAGAGTGCTAGTAGAGGGTTTCCTCTCTAGCTGGAGGCCTGTGACTGGTGGTGTGCTGCAGGGATTGGTGCTGGGTCCTTTGTTGTTTGTCATCTTTATCAATGATCTGGATGATATTACGGTTAACTGGATCACCAAATTTGTAAATAACACCAAGACTGGGGGTGTACTGGACAGTGAGGAAGGCTATCAGGGCTTGCAGAGGGATCTGCATCAACTGGAAATATTGTGCTGAAAAATGACAGATAGAATTTAATGTAGACAAATGTGAGGGTTTGCATTTCAGTTGGTCTTACACAATGAATGATAAGGCACTGAGAATTGTGGTAGAACAAAGGAATGTTATGTTTAAGATGTACAAGATGTTGGTGAGCACTAATTTGGAGTATTGTCTGCAGTTTTGGTCACCACCTACAGGAAAGATGTAAACAAGGTTGAAAGAATGCAGAGAAAACTTACAAGAATTTTGCTGGGGCTAGAGGGCCTGAGTTATAGAGGTAAGGTTTAATATGTTAGGATCGTATTCTTTAGAATACAGAAAATTGAGAGGAGATTTAATAGAGGTATACAAAATTATGAAGGGTATAGACAGCGTAAATGCAAGCAGGCTTTTTCCACTGAGGTTGGGTGGGACTACAAGCAGAGGTTGAGGACAGACATGCGTGAAATGGAAGGGATGTGGGTGAGGGTACCGTTGATGGCAGAGGAAAGGAAGTTCCTTTTTTTGAAAGAGGAGGACATCTTCATTCTGGAATGAAAAGTCTCAACCTGAGAACAAATGTGGTGGAGGTGGAGTAAATGAGAGAAGGGGATGACATTTTTACAAGTGACAGGGTGGAAAGAGGTATAGTCCATGTAACTGTGAGAATCAGTGGGGTTAGAAAAGATCAGTGGATAAACTAGTTCCAGAGATAGCGACAAAGATTGAGAAAGGGGAAGGAGGTGTCAGATATGGCCCAGGTAAACTTGAGGGCAGGGTGGAAATTGGAGGCAAAGTTGATGAAGCTGACAAGCTCCACATGAGCAAAGGAAGAAGCACCAATGCAGTCGACATAGCATAGGAAAATATGGGGAATGATACCAGTGTAGGCTTGGAATGTAGACTGTTCCACGTAGCCAACAAAGAAGCAGGCATAGTGGGGACCCATGCAAGTGCACACGGCTACACTTTTTGTTTGAAGGAAGTGGGAAAGGCCAAAGAATAAATTATTGAGAGTGAGAACAAGTTCTGCTAGATGGAGGAGAATGTTGGTGGAGTGCATCCGGTGTCCAGAAAGAAGCAGAGGGTTTTAAGGCCAACCTAATGGGGGATGGAGGTAGAAATGGGGGATAACCTGAGTGAAAATTAAACGACCAGGGGCAGGGAACTTGAAGTCATTGAAAAGATCAAGAGCGTGTGAAATGTCACGGATGTACAGTGCTTATAAAAAGTATTCACGCCCTTGGATGTTTTCATGTTTTACAACATTGAATCACAGTGGATTTAATTTGGCTTTTTTATGGCACTGATCAATAGAAGAAGATTCTTTCATGTCAAAGTGATCTGAATTAATTACACAAAAGCAACATACACAAAATGCTGGAGGAACACAGCAGGCCAGGCAGCATCTATAGGAAGAAGTATGGTCGACGTTTCGGGCCGAGACCCTTCGTCAGGACTAACTGAAGGAAAAGATAGTAAGAGATTTGAAAGTGGGAGGGGGAGGGGGAGGGATGAAGCTAAGAGCTCGAAAGTTGATTTGCAAAAGGGATACAGAGCTGGAGAAGGGAAAGGATCATGGGATGGGAGGCCTAAGGAGAAAGAAAGGGGAAGGAGAGCAGAGGGAGATGGAAAGCAGGCAAGGAATGATTGTGAGAGAAACAGAGAGATTGAACTCCATCTGCCACTTCTCAGCCCAGTTTTGCATCTTTTCGATGTCCCACTGTAACCTGTGAAAGCCCTCCAAACTATCCACAACACCCCCAACCTTTGTGTCATCAGCAAATTTACTAACTCATCCCTCTACTTGCTCATCCAGGTCATTTATAAAAATCACGAAGAGAAGGTGTCCCAGAAAAGATCCCTGAGGCACATCACTGGTCACCATTGGCAAAGCCGAGACAGTTATCATCTCGTTGGCAGTAAGCAATGAAAAGATCCAGACCAGGCAGAGGACCTGAGAGGGGTTTCCAGGAAGAGGAGAAGGGTTGGAAATGGGAGAAGGGGTCACTGGTGCAGGGTTAACAGGTCTTGCCAAAGAAGTAGGCACGGTGACAGGCGCAGCGGAAGAGTTCAGTGTTATGGTGGCGCAGAACTCACTGAGGCATGGGTGCAGAGGGATGGAGGTGACGCCTTTGCTGAGGACAGAATGTTCTGCCTCAGAGGGAACTGTGAAGTCCTGTGGTTGGAGGGGAGAAGAGGGTTGGTAGAGTCTGAGGAGAGGGGAGGGTCGGGGTGTTCAGGGAAGGTAGGGTGAGAGGAAGATGGAACTTCCAAGGACGGTGGGTCCTGAGAGACATGGGATGACAAAGTGGTGGTGGGGGAAGGGGAGACTGGTGTTCCAGCGACAGCTTGTAAAGACCAGGTCTGGAAGTGTTGTCAGTCAAGGTCCAGTCTGGAATTGGAATTAGAGGTTGCACAACAGGCAACAGCCTGAGAGCACAAAGCAGCAGCTGATGCATTAGTGATGGTATACAACAGTTCTAGGTGGTATCTGTACAATAACATCAAGCAGCTCCAGTGGAATCACAGCTTGACCAGCCAAGTATTTACAGTTGTTACAGTAATAATTAAGGCTTCACTTTCTTGCTGAGTTTAAAGATCATAAAGTTTTGAACTTGAACGTATTAATAATTGAAGTGACTTTCCTCATACCTTGCTTCCCCCTATCTGTGAGGTGAGGTGCAATGGGGTAAGGAGCTTTGACTGGGATTTATTTGATATTGGTTTATTATTGTTAAATGTTCCAAGGTACAGTGAAAAGCTGGTCTTGCATAGTGTTCATACATGGTGCATTGAGCTAGTACAAGGTAAGACAACAATGCAAGTATTAATGATATGGAAAAAGTGATAAGGTGCAAGATCATAACGAGGAAGATTGTGAAGGTAAGAATCCATTTTATCTTACAAGAGGTCTTTGTGAAGAAAACTGCAAAGCTTACCCTCAGGCTTTGGAGCTTTCTCGTAAGAGGTTTCCTTCTCACATCCCAAGTGGTCCTGTGATTCCGGCTGCATTTCCGAGAACCCCGAGTCGTAGCTGTGAATTGAATCCCTCTCTCTACCTGGCCAGCTTGTTCCCTTTAAGAAAGCAGAGGCCAGGAGGGGCTCAGACATAGAGCTAGTGATGTGAGTACGTTGGAGGGGTCGGAAGTCTCGTTCCTGAACTTCCAGTGGCAGATTTCCATCTCCAGTTTCAGAGCCGGGACTGATTCCAGTGCTGGGCTGCATATTGTCCATCTTGGAAAGGGGTGGCTCAGGTGAGATTCGACCAGGTTGGAATGGGGGCTGGAACACATTAACTGAATATCTGTAGCAGAATACAAAGCAAATATGAATCAGAATCAGGTTTATTACCACTGACATTCAGTATGTTGTTTTATAGCAACAGTACAATGCGATACATAAATAAATTACTGCAAGTTACAATAAGTAGGTTAGCACACCAGCTTACAGCACCAGGGAGCACCAATCACTGAGTGCAGGTTTTCAGGCTCCTGTACCTTACAGACATTCATATCATTATACCCTATATAACATAGGAGGTGGCCATTTGGTCCATCATGGTGATACCAGCTCGGTAGTTAGTCTTGTAACCAATGCAACAGCCTTCCTTTTGCAATATTCACTCCAGTGCAACACAAATCTGCTTCCACTGGTTTCTGTACATCCTGTCATAGCTCAATGAGCATAATACATTTCTCATCCAGTGGAACTTTTTACCAGTGATCAGATCTAGTCATAGGTCTACTGATTATTGATCTCCTCAGTGTAAACACTTTCTGTTAATTTTCTCTGCAAAATCTTCTCATATTTTGGAGTACGATGACTAACCAGCTGTTGATTGCAGTTACTGATTAAGCAGCAGCCTGAACTGACCTGTGGTATGGTACCCGAAAAGCAGATTGCCCTTGAAGATAGAGGGCATAGATCAGAGGCAAGTATTACCCACATGGTACATCTCGTTAAGCACAAATTACAGCTGGTTGCTTGGATTTGCTCCTGGTTAGAGAGGCACCATTGTCGTTGGCCATATCAAACGTGGTGACAAATCAGCAAACTGGCGTGGGATTGTAAATCTGTCTTGAGTGGTGTTTCAACAACAATCTCTTACTTGCTGTAGCAAAGTCCGGGAGCCGATTATTGACTTCAGGAGGGAGAAACTGGGGGCCCATGAGCCAGTCCTTATCAGGGGATCAGAGGTGGAGAGGGTCAGCAACTTCAAACTCCTCAGTGTTCGTATTTCAGAGGATCTGTTCTGGATCAAAGAAAGCACAGCAGCACCTCTACTTTCTTAGAAGTTTGTGAAGATTTGGCATGTCATCTAAAACTTTGACAAACTTCTATAGATGTGTGGTGGAGAGTGAACTGGCTGGCTGGAATGTGGCCTGCTATGGAAACCAATGCTCTTGAACGGAAAGAAACCTACAAGTAGTAGTGGATATAGCCCAGTTCACCACAGGTAAAGTTCTCCCCACCATTGAGTGCTGTTGCAGGGAAGCAACACCCATCATCAAGAACCACCACCACCTAGGCCATGCTCTCTTATCACTGCTGCCATCAGGAAAATGGTACAGGAGCCTCAGGATCCACACCACCAGGTTCAGAAATAGTTACTACCCCCTCAACCTTTAGGCTCTTGAACCAGAGAGGATAACTTTATTCTACTCACCCCATCACTGTACTAATCCCACAACCAAAAGACTCACTTTCAAGGACTCTTCATCTCATCTCCTCAATATTCATTGCTTATTTATTATTATTTCTTTCTTTTGATATTTGCACAGTTTGTTATCTTTTGCATATTGGTTGTTCATCCTTTTGGGTGCAGTCTTTCATAGATTTCATTATGTTTCTTGTATTTACTGTGAAAGTCTGCAAGAAAATGAATCTCAGGGCTGTATATGGTGATATGTATTATACATGTGATTATAAGTTTACTTTGAATTTTAACAGAGCGATTACACAAACTGTTCCTGCTGACAGAAGGCTCAGTAACTAGAAGACCAGACAACTTGACAAGACAAGTGGACAGGGTGATAAATAGGCAATATGGGACAACATGGTGGCGTAGTAGTCAGCACACTTTATAGCGCCAACAGTAAGATCAAGGTTCAATTCCCAATTTATACATTCTCCCCATGACTGTGTGGTTTCCTCCCACATTCCAAAGACATATGGATTATTGTTAATGAGTTGTGGGCATACTACGTTGGCACCAGAAGCATGGCAACGGAGGAGCAGCCATGAACAGGCAGGGAATGGGGAGGGTGAGATATGGACCATGGACAGACAGGGAATGGGGGGGGGGGGGTGAATATGGATCATGGATTGGCAGAGAATGGGTGGGAGGAGATGGATCATGCACAAACAGGGAATGGGGGTGGGGGGTTATGGACCATAGATGGGTAGAGATGGATTATGGACAGATCGAAGGGATTTAGTTGATTTGGCAGCATTATCATTGCAGACATGGTGGGATGGAGAGCTTTTTCCTGATCTCTACTGTTCTAATACTGCACATCACCCAGGTAACACCTTACCTACTGTAAAGTATGGTGGAGGTGGCATCAAGCTATGAGGATGCTTTTCAGCAGCAGGGACTGGAAATCTGGTCAGGATTGATAGGAAGATGAATGCTGCTAAACACAGAAAGATCCTGGATAAAAACCTGCTGGTCTCTGCTAAAAATTGGGGAGTAAGTTTATCTTTCAGCAGAAAGGCAAGTCAATGTATACTGCCACAGCAACCATGGAATGGCTTCAAATGAAGAAAATTGATGTCCTTTACTAGGCTGGAGAGTACTGACCTTAATACAATTGAACATTTCTGGCAAGACCTCAAGATTGTTGTCCACTGCCAATCCCCAACTAACCTGGCACAACTTGAGCAAATTTGTAAGGAGGAATGAGCAAATCTTGCCCTATCACCTTGAGCAAAGGTAATAGAAACTTATCTAAAAAGACAACTGTGCAAAGAGGAATGAGTACTTTTGAACTGCCGACATATCAGTTTTTGAATATTTAGTTTTTCATTCTTTACAATGTTGCCTTCTTTTTGGATCTACTGTGGGGAAAAAAAGGAGCATGTGATTCACAAATAAAACTTCTCAGCTAAGTTGATCAAAATCCCTGATTGCAATACTCATTTATATAAACAAATAGTTAGGGTATGTATACCATGACAAGAATATTGATCGTAGAATTGAGCCCTATCAGCTGACTTCACCCATGTCGACTGTGATGCTAATCGACACTAATCCTTTTCGCTTGTATTAGGCTCACAAGCTGCAAGAAACATGCCTTGAGGAATAACACTATGCTTCAGGCCTCTACCAAACACAAATATTTTGTTGGCTCTTTTGCTGCACCTGAAACCCTGCTATTCATTCACATTTTTAAGTCATAGAAGTCACAGAGCACTATAGAACAGAAACCGAACCTTTGGCCCATCTAGTCCATGATGAATTGTTATTCTGCCTAGTTCCATCGACTTGCATCAATACTATAGCCTCCTTACTCCTCCCATCTGTGTATCTATCCAAACTACAACTGAAACCCCATCTATCTCTTCCTCTGGCAGCTCGTTCCACATTCTCACCACCGAGTGAAGATCTCCCTCATGTTTCCCTTGAGCATTTCACTTATTACTCTTACCCAACCTCTGTTGAACAAGCCTGCTTGCCTTGTCCACAGCATAGCCCTCCTAATTTTGTATACCTCAATCCTATCTCCCTTCGTTCTCCTTCACTACACAGCACAAAATCCTATCCTATTTAGTCTTTCCCTGTAACTCAGGACCTCAAGGATCAGCAACATCCTTGCCAAATTTCAAGCTTATTGTTATCTTTACTGTAGGTAGGTGACTAGAACTACATAGAATACTCCAGATTAGGCCTCAATTAATGCAGACAAGGGTGAGGTGTTACACTTTGGGAAAACAAACCAGGGTAGGACTTGCACGGTGAGTTGTAAGGCACTGAGGAGTGCAAAAGAACAGAGGGATCTGAGAATAAAGATACTTAATTCCTTGAAAGTGGTCTCACAAGTAGATAGGGTCGTAAAGGCAACTTTTGGCACATTGGCCTTCATAAGTCAAAGTATTGAGTGCAAGTGTTGGGACGTTTTGTTGAAGTTATCTTAGATATTGGTAAGGCCTAATTTTGAACATTGTGTCCAGTTCTGCTCACATACAGGAAAGATGTTAATCAGACTGAAAAGAGTGTAGAGCAACACACACAAAATGCTGGAGGAACTCAGCAGGCCAGGCAGCACCTATGGAAAAAATATATAGTCGACATTTTGGGCCAAAATCCTTTGGCAGAACTGGAGAGTAAAAGGCTGAGGGGTAGATTTAAAAGTTGGCGGGGGGGGGGGGGGGACGGAGAGAGAAACACCAGGTGAATGGTGAAAGCTGGAAGGGGAGGGATGAAGTAAAGCAAAGAGATGGAGAGTAGCAGGGATCATAGCAGAAGAGCAGCAGTGAGAGTGTGTTTCACTGAACTCATATCAAAGGGAAGATTTAAGTTTCTTCAGGGTAGGCATTCCTGAAAGAGATCTGCAGATCTTCTCTTGTTCATGAAAGTGGAGAGAAAATTAACAAGGATGTTATTGTGACTTGAAGACCTGAGTTATAGGGAAAGATTGAAGAGGTTATGACTTTACGCCATGGAGTATAGGAGAATGAGGGGAGATGAGGGAACACCCTAAAGATTAACTTGTAGGTTGAGTTGGTGGTGAGGAAGGCAAATGCCACGCTAGCATTCATTTCAAGATGTCTAGCAATGATATGATGCTGAGGCTTTATAAGGCACTGGTGAGGCCTCACCTTGATTATTGTGAACAGTTTTGGGCCCCTCATCTTAGAAAAGATGTGTTGGCATTGAAGAGGGTCCAGAGGAGGTTCACAAGGTGAATTCCAGGAATGAAAGGGTTATCATATGAGGAACATTTGATGGCTCTGGGTCTGTACTTGCTGGAATTCAGAAGGATGGGGGGGGGGGGGGGCATCTCATTGAAACCTTTCGAATGCTGAAAGGCCTAGACAGAGTAGATGTGGAAAGGATGTTTGCCACGTTGGGAGAGTCTACGACAAGAGGGCACAGCCTCAGGATAGAGGGGCACCCTTTCAAAACAGAGATACAGAGAAATTTCTTTAGCCAAAGGGTGGTGAATTTGAGGAATATGTTGTCACATGCAGCTATGGAGGTCAGGTCATTGGGTGTATTTAAGGCAGAGATTGATAAGTTCTTGATTGGACACGGCAACAAAGGTTACGGGGAGAAGGCCGGAAACTGGAGTTCAGGAGGAGATAGTAAAAAAGGATCAGCCATAATAGAACGGCAGAGCAGACACGATGGGCTCCTATGTCTTATACGGTCTTGATAGGGGTATACAAAATTATGAGGGGTATAGATAAGGTAAATGCAAGCAGGGTTTTTAGAGGCTGGGTGAGACAGGAGCTAGAGATCATGAGTTAAGGATGAAAGAAGAACTGTTTAAGACTATAACCCGGAAAGACACAGGAGCAGAATTAAGTCACCTGACCCCTCGAGTTTGCTCCACCATTCCATCAAGGCTGATTTATTGTCCCTCAACACCATTCTCCTGCCTTCTCCCCATAACCTTTGGCGCCCTGACTAATCAAGAACCTATCAACTTCCACTTTAAATATACTCAATGACTTGGCCTCTACATCAGTCTGTGGCAATGAATTCCTTAGATTCACTACTGTCTGGCTAACAAAATTTCTCCTCATCTCTGTTCTAAAGCGATGTCCCTTCAGTCTGAGCTCTGGTCTTACACTCACCTACAGTAGGAAACATCCTCCCTACATCCAGGCCTTTCAATATTCAATAGGTTGCAATGAGATTCCCTCCCCCCATGTTTCTAAACTCCACTGAATGTAGGCCCAGTGCCATTAAATGCTCCTCATATGTTAACCCTTTCATTCCCAGAATCATTCTTGTGAACATCCTCTGGACCCTCTCCAATGGCAGCACATCTTTTCCCAAGCCTGCTCGCAATACTCCAAATGTCATCTATCCAGTGCCTCATTTGCTTACCACCGACTCAACTTGCAAATCAGCCTTTAGAAAATCCTGCACAAGGACTCCCAATGCTCTTTGGACCAGTTTGGCAAACAGCCAATGCCTTTATTCCTTCTACCAAGTGCATGACATTATACTTCCCTATCTTATATTCCATCTGACACTTTGCCCAATCTCCCAACCTAACTCCTTCTGCAGACTTCCTGCTTCAACACTACTTGCCCCTCCACCTGTCTCCATATCAACTGCAAACTTGGCCACAAAGCCACCAATTCCGTCACCAAAATCAGTGACTTATAACATGAAAAGAAACGGCCCACCACAGACCCCTGTGAAACACCAATAGTCACTGGCAGCCAGCCAGAAAATGCCCCTTTTATTCCCTCTTACAGCCTGCCAGTCAGACAATATTCTATCCCTGTTTGCATCTTTCCTGTAATACCATGGCCTCTTACCTTGTTAAGCATCCTCATGTGCAGCACCTAATCAAAGGACTTCTGAATATCTAAATAAACAACATTCATTCATTCTCCTTTGTCTATCCTGCTTGTAATTTCCTCAAAGAATTCCAGCAGATTTGTCAGACAAGAAAACACGCTAACTTCAGCCTATTTTATCAGGAGTCTCTAAGTAACCAGAGCCCTCATCCTTAATAATGGGACTCCAACATCTTCCCAACCACTGAAGTCAGACCAACTGACCTATGATTTTCTTGCTGCTCCCTCTCTCCCTGTTTGAAAAATGGAGTGACATTTGCAATTTTCCAGTCCTCTGGAACCATTCAAGAATCTAGTGATTCTTGAAAGATGATTACTAATGCCTCCACAATCTCTGCAGATACCTCTTTCAGAACCATGGGGTACAGTCCATCTGGACCAGGTGATTTGTCTACTTTCAGACCATTCATCATCCCAAGCACCTCCTTCTTAGCAATAGCAACAAAGCTCATTTCTGCTCCCTGACACAACTGAATTTCAGGCATACTGTTGGGAGTCTTTCACAGCAAAGACTATGCAAAATACTTAAGTTCCTCTGCTATTTTTTTTTGTCCCCATTACTGCCGCTCCAGCGTCCTTTCTCAGCAGTCCATTATCCACACTTGTCTCTCTTTTGGTCTTTAACTATTTAAAAAAATTTTTAGTATCATCTTTTATTATTGACTAGCTTACCTTCATATTTAATCTTCTCTCTCCTTTTTTAGTTGCCTTCTGTTGCTTTTTTAAGTTTCCCAATCCTCTAATGTCCAACTAAATTTTGCTATATCACAGGCCCTCTCTTTAGCTTTAGCTATATTTGACTTCCTTGTCATCCATGGTTGCCTCATCTTCCCTTTAGAATACTACTTCAACTTTGGGATGCATCTATCCTGCACCTTCCGAGTTGCTCCCAGAAACTCCAGCCATTGCTGCTCTGCTGTCATCTCTGCTAGTGTTCCTTTCCAATGAACTTTGTCCAGCTCCCCTCACATGCTTCGATAATTCCCCATAATATTGACACATCTGATTTTATGTTCTTCCTCTAAAACTGCAGTGAATTCTATCATATTATGGCACTGCTCCCTAAGGGTTCATTTACCTTAAACTCCCTATTCAAATTTGGTTAATTACAGAACACCTAATCCACACTGCCATTCCCCTAGTGGGGTTAACCGTAAATGGCTCTAAATAGACATCTTGTAGGGATTTTCCAAATTCTTTCTCTTGGGATCCAGGACAAACCTGATTTCCCCAATCTCCCTGCATATTGACAGCCCCCATGACTATCATTGTAATTTGCACCCCATATCCTAGCTACTTGGAGGACTGGATACGACACCCATCAGGGTCTTTTTACCCTTTCAGTTTCTTAACTCTACCAGCGACTATTATACATCTTCCAATCCAACTATCTCATCCTCAGCCCTATGATTCTGATTCCCATCCAGCTGCCTAATGAGTTTAAACTATCCCCAGCATCTCTAGCCAACCTGCATATTGGTCCCTCTCAGGTTCAGAAAAGATTCCAATGATCCAGAAATCTGAAACTGTGCCCCCTGCACCAATTCCTTAGCCACATGTCCACCTGCCAAATCATCTTATTCTTACCCTCACTGGCGCGTGGTACGGCAGCAATATACAGCGATTACTACCTCAGAGGTTCCGTTTTCTAGTTTTCTACCTCACGCCCTATATTCTCTCTTCAGGACCTCCTCCCTTTTTATCCATGTCAATATGTACCAAGACTTCCGGCTGCTCACCTTCGCCCTTGACAAAGCCATGGACTCAATCCAAGACATCCCTGACTCTGGCACCTGACAGGCAAAATACCATCCAGGTATCTCTTTCACATCCACAGAATCTCGTCTGTCCCCAAAACTAAGGAATCATGACTGCATTCCTCTTCTGAGTCACAGAGCCAAATTCAGTGCCAGAGACCTGCATGCTATGGTTTCTCCCTGGTAGATCAAACCACAACACCTCCCCCCTGCACCGTCCTTCCCCCAAAAGAATCCAAAATGGTATACTTATTCTTGAGGGGAAGGGTCACAGTGGTACTTTGTACTGGCTGCCCACTTTTCTTCCTTCTCCTGACAGTCACCCAGTTATCTGCCTCCTGCAACCTAGGGGTGACTACCTCCCTGTAGCTCCTGTCTATCACCTCCTTATTCTCCTGGATTAGCAGGTTAGCAGCAGCTTGTGCACATTGTGCAGATGTAGTTATCAGAGAGACTGAAGGTCTCCCAAGGTTTTCACATCTCACAGAAGGAACATACCACTACCTCTGGACCCATTCTCGGTGTATTCACTATGTACTAACAGAAAACAACAAGCTTACTAAGAACTCCACTTGCTTTCAGCAGGACATGAGAGGGAACCTCTTCACTTAGAGGGTGGCATGATCTATCAACAGTAGTGGTGGATTTGGGTTTGCCATCAACATTTGAGAGAAATTTGCATGGATGGGAGGGGCATGGAGGGCTAAGGTCCACGTGAGGTCAATGGGACTAAGCAGGTTTTGCACAGACTAGATGGGCTGAAGGGCCTGTTTCTGTGCTCAGTGTTCTGTGATTCTATGACCAATGTCTTACATAACTTCAAACCAACTAATTGAAACAATGGTAATGACAATAAGCCTAGCTTTCCGTTGAGTTAAAGCAGAAAGGGCATTCAGCCTTAAAATCATGCACCACTCCATTCTCATCTAAGGTTCCAACACACATTTAAAAGCAAGGCATTGAGAGGCCATGACACCAACAATGTTCTGATGCTGAACTTCCTTGAGCTTTTCCAGGAAAACTGTTCATTTGCAGCTGCAAGCACCCACCCCCATTCTCCAACCTGATTGAGTAGCTATAACAGCTAACTCAGCACTGACCACACAGCTTGAAGAGGAATTAAAATTCACACCCCATGCATTGCAGAACAATAGAGTCAGTCGACCCACCACATAGCTCAAGTGTCAAAGTCATATCCCTGTGACTAGAGCATTCTTGTATATCACTTGTTTCAATGATTCATAAAACCCTTCGGTAATGTTGAGATAACCTGAAAGACATGCATGTGTTCAGCCATTGTTTCACAACCCAGTGGGAGTACGGAACAGCTGTTTCTTGGAGCCAGTGCTGTGCTAACCCTATATATTCACTGATTTCCATTGTACCTTGAATATCCCTCCAACAGTTGAGTCAGCCTGGAATAGGTAAGCCGCGATTCCTGCACACTAATTATGAAGGGCAAGCCGATGTTTTCTGCTCTGCATTGGTTTTTGTGATCTGACCAATGATTCATTTGACAAGTCCTGTGGGAGGGGAAAAAAGAATTACTCCAACAAATTTATATTAAAAGTACATACATTATCACAGGAGAGCAATTCTTCATCTTCTTCAAATAATTAGAAAAATTATTTATTCGGAAGGACAGAACTATAGGCCATTAAGCCAGAAAGAGAGCAAAGGAGATTTTATGAAGATGTTACAGGGACTCAAGGGACTGAGTTATAGAGAGAGGCTGAGAAGGCAGAGAGTGAATCCTGATCTTTCAAAGGAGTACAGAAAGGGTGAACGTATATACTCTTCAGGGGTTGGGAGTGAAGAACTAGAGGGTCATAGGTTCAAGGTGAGAGGGGAGAGAATTATAACCATATAACAATTACAGCATGGAAACAGGCCATCTCGGCCCTTCTAGTCCGTGCTGAACGCTTACTCTCACCTAGTCCCACTGGCCCGCACTCAGCCCATAATCCTCCATTCCTTTCCTGTCCATATACCTATCCAATTTTACTTTAAATGACAATACCGAACCTGCCTCTACCACTTCTACTGGAAGCTCGTTCCACACAGCTACCACTCAGAGTAAAGAAATTCCCTCTCGTGTTACCCTTAAACTTTTGCCTCTTAACTCTCAACTATGTCCTCTTCTTTGAATCTCCCCTACTCTCAATGGAAAAAGCCTATCCACGTCAACTCTATCTCCCTCATAATTTTAAATACCTCTATCAAGTCCCCCCTCAACCTTCTAGGCTCCAAAGAATAAAGACCTAACTTGTTCAACCTTTCCCTGTAACTTAGGTGCTGAAACCCAGGTAACATTCTAGTAAATCTTCTCTGTACTCTCTCTATTTTGTTAACATCTTTCTTATAATTCGGTGACCAGAACTGTACACAATACTCCAAATTCGGCTTTACAAAATTTTTGTACAGTTTTAACATTACATCCCAACTCCTATACTCAATGCTCTGATTTATAAAGGCCAGCATACCAAAAGCTTTCACCACCACCCTATCCACATGAGATTCCACCTTCAGGGAACTATGCACCACTATTCCTAGATCACTCTGTTGTACTGCATTCTTCAATGCCCTACCATTTACCATGTATGTCCTATTTGGATTATTCGTACCAAAATGTAGCACCTCACACTATCAGCATTAAACTCCATCTGCCATCATTCAGCCCACTCTTCTAACTGGCTTAAATCTCTCAGCAAGCTTTGAAAACCTACTTCATTATCCACAACGCCACTTACCTTAGTATCACCTGCATACTTACTAAACCAATTTACCACCCCATCATCCAGATCATTAATGTATATGACAAACAACATTGGACCCAGTACAGATCCCTGAGGCACACCACTAGTCACCAGCCTCCAACCTGACAAACAGCTATCCACCACTACTCTTTGGCATCTCCCATCCAGCCACTGTTGAATCAATTTTACTACTTCAATATTAATACCTAACGAGTGAACCTTCCTAACTAACCTTCCATGCGGAACCTTGTCAAAGGCCTTACTGAAGTCCATATGGACTACATCCACTGTTTTACCCTCGTCAACTTTCCTCGTAACCTCTTCAAATGTACACTGTACACCCATGATTGTGTAGCCAAGTTTCTATCAAACTCAATATATAAGTTTGTTGATGACACCACAATTGTAGGCCGTATCATGGGTAATGATGAGTCTGAGTACAGAAAGGAAATATATCAAATATCACTGTGATGATTGTAAACTCTAGTATCAATTGTTTGGTGACAATAAAGTAAAAAAATTCAATAAGATTTGTCAAACATGACCTTCCACGCACAAATCCATGCTGACTGTTCCTAATCAGACCCTGTCTATCCAGATAATTATATATAGCATCTCTAAGAATACTTTCCATTAATTTACCCACCACTGACATCAAATTGACAGGCTTATAATTGCTAGGTTTACTCTCTTAGAACCCCTTTTAAACAATGGAGCCACATGAGCAATACGCCAATCCTTTGGCACCATCCTCGTTCCTAATGACATTTGGAATATTTCTGTCAGAGCCCCTGCTATTTCTACACTAACTTCCCTCAAGGTCCTAGGGAATATCCTGTCAGGACCTGGAGATTTATCCACTTTTATATTCCTTAGAAGCGCCAGTACTTCCTCCTCTTTAATCATCATAGTTTCCATAACTTCCCTACTTGTTTCCCTTACCTTACACAATTCAATATCCTTCTTCGTGAATACCAAAGAAAAGAAATCGTTCAAAATCTCTCCCATCTCTTCTGGTTCCACACATAGCTGTCCACTCTGATTCTCTAAGGGACCAGTTTTATTCCTCACTATCCTTTTGCTATTAATATAACTGTAGAAACCCTTTAGGTTTATTTTCACCTTACTTGCCAAAGCAACCTCGTATCTTCCTTTAGCTTTTCTAATTTCTTTCTTAAGATTCTTCTTACATTCTTTATATTCCTTGAGCACCTCATTTACTCCATGCTGCCTGCATTTATTGTCGTTATCTCTCTTTTTCCTAACCAAGTTTCCAATATCCCTTGAAAACCATGGCTCTCTCAAACTTTTAACTTTCCTTTCAACCTAACAGGAACATAAAGATTCAGTACCCTCAAAATTTCACCTTTAAATGACCTCCATTTCTCTATTACATCCTTCCCATAAAACAAATTGTCCCAATCCACTCCTTCTAAATCCTTTTGCATTTCCTCAAAGTTAGCCTTTCTCCAATTAAAAATTTCAACCCTGGGTCCAGTCCTATCCTTCTCCATAATTATATTAAAACTAATGGCATTGTGATCACTAGACCTAAATTGCTCCCCAACACATACCTCCGTCATCTGACCTATTTCATTCCTTAACAGAAGATCCAACGCTGCCCCTTCTCTAGTCAGTACCTCTATGTATTGCTGCAAAAAACTACCCTGCACACATCTTACAAACTCCAACCCATCCATCCCTTTTATTGCATGGGCTTCCCAGTCTATGTGTGGAAAATTAAATCTCCCACAATCACAACACTGTGCTTACTACAAATATCCGCTATCTCCTTGCAAATTTGCTCCTCCACTTCTCACTCCCCATTAGGTATTCTATAATACACCCCTGTAAGTGTTACTACACCTTTTCCATTCCTCAATTCCACCCAAAATAAGCTCCCTAGACGAGCCCTCTAATCTACCCTGCCAGAGCACCGCTGTAATATTTTCTCTGACAAGCAACGCAACGCCTCCCCCTCTTGTCCCTCCAATTCTTTCACACCTGAAGCAACGAAATCCAGGAATACTTAGTTGTCAATCACACCCCTCCCGTAACCATGTTTCACTAATAGCTACAACATATTTCCAGGTATCTATCCATGCTCTAATCTCATCCACCTTTCTTACAATGCTCCTTGCATTAAAATAAATGCATTTAAAATATTCTCCACCTCTTCCTCTCTGTTTATCTCTAACAGTACAAAGAACTTTACTGTCTTCTTTTTCTTCCCTCTCCCATACATCTGTTAATTAAAACCTGAGGGGCAAATGTACATAGAAGAAGTTGCCAGAGGAAATGGTTGATACATGTGTATTAATAACATTTAAATACATTTTGAGAAGTACATTTACATGACAGGAAAGATTTAGAGGGATAAGACCAGAAGACACAGGAGCAGATTTAGTCCATTTGGTTCATCTAGTATGCTCCACCATTTAATCATGGCTGATTTATTTTCCCCCTCAACCCCAATCTTCCGCCTTTACCCCATGACATTAGGTGCCCATACTAATAAAGAACCCATCACCCTCCACTTATTGAATGATGTCACAGGCTCCAACAGTTAAAGGGCCTCTTGCTATTCCATTGTGGACCATCAGACTGTCACTTTACTCTATTCTCCAACGTAATTGCTGTAGGACATGAAATATGGCAAACCCGACTCACACCCGTGTACATGGGAAGGAAGGACCAACTAACTCACTGGTTGCAGTAGGCAACTCGGTAGCAGCTGGTGCAACGACGCAGTTTCTCCTCCGGCTGTTGTGGCTTCTGGCAGGCAGCACACTTGTTGATCGCGATGTTTGGGATTAACAACCTCTGCAGACAAACAAAGCATGAAGTTACTCATGTCCCAGCATCACGGCACAGGTAATGCAGTCAGCAAGTTCTTTTACAGCCAGTGTGTTCCTGGCTCATTTTGAGACAAACGACGACCACGTTAAACACCAGCCAGAGCATATCACCAACACACAAAATGCTGGAGGAACTCAGCAGGTCAGGCAGAATCCATGGAAATGAATAAACAGTCAACATTTCAGGCTGAGATCCTTAGTCAGGATTGGAAAGAAAGAGGGAAGAAGCCAGAGTAAGAAGGTGGGGAGGTCAAGGGTTACAAGCTGGCAGGTGAGTGGGGAAGGAGGGGTGGTGAGAACCTGCAAGGTGATAGGTGGAAATTGTAAAGGGCTAGAGGGGCACCAGAGGGAGGTGATAGGCAGGTTAGACGAGGTAAGAGGTCAGAATGGGGAAGTGAAGATGGTGGGGGGGGAGGGGAAGAGAGGGGGAAATGACCTGAAGTTGGAGAAACCTATGTTCATGCCATCAAGTCAGAGGCTACCAAGATGGAATGAGGTATTGTTCCAATCTGAGCATTGTGGGTTAACACCAACAGAACTCTACATTATTGAGCAAAAGGAGAAGACAGGACAGATGTCGATGAGCACTGAGCCTGTTCAACAGAAAACACAGTGCAGTTCAGAATTCAAAGACCCAATACTGAATTCTCCAACCTTAGATAAATGGGTAGCACGATAGCGTAGAGGTTAGAGCAATACTTTACAGCACCAGCAATCCAAATTTATTCCCATTATCTGTAGGGAGTTTGTACGTTCTCCTCATGACTGCGTGGGTTACTTCCAGGTGCTCTGGTTTCCTTCCACGGTTCAAAGATATACAGGTTAGTAGGTTAATTTGTCACATGGGTGTAATTGGGTAGCGCAAGCCTGTTGGAAAAGGCTGTTACCATGCTGAATATCTAAGAACAAATGTATAAATAACTTGCTTTCTTTCAGTTTATATCCAGACTGGCTATCACAATCTGGTATAATATCACTGGCATATGTCATGAAAATTGTTGTTTTGTGGCAGCACTTCATTGCAATACATAATAAAAAGTCTAAATTCTAATAATTAAACTTACATAAATAAGTAGTGCAAAAAGAGAGGGAAAAAACTGAGGTAGTGTTCTTAAGTTCACTGTCTATTCAGAAACCTGATGGCAGAGGGGAAGAAGCTGTTCCTGAATCAATCTCTCAGTCCATTAGAAAAACAAAATCACAACCACTGATCTGTTACATGCAGCTTACATTCACCAAACTGACCCAGTGCCTTAGAGAAATGACAGACCACCAATAAATGCACTGAGCTCAAGCCTAGGGTAAATCTCTTCCTTATCCTAGAATATCTGCAAGTTCTACTCAGTTAAGACTATAGGACACAGGAGCAGAATCAGGCCATTCAGCCCACTGTCTGATCTGTCATTTGATCATGGCTGATTTCTTTTTCCTGAAACGCCATTCTCTTGCCCTCTCCCCATAACATTTGATGCCCACATTTATCATGAGCCCATCAACCGCTGCTTTAAGTAGACCCAATGACTTGACCTCCACAGCTGTCTGTGGCAATGAATTTCACACTTTCACCACTCTCTGGTCCTAGACTTTCCCACTATAGGAAACATGCTCTCTCCATCCACTCTGTCTAGACCTTTTTGGTAGGTTTCAATATCCCTCCCCCTCTTTCTTCAAAAAACTCAAGTATAGACCCAGAGCCATCAAGTGTTCCTCATACAGTAACAATTCCATTTCCAGGATCATTGTTATAAACCTCCCCGAGACACTCTCCAATGCAAGCACAGTGTTTCTTAGATAAGGGTCCCAAAACTGCTTACAATACTCCAAGTGCAGTCTGACCAATACCTTATAAAGCCTCAACATTAAATCCTTGATTTTATGTTCCGGTCCTGTTGAAATCAATTGCATCTGTCTTCAGGAGATAGAGGAGAAGAGCTCTCTCTGCCTTGGAGCTCAGGTAACCTCTACTACCATTCCATCAGAAAGAGGGAACATAGAAAAGCTCTGCAGAAGCAACAACTGGTGATTCCTACCTGTTGTACTTGCAACTCGACTACTCTCTCCTTTGTAAGGTCTTGAGACAGCACCTCGAAGCAGAAGAGTGTATCACTGGGAGACACTGTATCCAGGGACTGAGATGCCAGAAATAGCCGCTGGAATCTATTTCTCACAACCTACAGGAGGAATGCGTCAAACAAGAGTGATAGAGCTGTCAGTAGCAAAGAAACCTGCAGCATTGAGATTTGTACAGTATATCAACAAGATATTGCTCAAATTGTTAAACCACCTTAGTACACTTGAGTTATTTCACCAATTTCTTCATTTTGGTCTGAAGCAGTGAACAGACAATGGAAGAAAAAAAGAGAAGAGTTTTAGGACCTTCAGCCCATAATGATGGTCAACCTTTTAATCTACTCTGAGATTCAACTAACCCTTCCCTTTCACATAGTCTTTCATCCATTTGCCTATCTAAGAGTTTCTTAAATGTCATCAGTATATCTGCCTCTATCACCACCCTGGTAGCATGTTCCATGCACCCACCATTCTGTAAAAAAAAAACTACCTGTGTCACATTTATTAATGCATTGACCTGAATATCAATAATAAATTGGAATTACTTCATGAAATTTTTGATGTTGTTCTGAAACCTGGATCAGGCAGTGCAAGAGAAACTCCTCTTCACTTTCAAATTAATTTTAGAGGTGCCAGAATTTACTATTTAAATTAATAGCTCTTCTATGATTGGAAATTATTGCTGGGGCAGCTGATTGTCAGTGTACATCTATAAAGAGAACTGTGAGGTACCACACGTGGGGAGGTGCAATAATGCAAGGGAACGTATGACAAATGCAACAGTAGCGAGTGTTGCTGAAGAACAAAAGCACCTTGGAATAACATCCACTGATTCATCCAGGTAAAAAAAATATTTCCGTATAAGCCAAAGCACGGACGGTTCAGTAGCATAGTAGTTAGCAAAATGATTTTCAGCGCCAGCGATCACCATTGACTGTCAGGAGTTTGTATGTTCTCCTCATGATAACGTGAGTTTCCCCTGAGTGCTCTGGCTTCCTGCCACACTTCACAGTGGGTTAGTAAGTTGTTGGTACCAGAATCACAGCAACACTTGGAGGCTGCCCAGCACAATCCTCGTTGATTGGAATTGACACAAACTCTGCACTTCACCATATGTTTCAATGTACATTTAAAGCTAATCTTTAATAAATCTTTGAATACAAGATCAGGGAGGTTATTCTAGAAATGCATATAACGTTCATCACACTTCTGCAAAAGTACTACATACAGTCTAATCACCAGATTACAGAAAAGATGCCATTACACTAGAGCTTGGGTAAGAAGAGTGTAGCTACAAAGACCGACTAGATAAGCTAATTATTTACCTGGGAACAAGGCAAGCTGAGACTTCACTGAGTTGCATAATTGAGGGGCCTCACAGTCAGTTGGAACAATCATTTACGTTACATAATTATATAAAGTGTGTGTTAATTTAAGTTTGTTAATTTATATGTCCTTGCCTTATGCTGCTGCCAAAAATCTAACTTTTATGGCATGAATGAATTGAATTGAATTAGAAACATAGAAAACCTACAGCACATACAGGCCCTTCAGACCACAAAGTTGTGCCGAACATGTCCCTACCTTAGAAATTACTAGGCTTACGCATAGCCCTCTATTTTTCTAAGCTCCACGTACCTATCCAAAAGTCTCTTAAAAGACCCTATCTTATTCGCCTCCACCACCATGGCTGGCAGCCCATTCCACACACTCAACACTCTCTGTGTAAAAAAACTTACCCGACATCTCCTCTGTTCCTACTCCCCAACACCTTAAGCCTGTGTCTTCTTGTGGCAACCATTTCAGCCCTGGCAAAAAGCCTCTGACTATCCATATGATCAATGCCTCTCATCATCTTATACACCTCTATCAGATCACCTCTCATCCTCCGTCACTCCAAGGAGAAAAGGCCAAGTTCACTCAACCTGTTTTCATAAGGCATGCTCCCCAATCCAAGCAACATCCTTGTAAATCTCCTCTGCACCCTTTCTATGGCTTCCACATCCTTCCTGCAGCGAGGCGACCAGAACTGAGTGCAGTACTCCAAGTGAGTTTGACCAGGGTCCTATATAGCTGAAACATTACCTCTCAGCTCCTAAGTTCAATTCTATGATTAATGAAGGCCATTACACTGTTCTTAACCACTTCTTAAACAATTCTAGTTTAAACTCTCCCAGTAGCCTTAGCAAACCTCCCTGCCAGGATGTTGGTCCCCCGGGATTCTAGTGCAATCCATCCTTTTTGTACAGGCCACACCTGCTCCAAAAGAGGTCCCAATGATCCAGAAGCCTGAATCCCTGCCCCAATTCCTCAGCCACGCATTTATCCTCTACCTCATACTATTCCTATTCTCACTGTTGTGTGGCATAGGCAGTAATCCCAAGATTACTACCTTTGAGGTCCTACTTTTCAACTTCCTTCCTAACTCCTTGTAGTCTTTTTTCAGGACGTCTTCCCTTTTCCAACTATGTCATTGGTACCAATATGTACCACAACCTCTGGTTCTTCTCCCTCCCACTGCCGGATATCTTGGACGCGATCTGAAACATCCCAAACCCCAGCACCTGGGAGGCAAACTACCATTCGAGTTTCTTTCCTGCGTTCACAGTATCTCCTGTCTGATCCCCGACTAGAGAGTCCCCTATCACTATTGCCTTCCTCTTCCTTTCCCTACCCTTCTGAACCACAGGGACAGACTCTGTGCCAGAGGCACGTCCACTGTTGCTTCCCCCAGGAAGGCTGTTGCCCCCAACAGTACTCAAACAGGAGTATTTATTGTCAAGGGTTACAACCACAGGGGTTCTCCCTAGTACCTGACTCTTCCCCTTCCCCCTCCTGACTGTGACCCACTTGTCCGTCTCCTGTGGCCCTGGTATGACCACCTGCCTATAATTCCTTTCTATCACCTCCTCGCTCTCCCTGACCAGGTGAAGTTCATCGAGCTGCATCTCCAGTTCCCTAACCCAGTCCCTTAGGAGCTGCAGCTCGACACACCAGGTGCAGATGTGGCTGTCTGGAAGACCAAGACACTTCAGGACCTCTCATATCTGACACCTTTATTACTCACATCCTTCACATACATGAGGAGTAAAAATTTTTACGTTACGTCTCCGTCTAAATGTAGTAATTTATAATAAATAGAACAGTCAATGTAATATAGAGTACACTCAAATCAGGTGGAAGAAGCTGTCCTGGAGCCTGTTGGTCCTGGCTTTTATGTTGCAGTACCGTTTCCCAGATGGTAGCAGCTGGAACAGTTTGTGGTTGGAGTGACTCGGATCCCCATTGATCCTACGGGCCCTTTTTACACACCGGTCTTTGTAAGTGCCCTGAATCATGGGAAGTTCATAACTACAGATGTGCTGGGCTGTCCACACCACTCTCTGCAGAATCCTGAGATTAAGGGAGGTACGATTCCCATACCAAGCAGTGATGCAGCCAGTCAGGATGCTCTCAATTGTGCCCCTGTAGAAAATTCTTAGGATTTGGGGGCCCACACCAAACTTCCTCAATCGTCTGAGGTGAAAGAGGTGCTGTTGTGCCTTTTTCACCACATAGCTGGTGTGTACAGATCAAGTGAGATCATCGGCGATGTGGAAGCTGAGGAACTTAAAACTGTTTACCGTCTCAACCCCAGATGTCAATAAGGGTTAGCCTGTCTCCATTCCTCATGAAGTCCACGACCAGCTCCTTTGTTTATGCGACATTGAGGGAGAGGTTATTTTCTTGACACCACTGTGTCAGAGAGATTACTTCTTCCCTGTAGGCCACCTTGTTATTGTTTGAGGTAAGGCCAAGCAATATAGCGTTGTCTGCAAATTTAGTTAGCAGATTAGAGCTGTGGGTGGCAACACAGTCATGGGTATACAGGGAGTAAAGGGGGGGCAGTACAGAGCCCTGAGGGGCACCTGTGTTGAGGGGCAGAGGTGAGGGAGCCCAGGTCTTGCCACCTGCCAGTGATCTGACAGGAAGTCCAGGATCTAGTTACACAAGACAGGGTCAAGGCTGAGGTCTCTGAGCTTCTTGTTGAGCTTGGATGGAATTATGGTGTTGAATGCTGAACTGTAGTCCAAGAACAGCATCCAAGAATAAGCATCTTCTTCTCCAGAAACAAACTTATTAACAGAAACAAGAGCAACCAAGAAGTCAAAAGTAACTGGCTTTCTCCAAAGGCTTGGTGGGAATCTGGAAACCACTGGCTGAAAAAGGAACTAAGTGGCAGAAATGCTAATAATATTTACAATGTAGTTAAATTTTGGACCACTTTGGGAATATTGTGTTTAGTTCTGGTTGCCTTGTCATAGGAAGGATGTGGAAGCTTTAGAGAGGGTGCAGAGGAGATTTGCCAAGATGCTGCATAAATTGCAGAGCATATCCCATGAGGTTAGGCTGGGCAAGCTGGGGCTTTTCTCTTATAGAGAAGGAAAATAAGAGGTGACTTGATAGAAGTGTATTACAAGATAAGAAACAAAGAATGGATAGCCAAAGGCTTTTTCCCCAGGATGGAAATGGCTAATACAGGGGCTAAGTTCTTAAGTTGATTGGAGGAAAGTATAAGGGGAATGTCAGAGGTAAGTTTTTTTAAAAAAAAGAGTAGTGGGTGTGTGGAAGTAGAAGCAGATACACTGCCGACATTGAAGAGACTCTCAGATAAGCACATGGATGAAAGAAAAATGGAGGGCTATGTGGGACGGAAGGGTTAGATTGATCATAAGAGTAGGTTATAAGGTCAGCACAACATCGTGGACCAAAGGGCTGTGTTGCAGTACTGTATTAAAGAACTATGATGGGCAAGGCTATAGACCTGATACTGAAAGGTTGCTACCTCTGTTGCAAGTTTTCTATAAGTCAAGGCAGCTGGATATAGGTCACAACCAGCCACGATCTTACTGAACAGGCTCAAGGGCAGAATGGGTCATTGTATTACTATATTAAGAAAGTGTGCCAGCATCTTAATCAATCGCAGAAATTTCATTTGATGCCCAGCTCACGCCTCAGTTTTCATTCATAAGTGCACATTTTCCAAGCTGAAATCATTTGTCGACCTTCAGGATCAGAAACATCAGCTCCATTTGCCTTTAATATGCTCAGGGAAACATACAAAGGAAAAGCCTCGCTTCAGATTCAGATTCAGATTATTGTCATTTAGAAACCACAAATGCAATGTAGTTAAAAAATGAGACAACGTTCTTCCAGAATGATATCACAAAAGAAAATCCAGATTACGCTTGGCAATTCTCAATCCAGAGTCCGGACAGGCTGCTGCGTATTAATATTGAGCTACCATCTTAGCGCATTCCCCGGAAAGGAGCTCCAACTCCACCAGACAAAACAAGACCAAAAGCTAAAGCTACAAGACCTGCACAAAACCACATAGTTACAACAGTGCAAACAATAGAATAATTGATAAAAAACAGACCATGGGCACAGTAAAAATAGTCCAAAGATGTTAAAAGACTAAGTTCAAAAGAAACCACCACACAGATTCCACAAGTCCTCAGGGTCCCGATTTGACTCGTCATCTCACGCTGGCGGCAGAAGGGAATACCCCCGCTATGGACTTCCACGGCACCACCCAACTCAGCCTCACAGACGCAGCACACAATGAAAGCTCCGTTGAACCCAGCCTCGCAGATGTAGCACACAGCGAAAGCGACCTGACCGCAGTGGACTCTGAGTCCGTTGAACCTCCGAGCCTCCGACCATCCCCTCCGGCACAGCTTCTCTGAGCACCATCCTCTGCCGAGCATATTAAGACGTTCCTGCCAATGGCCATCGGCAATGCGACCCCAAGGACTGGGTGCCTGTTCTTCCCAGCAGAGACCTGGACCTCACAGCAGCAGCAGCAACGAAGAAGGTCTTCCTGGAGATTTCCAGATGTTCCTCCGTGCTCTCAAGTCCGTTTTTCATCCGATTATGATTGCGCACGGCACCCCTCTTCACAAATAACAGATAATCAGCTCCGGGGTGGTGGACTTGTGGTCTTTTTGCAGTTAGACAATACTATAGGGGTCAAAATCCACTGTAATCCCTCTTGGTCTACATTTAATGGACCTACAGAGGTATGAATAGGTGATGCAGAATATTCCCAGTTCACTAGATCAAATGGTAATATTTTTAGGAAAGTATATCCCAAAGGAATATGTATTTAAAATTATAAAGATATTGAATTGAATTCTCTGGCATTTGTTGGAAGCTTGCATACATTTTCTCTAGCTGCATGGGTACAGAAAAGATTCATGAAAATGTTAGTGAGACTGTAGGGCCTGAGTTATAATGAGAGGCAGGAAAAGCTGGGACTTCTTTCCTAGGAGTGGGGAAAACTGGGGGAAGATAAGGTGGATGGTCACAGAGTTTTTTAACCCTCCAGAATCTAAAACCAGAGGAAGGTGTTGGCCAGAAGAAGCTACAATCAGCGAACAGGAATGGAGGTGCCCATTTTGTGAACTGTTTGATGAAGCAATTCGTGCTCTGGGATAACTTAATCAGAGCAATTGAACACAGGCACAAGGAGTTTCTGTTAATGATCTGCTAAACCTGAGGCCATTCTCAGATAAGAAACATGTTTTTTGTGTAAAATGATAGGTTTGTGGAAGTACTATCATCACCTGGTCTGAGTATCTGGACGGCCTGGTTTGACTGGTTTGAGCCAGTCAGAGTTGAAGGCAGAGCCCTAAAAATAATACTGCTTGTAGCACTGGCTACATCCAACGGGAATTTGACACAGATCAGTCAGATGATTGAGGGAACAAAATTGAAACATCATAGGATTGACCTTGTAATGTATGGATCTGTTGTCTGTGCACGTGCATTGTTCTTTCTCTCTGGCTGCAATGTGAATACACCAGTTAAAGCCATCTCTTGTGTGCATGCTTATATTGAATTGATATGTAGTTGTGCGCAGACACAACAAATTGGTGAAATGTATGAACCTAAATGTCACCAACTGCACTGATAGATACGGGACAAAACAAGAAGAATTAAATAGCATGAGAAAGCTGAAGGACCCGTGAATAACAGTGAAAGACAGGCTGAATTTAAAGTGAAAATAATGTAGCAATGTCTTCAGTCAGGAAAGTTGGTGAATTTGATAGCACTAATGAAGGCTGGGAGTCATATATCAAGAGAGTGGAACTGTATTGTAACGCGAACAACGTGGAGGAGCAAAATAAAGCCACTACATTTCTTAACTTAATTGGCCCAAGAACGTTCAGTCTCTTATGCAACTTAGTAACCCCTGCAAAGTCAGCAAGACACTCAATGGAATTATTACAAGGTTACAAAATCACTTCAGCCCTAAACCAATGGTAATAGCTGAGAAATTTAGATTTTACAAAGGAACCAGTTAAAAGATGAAAGCATTTCTGAATACACTGCAAAAATGCTCAAACTTTCCCAGTACAGTGACTTTAGAGATGGAGTTTCTGATGCATTAAGAATCAGGCTTGTATGTAGTACACACAGTCAAAACACTCAAACGAGGCTATTATCCGAAAGAAACCTAACCTTAGAATGGACATTAACCATTGCAATATCATTAGTGACTGTAGCAAAAGATGCAGCAGAACTACAGAAGAGGTGGTTAGAATGTCAAATGCACAAAACGTCTCTGAATGGTGTGAAAAGCCAAAGATGTTATCAATGTGGCAAATCCTCCCATGATGCAAATGACTGCTGGTTCAAAGAAAAGTCTGCAGAAAGTGTCACAGACAAGGTCACATAGAAATAATCCGCAAGGCAGACAAAAAGTACAACTGGGTGAAAAGTCTTAAACACAAAACTAAGCAAATGCATAAAGTTACCAAATGTAAAACAGAATCAGACAACATAGAGTCTGACAAAGGTGAACTGTCATGCCTAGAACTGCATAACTAGATAACAATAGATGATCTGGATTACAATAGATGTGTCCAGTGTAAAACTGAAAATAGAGCAGCTTTGTCCATAATTCCGAGGTTGACAACAGACCCCAAGATACCATTGGAGAAGACCTCAGGGATGCTAAAGACTTACACAGGTAAAAAAGTGTCTCCCAAAGGCAATCTGAAAGTAAATGGAGGCCAAGCACAATGTATTGAAAAGTGGATGGTCAGCACTTTTTGGACGTGAATTATTAAGAAAAATCCAACTAGACTGGCACTCATCAAAGCTCTTAGTGTGACATCAACAGGAAACTGCAGCCCAAATGGTAGCACTGACCAGAGACTGGCACAGCTGCTAATGCTAGTGAGGAGGTGATTGAGAAGGGGATTGGTAAACTCAAAGGCATAAAGGCCAGCATTGAACTGGATGAAACAGCAACACCAAGATTCCATAAAGCTCGTCAAGTGCCTTACGTACTATGTCTTAAAGTGGATGCTGAACTGCAGAGCTTGGAGGCGTCTGCAATTCTCTCCAAGGTTGAGTGGAGTGACTGGGCCATGCCCATCGTCCTGATGATCAAAAAAGGGAAGGCTGGAGGCATTTGTGTACGTGGGGATTTCAAGGTGAGCAACAACCCGGGGCTGCGTCATGTGCAGTATCCCCAGCCACAGATAGAAGACATTTTTGCATCTATGGCAGGCGGGGAGAGGTTTTCAAAGATTGACTTGTCACAAGCTTATCTGCAAATAAAGGTTGAGAAGTCAAGCAGGAAGTTCCTCAAAATCAACACTCACAAGGGATCGTTCTAGTATAATCATCTCGTCTTTGGCGTCGAATCAGCTCCAGCAGTTTGTCAAAGAGCAATGGACCAAGTGCTTCAGGGTATCCCAGGAACTCAATGCTACCTTGAAGATATCATTGGGACTGGCAAAGTGATGAAGAGCACCTCCAAAATCTGGTAAAGTGCTTACCAGGCTGAGTGAGTGTGGTCTGTGCACAAAGAGAGAGAAGTGTGAGATTTTTGAGAATGAAATCTCCTATTCTGGATGTGTCATTGACAAGCCTGGCTTACACAAGTCACAAGAGAAGACTGAAGCAGTGCTACAGTCACCCAAACCGGAAAAAATGTCACAACTCAGCTCTTGTGAATCTTGTAAACTCCCAAAAATTGCAACAATGCTGCATCCATTGAAAACACCGTAAACACACAGGAGCAAAGTGGGAATGGTCAGAAAGATGTGAAAAAGCATTCAAGCAAACAAAGAAACTAATAACTTTCAATGAACTGCTCACCCATTATGGACTATCCCTGCCCATCTGACTGGCATGCAATGCATTCCCTTATGGCATTGGAGCCGTTTTGCCACATAATGTGAAAGATGGATCTGAATGTCCGATTGCGTTTGCTTCAAGATCACTGATGAGTGCAGAATGCAGCAATGCACAGATTGGCCGAGAGGCCCTAAGTCAATATGGGGAATAAAGAAGCTCCACCACTACCTGTACAGAGAAAAATTTATGCTAGTGACAGGTCACCATCGCCAGGAATGGTGATTTTCAATCCCAGGGAGGGAATTTCTGTGATGATTGCTACCTGGCTACAATGTTGGGCACTGTTCCTTGGAACCCAACTCTATGAACATAGAGTTTGAGGGTACCAAACTGCACAGCAACACTGATGGCTTGTCATGTCTTCCACTACTGGCAATTGAAGAAACGAAAGTCTTCATATTGTGACCCAGCAGAAGTGTTCTACACTGCACTGGTGGACCAGTTGCCAGTAACAAATTCCAAAATACAAAGGGAAACAAGGAACAACCTAACATTGTCAAAAGTCTATGAAATCAGCATGCAAGGATGGCCAGCTCATGGTACATCTTACAATTCCAGAGACCAACTGTTGGTATGTCAAAGAACGCTGATGTGTGGCTCTTGTGTTGTGGTTCCCTCTAAACTACGCACCAGAGTGCTAGAAAATCTGCATGAAGGGCATCTGGGTTAAGTCAAGGTGAAGAGTCTCACTTAGAGCTACGTGTGGTGGCTAGGGATACAAAACAGGATTAAAAACTTGGCCAAAAGCTGTTTGGAATGCCACAAAATTCAAAATGCAGTGCACAGGCACTGTTACACCCATAGGAGTGCTGTCATCACCTTGGCAAAGAGTACATATTGATTTTGCAGGGCTATTCATGGACTTCATGTTTCTGATGCTCAATGTGGCCGGAGGTCATACCAATGAAGTCAACCATGTCAGCAGAGACCATCCCTGTTCTGAGGACTACCTTCATCAGAAATGGCTTACCCAACCAAATTGAGTGACAACGGACCACAATGTACATCAGAACTTTGACTTTATGACAAAAAATGGTATCAGACGTTTTAAATCACAAACACGAGAAAATGTGTTGGAAATCCAAGCCACACACACAAAATGCTGGAGGAACTAAGCAGGCCAGGCATCAACTATGGAAAAAACCTACAGCTGACGTTTTGGGCAGTGACCTTTCGGCAGTCCTGGCCTGAAACGTCAACTGTACTTTCCACCACCCTCCCCCTCCCACCCCCATACACAATGCCTGGCCTGCTGAGTTCCTCCAGCATTTTGTGCATGTTGAGCACACATTTCAAGTCAGCTCCTCACCAACAAGCAACAAATTGGTTAACTGAAAGCTTTATCCAAACCTTCAAGTCGTCCATTAAAGTGACGGACAAGGAGGCCATTTCTCTACAGCAAAAGTAGACAACTTCCTTCTTGTGTATCAGAACGCTGTTCATGCAACGACAAATCAAATTCCTGCACAGATGGAATCTGAGATCTCACGTAGACCTCCGGAAAGGTACAGAATAAACAATTCAGCCAAAGTAAAACATCAAGGAGCTTCGAGATTGGACAGGAAGTCCTAGCGCGTGATTACCAAGAAGATAAGTGGACACCCAGTAGGATAGCTACAAGAACTGGACCACTGATATACAGAGTGGATGCTGGAGATCAGACATGGAGAAGTCAGGTGAACTATATATTGGATGCTCAACCAAAGAATACACCTGAGTCGATGGCATCCGACAAGACAGACACATTTCAGTCACCGGACCTGCCTCCCAGTAATGATCATGTCACTGACAGCATTGTGACACAGGAAACTGAGAAAGTTGTCTTAGATAAGATGCCTACCAAACCTGATACCACTCCTTAGGTCCAGAGGTGTGACAAGAACATTATTGTTGACAAGACACTTGTCAAACCTGATGTCACTCCACAGTCCAGAGGTGCTATCCTGAAAGGAACAGAGCATCACCCAAAAGAACTGTGAAGTTCGTTATGGACTGTTGTTGTGAAAGCATGTTTATTTGGAATATGGGTTTATGAAAGGAAAATTTAATGTTTTCTACATACACAGTTCATGCTGCATTAATCCAAAGGGGGAGGAAGTGTAATGTATGAATATATTTCTTTTAGAGCAATGACACCTCTCTTAGCACTATTATTGATCTGTTGTCCACGTATGCGCATTGTTCTCCTTTTCTCTCTCACGGCAATGTGAATACACTAGTGAAAGCCATCTCCGTGTGCATGCTTTTACTGAATATACAGTATATGTAGTTATGCACAGACACAACACACTTAATGAGGAAAAGTATAAAAATAGAGGATTTTGACAGCTCAGGAAGCAACAACTCCTCAGAGACCAACCACTGCAGATGTGGAGGACCCCACATCAGACATATGGGGATTAGATCAAGGCCATGAAGAACACATGGTTAGTTGGATTTTCCCCAGGTAATGCCTTTTCTATTCTTTGACTGTTCATGGAGGGTCAGGAAAACTTAGTTCATGAGCACATAGGTATTCAGTTGTGTAAACTCACATGCTTTTAAACTGAGCCAATAAAAGTACTTGTAACACAGGTATAAGGTAAGAAAGGAATGATTTAAAAGGGACCCAATGATGATGGTTATCTGGAACAAGATGCCAGAGGAAGCTGTAGAAGTGGGTATAATTACAATGGGGTTTAAGATGTTTTGACAAGTACACAGATAAGAAGGTTGAGAGGAATATGGGCCAAATGCAATCAAATGGATTAACTTGGTCAGCTTGGACCACAGGTTGTGCTTCTGAGTTTGGTCTGTGACTTTCTGACTGCGAACTGGCTAAGTTAAATGCCATTTGCCATTCTCTAACATCACTGTCCACTACACTACCAATTTTGGTGTAGTCCACAAACTTACTAACCATGTTAATAACAACTCCATCCAAATCATTGGTCAACAGCGGACACACACTAATCTCTGTGGCATACCAGTGGTAACAGACCCCTCATCTGAAAACTGAACGCCCACTACCAGCACTTGTGTTCTACCACCACACCAATTAGCCAACTCATCCTGGACCCCATGTGATCTAACCTTCCAGACAGCCCTTTCCTTGCCTTCTGAAATAAACGTACAACTTTAGCCACCCTCCAGTCATCTGGTATCTCACCCATGGCTAAGGAAAAAAATATCTCAGCCAGTGCCTCAGGGGGTTCTTCCCATCATGTCCTAGGATGCACTCTGGATTTGGCCACCTCAATGTGCTTCAAGACCACCAGCACTTCTGCAGGAACAAGTAACTCTTTAGATAAAGATGAACTTCAAGTCAGGAGAACTTTCTTGCTCAACCCATCACCTTCCCTAGTTTAATCACAAGTCACCTTTGCACAGTTATAAGGACTTACCTCAGCTAGTCGAAGAGAGTCTACTTTTACCTTCATATTCCGGGCAACAGCTTCAAAGATGTCCGTGGCACTGGCATTTTCCTTGCTCACACTCACCAAGATCTATTAGCAGAGAAGGAGAAAAGGAGCAATCAGGTTAACTAAAATACATTTAGAACATGCTTAACTGAATAAAACATTCCAAGGCTTTTTTCAGAATCAAAAACAAATTCTAACACCAAGCAACAATTAACTTGTTTAAGCACATTGGCCTTCATAAATCAAATCATTGAGTACAGGAGGTGGGATATTATGTAGAAGCTGTATAACACAATGGTGAGGCCCAATTTGGAGTACTGTGTCCAGTTCTAGTCACCTACCTACAGGAAACAGAACAGAGAAGTCTACAGCACATTAGAGGCCCTTTGGCCCACAATGCTGTGCCGACCATATAACATACTCTAGAAACTGCTTAGAATTTCCCTACTGCACAGCCCTCTATTTTTCTAAGCTCCATGTACCTATTTAAGAGTCTTTTAAAAGACCCTATCATGCTGGCGGTGCATTCCAAGCACCCACCACTCTGTGAAAAACTTACCCCTGACATCCCTCCCTGTACCTACTTCCAAGCACCTTAAAATTATGCCCCCTCGTGTTAGCCATTTCAGCCCTGGAAAAAAGCCTCTGGCTATTCACATGATCAATGCCTTTCATTTTATAATCTCTATCAGGTCACCTCTCATCCTCCATCACTCCAAAGAGAAAAGGCCAAGTTCACTCAACCTATTCTCATAAGGCACACTCTCCAATCCAGGCAATAACAATGTAAATTTCTGCACTCTCTCTATAGTATCCACATCCACAGTGAGGTGACCAGAAATGATCACAAAGATTGAAAGACCCTAACCCTAACCCTAAAGTTTACAAGATGTTGCTGGGTCTTGATAATCTGAGTTATAAGAAAAGATTGAATTAAGTTAGGACTTCATTCCCTGAGGTGTAGGAGAATGAAGGGAGATCTGTTAGAGGTATATAATATTATGAAGGGTATAGATAGAGTAGATGCAAGCAAGATTTTCCACTGAGGTTGGGTGAGACTAGAACCAGGGGTCATAGATTAAGAGTGAAAGGTGAAATATTTAAGGGGAACCTGAGAGGGCAACTTCTGCACTAAGAGGGCAGTGAGAATGTGGTATGAGCTGCCAATGAAAGTGTTGGATGTGAGCTCAATTCGAATATTTACATTGCTTGGATAGGTGTATGATTGGGAGGTTTATGGAGGACTATGAACCAGGTGCATGTCGATGGGACTCAGTAGATTAATAGTTTGGCACCGACTAGATGGATCAAAGGACCTGCTTCTATGAATATTTGGACAGCTAACCAAGAGCTTGAACAAAGCAGCAAAGTTTAAGAGCATTCTAAGAGAGGAGGGAGACCGAAGGAGAGAACCTTAGGATTGACATTCCAAACCTTAAGACACAGGATACAGAAGAGAAAGCCTTAAATTGGGGTGATTAAATCTTGGAATCCACTGAAGGACAAGAAAGGAAGATCCCAGGGATATGATGGATGGATGTGACAAAATGGTGGAGTGCAGAGTGAGTTTTACAACTGAAGGGACATGTATGTGGTGGGAAATTCTCTATTCAAACTCATGTGGTTCCAGAATCATTTAGCATATTCCAGGCAAAGACTGAGGTTAATGGAGAGTAAACAGGTAGAGATGAAAGATTAGGTCTATTTGTCACATTTACATTAAAACATTGTCTCTGGCGATGATCTCTGCATTATCAATGGGGACGGGAGAGGTTCCGGAGGATTGGAGGGTTGTGGATGTTGTTCCTTTATTCAAGAAAGGGAGTAGAGATAGCCCAGGAAATTATAGACCAGGGAGTCTTCCCTCAGTGGTTGGTAAGTTGATGGAGAAAATCCTGAGAGGCAGGATTTATGAACATTTGGAGAGGTATAATATGATTAGGAATAGTCAGCGTGGCCTTGTGAAGGGCAGGTCATGCCTTACGAGCCTGATTTAATTTTTTCAGGATGTGACTAAACACATTAATGAAGGAAGAGCAGTAGATGTAGTGTATATGGATTTCAGCAAGGCATTTGTTAAGGTACCCAATGCAAGTCCTATTGAGAAAGTAAGGAGGCATGGGATCCATGGGAACATTGCTTTGTGGATCGAGAACTGGCTTGCCCACAGAAAGCAAAGAGTATTTGTAGACAGGTCATATTCTGCATGGAGGTCAGTCACCAGTGGAGTGTCTCAGGGATCTGTTCTGGGACCCTTTCTCTTCATGATTTTTATAAATGACCTGGATAAGGAAGTGGAGGGATGGGTTAGTAAGTTTGCTGATGATACAAAGGTTGGAGGTGTTGTGGATAGTGTGGAGGGGTGTCAGAGGTTACAGCAGGACATTGACAGGATGCAGAACTGGGCTGAGAAGTGGCAGATGGAGTTCAACCCAGATAAGTGTGAGGTGGTTCATTTTGGTAGGTCAAATATTATGGCAGAATATAGTATTAATGGTAAAACTCTTGGCAGTGTGAAGGATCAGAGGGATCTTGGGGTCCAAGTCCATAGCACATTCAAAGCAGCTGCGCAGGTTGACTCAGTGGTTCAGAAGGCGTACAGTGTACTGGCCTTCATCAATTGTGGAATTGAATTTAGGAGCCGAGAGGCAATGTTGCAGTTATACAGGACCCTGGTCATACCCCACTTGGAGTACTGTGCTCAGTTCTGGTTGCCTCACTACAGGAAGGATGTGGAAACCATAGAAAGGGTGCAGAGGAGATTTACAAGGATGTTGCCTGGATTGGGGAGCATGCCTTATAAGAATAGGTCGGGTGAACTCGGCCTTTTCTCCTTGGAGCGAAGGAGGATGAGAAGTGACCTGACAGAGGTATACAAGATGATGAGAGGCATTGATCGTGTGGATAGTCAGAGGCTTTTTCCCAGGGCTGAAATGGTTGCCACAAGAGGATACAGGATTAAGGTGCTGGGGAGTAGGTACAGAGGAGATGTCAGGGGTAGGTTTTTCTCCTCAGAGAGTGATGAGTGTGTGGAATGGGCTGCCGGCAACTGTGGTGGAGGTGGATACGATAGGGTCTTTTAAGAGACTTTTGGATAGATACATGGAGCTTCGTAATTTCTAAGGTAAGGACATGTTCAGCACAACTTTGTGGGCCGAAGGGCCTGTATTGTGTTGTAGATTTTCTATGTTTCTAACATACAATGAAACAGTGTCAATGACTAACACAGTTTGAGGATTGTAGGGGGTAGTCCACAAGTGTCGCCATGCTTCGGGCACCAACGTAGCATACCCATGCTGACTGCTATGTTAACATGGCTGCTGATGTTTTGACACAGGAGATTGTAGCTACTGAGATTTGGAGCTGATAAGGTAAGAGAATGGGTATTGAGATAGAGAAAAGTCATAAGCTATCACATGACACAGCAAGCTGAAGGGCTGAATGGTCCTCTCCTACTTTCCCTGGATGCTTGTACTGTGGTGTGAATTAGTACATGGACACCAGATCAGGATGAGATCAATTCTTTCCATAATATGTCGATTGGAGGGCAAGTGAGACAGCAAAGGAAGCACTGAATCTAGCAGGAAGAGGAAATGGATAACAATCTTAGCAAATAAAGCAAGGTTAGGAGATGGAAGTATTCAGTCTTGGCAGACAGTGGGGATGTGCAGTCAAACTCATCTGCCTGTAGTCAGATTCAGCTGAGAAAGGGAGAGAGCCGGGTACGGGAGCGGAGGCAGAAAATTCAAGAGATATTCCACAGATCAGTTTACAAATGGCAGAAAACCTAATAGACTGGGTGGGGAGGGGGAAAATACCTGATTGGGAAACACTAAATTACGAGGGCATGGCTAGGACTGACAGCAAGGAACCTTCCTCAGAGTGGTGATATCTGCAACCAGAGAGCTCATTTACAGTAAGGGGTAAGAAATTTAGAAAGAATCTAAATAAAAACTTTTTCATCTAGAGTGGTTGGAATCTGGAATACTACCAGAAACACTTGCGTAAAGGAGTATCTGGATGAAGACTCCAGCGCCGGTATTAAATTAGCACAGCTGGGTATTTCATGGTTGGCAAAGGGCCTGTTGCTATATGAATGTAAAATTCAATTGCAGAGTGGTTAGCATAACAATATTACAGCATTGGTGACCCAATTCAATTCTTGCTGTTGTCAGTAAGGAGTTTGTATGTTCTGCCTGTGACCGAGTTAGCCTTCTCAGGGTGCTCTGGTTTCCTCTTGCATCCCAAAGACATACGGGTGGTTGGTAGATACATTGGTCACATGGGTGTAATTGGATGGTGTGGTTTGTTGGGCTGGAAGAGCCTGTTGTCATGCTGCATCTCTAAATAAAAATAAAATAATTCCAGCAAATCTTCTTTAGGGGAAAAGCCATTAAAGTTCAAAGTAAATATATTATCAAAGTACTTATGTGTCACCATATACTACCTTAATATTGATTTCTTGCAGGAGCTTATAGGAAAATAAAGTAGACTTTATGAAAATCTATGCATAAAGACTGAAAAACAACCAATGGCAAAAGACAAATTGTGCAAAATATATAAATTAATATTGTTAATCGGTTTATTAATCAGTTCATTGTCAAGGTGAGTGAAGTTATCAACACTGGTTCAGGAGCCTGATGGTTATAGAATAATAATTGTTCCAGAACCTGGTAGTGTGGGACCCAAGGCTCTGTACCTCCTTCCCAGGGAAGCTGTGACAAGAGAGCATAGCTTGGATTCCTCCCAAAATTGCCAAGGAGAGAGACTAACCAATGAGAACAAACTGCTGTCAGAAATTACAGTCTCTATCACCAAGGACAACATGCAAACTGGCCATACATTGCACTGTGTCTGAGGGAGGACAGTATACACAAGCCAGCTAACATTGTTGCAGAGTGCTTTGTGTTGACTTGAGAATGTGCGTATGAGTATATAAATGTAGACTTTGTTTCAAGCAAAGAGAATGTTATCTACTTAGTGTTTGTCATCTGATTAGTGGCATGAAAAGTTACTTTCTAATGAAACTTATTCTTTCCTGTCATTTTTGTATTGGCCCACGTCAAAGCAAGCCTCAGCAGTTTGAAGACTGTGGAAGGAACAGTGCACGGTTCTGCTCACTGCCACATGATTCTTACCTTGATGGGTTTTATATGGGGCTCTTTAGCAAAATAGAAAACAGTCAGCACCTTCTGCTTCTGTGGCAGTGGGACAGATAAGTAGAGGAACGGATCAAATGTGATCGATACCTAGAAAACAAAATGCACACAAAATGAATGGGAGACAGGCAGAGAAACATGCAGACAAAAACAGAGCCATCTTCACCTTCACCATATCTACAGGACAACAATGCCTCCAGTTCTTTCCTGCAGACTGAAGCTCTCGGATATTGTGCACAGCTCGCAAAGGAGATTCCTATCCTAATTAAGGATAAATTTGATTCCTAGCCATGGGAGATAATAAGGCAGCATCCTGCTTCTACCTCCGCCCTTATTCTCAGTTGTACTTTCGTCAAATTAGTTTCAACATTTGAGAGTGGGATCTCAATGATCACTGAGGGGATGCATCACCTGTCATTCTCTAGTGCAAATACAAGCCTCTCCACCCATCCCATATTACCTTTTTAGAAACATAAGAAAACCTACAGCACAATACAGGCCCTTCAGCCCACAAAGTTTTGCTGAACATGTACCTACTTTAGAAATTACTAGGCTTACCTATAGCCCTCTATTTCTCTATTTTGAAAGGAGCTCCATTTGATCTGGACACCAGATGGTGTAAACGCTGGGGATAAATGGAAATCCTTTCATTTACAGCCCACATGAAAAGCAGAGTATGTGATGGAGTCTGCACAACCAAACACCCACTCTCCTAATCCCTACATTTGGCATCTGGGGGGGGGGGGGGTTGGGGGCAAGAGGATTTGAATCAGATTAGGGCAATATTGAAAGCAAGAAATCATGAGATTAAACACCAATCCCTGCAAGGCTAAAGTTAGAACAACTCACACTAGTAAATTAGAGAGATTACAATCTAAAAGACGCATCCAGTGATCTCCAATGACCACTGGCAGAGACAACAGACAATAGACAATAGGTGCAGAAGTAGACCATTCAGCCCCTCGAGTCTGCACCGCCATTCTGAGATCATGGCTGATCATTCACTATCAATACCCAGTCCCTGCCTTGTCCCCATATCCCTTGATTCCCCAGAGAGAATTCCAAGTGTGACATTTGGGCACCAAGGCAGCGTAGTGGATAGCACATTATTACAGCTTGGGGCATTGGAATTTGGAGTTAATTTCTGGTGCTGCTTTGTAAGGAGTCTCTGTACGACCTCCCCATGGAATGCATAGGGTTTCTCTGGGTCCTCCGTTTCCTCCCACAGTCCAAAGACATTCTGGGTAGGCTAAATGGTCATTGCAAATTGTCCCATGATTAGGTTAGGGTTAAATCGGGGTTGTCAGGGGTTGCTGGGTGGTGCAACTTGAAGAGCCAGAAGATCCTAGTCCACACTGTATCTCTAAATCATTACCATTACTTGGTTCTGACACACCTTTCTCAATGAATGGCAGAACATTTGGTAGAGGACATGTACAATAATGGTAGGGTGCTGAGGAATGTTTATGAACTGAGGGACCTCGTGGTTCAAGTTGATATTACTCTGAAAATGGCAACACAGGCAGACAGGTTGAAGGCAGGTGTGTGCTTGACTTCATTAAGAAGGGCACAGAATATAAAAGTTGGTATGTTATTGTGTTTAGTTCTGTTCACCTCATTGTTGGAAGGATGTAGAAGCTTGAGAGAGGGTGCAGAGCCGATTTATCCAGATGCTGCCCAGATTACAGAGCGTGTCTTATGAGGACAGGATGAGCGAGTTAGGGGTTTTCTCTTTGGAGTAAAGGTGGGAGAGAGGAGACTTGACAGAGGTGTACATGATAACAGGCATAGATAGAATGGACAGTCAAAGACTTGTCCCCAGGATAGAAATGGCTAATATGAGTATAATTTTAAGGTGATTGGAGGAAAATATAGGGAGGAAGGATGGCAAGTTCTTTCTGGAGAGCGGCGAGTGTGTGTAATGCTCTGCTGGGGTGGTGGCAAAGGTAGATACATTAGAAGAATTTAATAGCCTCTTACATGGGTGCATGGTGCATGGATGATCGAAAAAGCGAGGGCTATGTTAGAGCAGGTTAAAAGGTTGGCAAAACATCATAGGCCGAAGGGCTTGTACTGTTCTACGTTTTGCTGCATCTTTGTAAACTGATGGTTCGACCACACTCGGTAGCATTGTGAGCAGATCACATCTCCACTCTACAGAAAGAATGTCATTGTGCTGGAGAGACCAGAAGACGCTCACCTGGATTGGAAGGCTTTGGTTATGTGCAGCTACTGGACAGGTTGGGTCTGGTTTGTATTGAGTGAAGGAGGCCTAGGGGTGCTCTTATAGAATCACCAGGGGTGGATAGTTATGGTCTTTCTCCAGGGTTGAGGAGTCTAAAACTAGAACACATAGGTTAAAAGTGAAGGAAAAGATGAAAAGGGCACCAGAGGGGCAAATTTTTCCCCACACATATGGGCATATGGAATGAGCTACCACAGGAAGTGGAAGAGAGAAGTACAATTATAACATTTAAAAGATACTCTTAGAGACTCACAGAGAGGAAAAGATTAGAGGGAAATGGGCCAAATGCAGAAAAAGATAGGTCTAACTTAGATAGGTGCCTTGGTCAGCATGTTTGAGTTAGGCTGAAGGGCCTGCTGTATAGCTTTAAAACCATAAATACACACAGAATAGGGTAGATAGAATATTTTTCTCATTATAGGGGCATTGAGAAGGACAAGCTTGAGGTGAGAGGAAGGAGTTTTAAGGTGGATTTATGGGGAAAGTTATTTTTTTGACTCTGTGCAGTGGAGGTGGTGGGTATTAGATGCAATCAGTATGCTAGAGGGGCATTTAGTTGGGCACTTAAATAGGCAAAGCAAAGAATATTATCATCCAACTGAGTGTAGTGGACAAATGGGTCAGCACTGTTGTGGTGGAAGGAAGGGCCTGTACTATACGATACAACTCTGACATTAATGCTCTGAACCTTGAAAGTCCAGAAATCCCCTTTTGCCTGGTGTGGATTATTTTTCACAAGAACTGGCAGACTGGAAGCCATTGCTTACGTGCTAGTTCCTGGGTTGAGGTTTACATCTTTACATGGGCTTCAGGCTGTAACTTCAACTGAACAGCACCACCTAGTGTTAAGTTGCTTGCAAACTGTTCCTCACAATCAAATATATTATCACTGACTTAAATGACATGAATTTTTTTGTTTTAAGGCAAATCCTAACAGTAGTAAAATCTGTCCAAATTCTTTCCTTCCTACAACAGCAGGCAATTCGAATTCAATAAAATCATGGTATTCAAAATAAGTTCACCATTCCAGCCTACACATTTTCAGCTGTTCTCTCTCAGCCAGTCAGTCGGAGTTTAGAAACACTTGATTCCATTCCAATTCTACAGGCTCTACTGAAGCCAACATGCGAGCGATCTACTGGCACTGGCATGGACAGGGCTGCTGGAATTGATGGGAAACAGATAGGTTCCCAGGCGATGCGCACCACAGAAAGCTCTGAGAAGTGAACTCACATATGTAATGAATAGAAGTTAATAAAGAATAGAAAAACACTGCATAAAGCAAAAAAATGAAGATCTCAATCATGCTTTGACAATGGATTCGTCAGCATCAGAGTGAACATATGCCACCTAGTGGTATGCTGATCATGAAACAAGCAAAGATCTATCACAACAAACTCAAAATTAAAGGTAGTTGTAAAAAATCAGCAGGCTGATTGCAGAAATTTAAGTCTACAATGCTGATTGTTTTTATACCTTACATAAAACCTAAAAAAACATACCATTTAATCAAACACAACATTGTAGGTGGAGACTGAATGCCTGCTGTTGTCTGTTGTTGTTCAACAGCTGATTCAGGTCTTCTCCTGATGCTGCCGTGCTGCTTCTGTCACCTTGCACACATTATATTTTCATTATATTCATGGTATCTAATCACTTTTACTGTTAAGTACAGCAAATGAAGTGTGACGGACACTGGTAGCACATAAATTAAAAGTCAAAAATGATGGCGATCCAAGCTCTCTCACAATGAATTGCAAAAACAAAAAAATCCAAAATACTTCTGGCCCCAAGAACTCCAGACAAGGGGTACTCAACCTGTACTTTTTGCTGACTGGTGATTCCCCAGCTATTAGAAATGATCCATTGATCTATATTTTCCCAGATCTCATTGTACATCTAGATTATCAGAAGTGCTATTGTTTTGTGAAGCTGGGGAGTGTGCAAGGACAGGGTTAGGGTGGTAGAGGACTTTGTCTTTATGTAGTTCAGTGAAAAGCTCATTCTTTAACTAAGGGAGTAAACAATGAGCTGGAGCTGTCTCCAATCTTTCCTCAGTGAAAAGTTTCCAGTGATCATTAACCCTTTCTTCATCCTTGCCATACCAATCACATTTCTCTTGTAACAGAGGCACCATAGTGTTCCAAAAACACACTGAAAGTCAGCAACATGGGTAGATAAGCAGTGAAGAAGGCACATGGCATGTTTACCTTCACAGGACTGACACCAACTTACTGCCCTCTAACTGTGCCTATTGTCTTGTCTATTATTTATTGTAATGCCTGCACTGTTTTGGACACTTTATGCAGTCATGGGTAGGTCTGTAGTCTAGTGTAGTTTTTTTTTCTGTGTTGTTTTTCACGTAGTTCAGTGTAGTTTTTGTACTGTTTCATGTAGCACCATGGTCCTGAAAAACGTTGTCTCGTTTTTACTGTGTACTGTACCAGCAGTTATGGTTGAAATGACAATAAAAAGTGATTTGACTTAACAAGACATGCATACACATAGGGGCACTATATTAAAATGTTAGAGAACATTGGTTAGACCATCCTGAGTACTATGTGCTGTTCTGGTCACCACTCTATATGAAGCAATTGAGATGGAGAGATCCAGAAGAGATTCACTGGGATTTTTCTCAGGACTGGAGGCCTTTAGTTCTGAGGGGAGATTGGACATGCTGGGCTTGTTTTTCCTGGAGGGAAGGAGACTGATAGAAGTATGTAAAATTATGAGGCATACATAGGGCAGATAGTCAGTTTCTTCTGTCCCACAGAGGGAGTAAAGATGGCATAGGTTTATATATAGTTTTTTCATAAATTCTATTGTATTTCTTTATTTTCCTGTAAACGCCTGAAAGAAAATGAATCGCAAGGTAATATATGGTGAATATACGTACATTCTTTGATAATAAATTTACTTTGAACTTTGAAGGGCTTAGGGCAGGGGTGTCAAACTCATTTTAGGTCACGGACCGGATTGGGCAAAATGCAGCTTCATGCGGGCCGGATCAGTCGGGCGCGTGCGAATGCAGCTTTCATTGCCTCCGTTTTTTCAGCCTGTTCTCATGTGTCTCAGTCTCTGCTATAACTACAAAGTGTTTCACTTCACAAATTCCATTTCTTATGAAGGACACTGCTGAGCAAGCATTATTTTTATGATTGGTATTAATTTACAATCATAGGCTTCATATCGCCGGGCCATTAATAATTAAAATAATAGATTTATCTAAAATGATCTCGCGGGCCAGATATAATTGTACGCCGGGCCGGATATGGCCCGCGGGCCTTGAGTTTGACACCTATGGCTTAGAGTGAAAGGAAAGGGTTTTAAAGAGGATGTAAGTAGTAGTTTGTTTACACACAGTGGTTGATATGTGGAATGTGCAACTAGAGGTGGCGGTGGAGTCAGATACTGACTTTCTTTAAGAGACATTTTGACAGGCGAGGTACAGGAGGATAAGGATCTTGGTGCAACAGCGATTAGAATGCAAGGTTGGCATGGACATTGTGGGCTGTGTGACCATCAGAAGTCAGATGGGGCTTTGGCTTAACGTCTCATAACACTGTTGCCATCCTTAGTACAGTTTCTCAGGGTGAACCACACTAACCCCATCACCCCATCTCATTTTCTGCATACTCACCTTGAAACACATGGGACACACCAGCTTGGACTTGTACTGGCCCTGGAACAGGTCCACAATGAAGGAATCATTTCGCATCTTGTGACGCTCCCAAGCTTCCTCTGCCACCACCTATAGAGTTCAATGAACAGGAGATGCTGCAGGTGAAACATGTGATAAGACTCCTTTGTTTATTTACACCACAGCAAGTACTGGCAAAGTGAGATCACCTGCACTTAATCTGCTCTCTTGGTTATTTACATACACCTCCCGCTGCTGTCCAAACATTCTCTCCGTGGTTTCCTCAAAGTACTCCGATTTCCTCTCACAGTCCAAGGACATGCCAGCTGGTCGGTCAATTGGTCATTGTAAATTGTCCCATGATTAAATTGGGGAGCTGCTGGGCAGCGCAGCTCAAAGGGACAGTTCCATGTTGTATCTCAATAACTTCCGGTAATGTTCCCCTCTACCCCTCTCCACTCCCCATCCCTTTTCCCTCTCTCACCTTATCTCCTTGCCTGCCCATCACCTCCCTCTGCGACTCCTCCTCCTTTTTCTTCCTTCCATGGCCTTCCGTCCTTCCTATCAGACTTCCACTTCTACAGCCCTGAATGTCCTTCACCAATCAACTTCCCAGCTCTTTACTTCAGCCCCACCTCTCCTGGTTTCACCTGTTGCCTTTTGTTTCTCCCTCTCCCCCCCACACCTTTTAACTCTATACTCATCTTTTTTTCTCCAATTCTGCTGAAGGGTCTCAGCCCACAATGTCGACTGTACTCTTTTCCATTGAAGCTGCCTGGCCTGCTGAGCTCCCCCAGCATTTTGTGTGTGATGCTTGGATTTCCAGCACCTGCAGATTTTCTCTTAACTAAGATCTCAGGACATCTTTAGAGAGCAGTGTCTCAGAAAGGCAGCGTTCATTGTTGAGGACCTCCAGCACTCAGGGCATGCCCTTTTCTCACTGTTACCATCAGGTAAGAGGTACAGAAGCCTGAAGGCACACACTCAGTGATTCAGCAACAGCTTCTTCCCCTTTGCCATCTGATTCCTAGGTGCACATTGAATCTTTGGACACTACCTCACTTTTAAAAAAAATATACAGTATTTCTGTTTTGGCACATTTTTAAATCTATTTAATATATGTAACTGATTTACTTGTTAATAAATATTATTATTTTTATCTTACTTATTATTATAATTTTTTCGCTGCTAGATTATGTATTGCATTGAACTGCTGCTAAGTTAACAAATTTCATGTCACATACCGGTGATAATAAACCCGATTCTGATCTCCCCCATCTGTTTTGGCTCCACACATCAATTAACATTCTGGTCATTCTGCTGGAATGCTCTTTGACTAATCTGCTGCTGTTATTGACACTACCTCAGACTGCCCTACAGTCTTTACACCATTCTGCTAGCTTGCTCCTTAATTATTATGTACTGTTACTCCGTGAGCCTGATGTACACGACAGTAAACCCACCTCATTTAATTCTCTCCAAAATACAACTTTAACCTCAAGACAGGAAATTCTGCACAAGATCAAACACAAGAAAGTCTGCAGATGCTGGAAATTCATACAAAATACTGGAGGAACTCAGTAGGGCAAGGAGCATCTATAAGCAGTTAACTTTCTGGGCTGAGACCCTTCATCAGGACTTTGCAAAACTGCTTTTGATGTCGTGTCTGGTTGATGACACTTCTCCTTTCTCACCAAAAGCCCGGTTTAACAAGCTATGGTAAACACTAGTTCAGAGGAATGTCAACGCTTTGGAGAAGGTGCAGTGTAAAAAAATGCCAAGGATATTGAAGGATTAAGTTGAACAGAGGATCATGGAGATGTGTAAATGCAATAATTTAATGTCAGAACTAGACTGGAAAATGAAGCTGGATTTTTCTTTAGCCATTCCTCCAAAGGAGTCACAAAGGCCTCTTCAAATTACCAGAGCTCCAGTTTCCTGACATTATCTGAACACTCCTCTTTGTAAACAGACTGGCCAGACTAAATGGTGACACGACAAAGTGCTTAACAAACAGGCACACACACTTGTTGTGCACAGGAGGCAATGTCGAGGGACTTGTGCACTAAATCCAATATCTGCAATATCTGGAACAAATGCAACAAAAGGCAACAGCTGCAGTTGTAGATCTGAGGTACCCAGTATAGCTCAATGGGCTGAATTGCCTAATTCTGTTTCCATTTCTCATGGTCTTACCTCATCGGGGCGTCCATCGGAGTCCACTGTCTCTGTGTACGGTTTGTTCTGTATCCTATTAAGGTCCTCATGCAGGCCATCCAGCAGAAATGCCATAAACTCCTGTGCATCGTGCTGTGCGTAACCAGTGAACTGGCTGGCTTTACTGGCCACAATAGCCTGGAAAGAAAGAGCCACACGTAGCCAAAACAACAGACACATTTATTTGTATCACACCACAGAATTAGGCAATGAGATACCAGTAATATCTATTTTATCCTTTTACCTGTCATGGGTGCCCTTTGCCCTGGGCCAAAGTCTCAGCAGATGCCAGAAAGTGACACATCAGAATAAAGAACATAGAAACCTACAGCACATTACAGGCCCTTCGGCCCACAACGTTGTGCTGACCATGTAACCTACTCTAGAGACTGCCTGGAATTTCCCTACTGCACAGCCCTCTATTTTCCTAGCCCCATGTTCCTATCTAAGAGGTTCTTAAAAGACCCTATTGTATCTGCTTTCACGACCGCTACCGGCAGTATATTCCATGCACCCACCACTCTGTGTGAAAAACTAACCCCTGACATCCCCTCGGTATGTATTTCCAAGCACCTTAAAACTATGCCCCCTCGTGCTAGCCATTTCAGCCCTGGGGAAAAAAGCCTCTGACTATCCACATGATCAATGCCTCTCATCATCTTATATACCTCTATCAGGACACCTCTCATCCTGTGCCATTCTAAAAAGAAAGGCCAAGTACACTCAACCTATTCTCATAAGGTACACCCTCCAATCCAGGCAACATCCTTGTAAATCTCCTGTGCACTCCCTCTACATCCTTCCTGTAGTGAGGTGATCAAAATCAAATGCAGTACTCCAAGTGGGGTCTTCTATAACTGAAAAGATGTGGCACTGCCACTGTACACTCTTTGGCTGGCTGAGTCTCTGCAGTACATTCTTGCTGCGAGCTGAGCCACAGATTCCAGTGTTTGTACAGCTTTTCCTAGTAATGCTGTGGAAACTGTGTGCCTATTACATTTTTAAAGACTGCTTTGTGTGATAATGATCTCATCACATTTATAAGAAAAAAGCAGCCGTCAACCAATTGGCCCCCTGAGCCTGCTGTACCAATCACCTCTCTCACCCAACCTTCCTACATGCAGTTACAGAAAACTACATGAGGAACAGGCCATTCGGCCACTTAGCCCATGCTGATATTTTGCCTACTCCCATCGACCCAAGGCTGGACCATAGCTCTCCATAACCCTCCCATCTATATACTTAACCAAACTTCTTTTAAATGTAGAAATCGAACCAACATCCACCACTTCCACTGGTATCTCATTCCACACTCGTATCACCCTCTGAGTAAAGACGATCCCCCTCAGGTTCCCTTTAAATACTTCACCTTGCATCCTTAATCTATGACTAGTTTTAGTCTCACCCAATCTCGGTGGAAATGCTTGCTTGCACTTACCCTCTCTATACCACTATCAAATCTCCCCTTAATCCTCTACGTTTTCTGGATTAGTATGGATTCAAAAGCTACCAGGAGAAGACAGGAAAATGGGGTTGAGAGGGCCTATAAATCAGATCTGCTTGAATAGAGGAACAGACTCGATGGGCTGAAAGGCCTAATTCTGCTCCTATACCTTCTGGTCTACATCATAGGGGTTGAACTAGTGAACTGTCTCAGTGCTCACCTCTCACTGACATAAAGCAGTGTTCCAGTATCACTACTGTTTAACAAACTGTCATTCACAGCTTTGGGAAATTCATTTTTGAGAAATGAGTTTTGGCAGATTAACAGCTGCATGACATGGTGTAAGATGAGCAGAGGCTGTACAAAGTTACTTTCCGGTGTCACTTGCCTGGCAGAGCCTGGGGCGATATTCCTGGCTGCACAAAACTGCCAGATATTCATTACTCCTGATGCATGATTTCAAAGCATGCCTGATGCACTCAGTGCCACAAAGCAACCCAGGAGTTGAAAGCAGGTCACACTGCTCCTGCAACTAGTGCAGTCTAGAATAATAAGGCCAATTCCTAGGATTTGCTCTGGGAGGCTGAAAACCAGATCAGCACACAAAATGGTGGAGGAACTCAGCAGGTCAAGATGCATCTATGGAGCGGAATTAACATTTGATGTTTCAGGCAGAGACCCTTCAACACTGTATTTCCAGTATTTACAGATTATCTTGTGTTCATAAACTGCAAAAAAAAAGTCTACAAGTAGTGAATAGAGCAGAGTCCATCACAAGCAAAGCCCTCCCCACTACTGAGGAGGAAAGCAGAATCCATCATCAAGACCTCAGCCTTGAAACCTCCTTGTGCAAGTGTATCCCAGGTTGTCTCTAATGTAGATCCCAGTCAGTTTGGATTGGCAACATCTCCTCCAGTACAGATGCGCCACATGGCTGTGTGCTTACATTTATGGCTAAGCACAGCTCCAATGCCATATTTAAGTTTGCTGACAACACCACTATTGTTGGTCAAATCAAAGGTAATGACAAATCAGCATATAGGAGGCAGATTTGAAATCTGGCTGAGTGGTGACACAACACAACCTGACTCAATGTCACAAGGAGCTGATTATTACCTTCAGAAGGTGGGAACTGGAGGTTCATGAGAAGCAGGACCTCAAAGGTAGTAATCTTGGGATTATTGCCTGTGCCACATGACAGTGAGTATAGGAATAGAGTGAGTTGGAGAATAAATGCGTGGCTGAGGGATTGGAGCAGAGGGCAGGGATTCAGATTTCTCGATCATTGGGACTTCTTTTGGGGCAGGGGTGATCTATACAAAAAGGATGGATTGCACTTGAATCTCAGGGGGACCAATATCCTTGCAGGGAGGTTTGCTAAGGCTACTGGGGAGAGTTTAAACTAGAATTGCTTGGGGCAGGGGTGGCAACCGAGGAAGGTGTGGTTAACTTACAAATAGTGAAAGCTTGGAGACAGTGCGAGAGGGAAGATAGGCAGGTGATAAAGAAGGATGCATGCAGACTGATGGTCTGAGATGTGTCTATTTTAATGCAAGAAGCATCAAGAAAAAAGCGGATGGGCTTAGAGCATGGATCAGTATGTACAGCTATGATATTTGGCCATTATAGAGACTTGAATGGTTCAAGGGCTGGAATAGTTACTTAGATGTTTTAGATGTTTCAGAAAGTACAGGGAGGGGGCCATAAAAGGTGGGAGCATTGCACTGTTATCAGAGATAGTGTCACGGTTGCAGAAATGGAGGAAGTCACAGAGGGATCGTCAACTGAGTCTCCGTGGGTCTAAGTTAGGAAAAGAAATGGGTCAATAACTCTACTGGGTGTTTTTTATAGACCACCCAATAGTAACAGGGACATCGAGGAGCAGATAGGGAGACAGATTCTGCAAAGGTGTATTAATAACAGCATCATCATGGTGGGAGATCTTAATTTCCCAAATATTGATTCACATCTCCCTAGAGCAAGGGGTTTAGATAGGGTGGAGTTTGTTAGGTGTGTTCAGGAAGGTTTCCTGACACAATATGTTTAAAAAGCTTACAAGAGGAGAGGTTGTACTTGATCTGGTATTGGGAAATGAACCTGGTCAGGTGTCAAGTCTTTTAGTGGGAGAGCATTTTGGAGACAGTGATCACAATTCTATCTCCTTTACCATAGCATTGGAGAAGGATAGGAACACACAAATTAGGAAAATGTTTAATTGGAGTAAGCGGAAATATTAAGCTATCAGGCAGGAACTTGAAAGTATAAATTGGGAACAGATGTTCTCAGAGAAATGTACGGCAGAAATGTGACAAATATTCAGGGGATATTTGTTTGACTTTCTGCATAGGTATGTTCCAATGAGACACAAAAAGGATGGTGGGGTGCAGGAACTGTGGTGTACAAAGGCTGTTGAAAATCTAGTCAAGAAGAAAAGGTTCAATAAACTAGGTAATGATAGAGATTGAGAAAATTATATGGCTAGCAGGAAGGAGCTTAAGAATGAAATTAAGAGAGCCAGAAGGGGCCATGAGAAGGCCTTGGTGAGCAGGATTAATGAAAACGGCAAGGCATTCTGCAAGTACGTGAAGAGCAAGAGGATAAGACGTGATAGAATAGGACTAATCAAGTGTGACAGTGGAAAAGAGTATGGAACCAGAATAGCAGAGGTATTTAATGAATACTTTGCTTCAGTATTCACTACGGAAAAGGACTTTGGCGATTGTAGGGATGAATGACAGTGGACTGAAAAGCTTGAGCACATAGACATTAAGAAAGAGTATGTGCTGGAGCTTTTAGAAAGCATCAAGTTGGATAAGTCACCGGGAACAGACAAGATATACCCCAGGCTATTGTGGAAGGTGAGGGAGGAGATTGCTGAGCCTCTGGCAATGATGTTTGCATCATCAGTGGGGATGGGAGACGCTCTGGAGGATTGGAGGGTTACAGATGTGGTTCCCTTATTCAAGAAAAGGAACAGAGATAGGCAAGGAAATTACAGTGAGTCTTACTTCAGTGGTTGGTAAGTTGATGGAGAAGTTCCTGAGAGGCAGGATTTATGAACATTTGGAGAGGCATAATATGATTAGGAACAGTCAGCATGGCTTTGTCAAAGGCAGGTCGTGCCTTACGAGCCTGACTGAATTTTGAGGATGTGACTAAACACATTGATGAATGTAGAGCAGTAGATGTAGTGTATATAGATTTCAGCAAGGCATTTGATAAGGTACCCCAATGCAAGGCCTATTGAGTAAGTAAGCAGGCATGCAATCCAAGGAGACATTGCTTTGTGGATCCAGAACCGGCTTGCCCACAGAAGGCAAAGAGTGGTTGTAGACGGGTCATATTCTGCATGGAGGCCTGTGACCAGTGGTGAGCCTCAGGGATCTGTTCTGGGACCCCTACTCTTTATGATTTTTATAAATGACCTGGATGAGGAAGTGGAGGGATGGATTAGAAAATCTGCTGATGACACAAAGGTTGGGGGTGTTGTGGATAGTGTGGAGGGCTGTCAAACGGCTACAGCGGGACATCGGTATGTAAAGGGGCTTTCTTTTTTTCTTCTTTGTTACTGTGTATGTAATAAAAAGGGCTTCTTTGTTTTGTTAAAAGCAGGAATGTTTCTTTGTTGCGAGAGAGTGCTGGAAGCTTGTTTGGGTTAAAATTTACTGATAACGAGAATTGTATTCCTTTGTAAACCAAATGGGGATTAATGTTGTTCTTTCTTCAGCGTCTGTAAGCTTTTGTTGACGGGCTTTTGGGCAGATCGGCGTGAGGGGGTTGAGAGAGAGGACGCAATGCTGTAAGCTGGGCGAGGAACGGACCCCAAGTGGGGGTCCGAGGCCAGGAGGTACTCCGAGGAGGGAGGGGATGAAGCTAGATGTGCTTGGTTGACCACTTCGGAGGGTCCTGAGCTGCGAGTCGAGGAGTTCAGAGGGGATAATAGTGGTGGCCAGAAGACTTCAGTAATTGAGCTCCAACGGTTGTGCACGAAGTGGTTTGGACTTTGATAAGTTTGGCGCCTTTTCTTTATTTTTTTCTTCATATAAACTGTATCATTATTAATCACTTAATTATAGTAACCTTTATAAATTGTACTCATTTAATCGATATGGTGTACTGTCTGTTTTTGGGCGAGGTGGGGACATCACAGAGCATCCACACCAGCTGATTACCCAGTTTGGTGGGGCCAAAGGCTGCTCCCCCTAGACGAGAACGAGCTGAGCGAGCATGACGCGACCCAGGGGGTTACAGATAGGATGCAAAACTGGGCTGAGAAGTGGCAGATGGAGTTCAACCCAGATAAGTGTGAGGTGGTTCATTTTGGTAGGTCAAATATGATGGCAGAATACAGTATTAATGGTAAGACTCTTGGCAGTGTGGAGGATCAGAGGGATCTAGGGGTTTGAGTCCATAGTACACTCAAAGCTGCTATGCAGGTTGACTGTGTGGTTAAGGAGGCATATGGTGTATTGGCCTTCATCAACTGTGGGATTGAGTTTAAGAGCCTAGAGGTAATATTACAGCTGTATAGGACCCTGGCCAGACCCCACTTGGAGTGTTGTGCTCAGTTCTGGTCACTTCACTACAGGAAGGATGTGGAAACTATAGAAAGGGTGCAGAGGAGATTTACAAGGATGTTGCCTGGATTGGTGAGCATGCCTTATGAGAATAGGTTGAACTCAGCCTTTTCTCCTTGGAGTGACTGAAGATGAGAGGCGATCTGATAGAGGTGTATAAGATGATGAGAGGCATTGATCATGTGGATAGTCAGAGGCTTTATCTCAGGACTGAAATGGCTAACATGAGAGGGCACAGTTTTAAGGTGCTTGGAAGTAGGTACAGAGGAGATGTCAGGGGCAAGTTTTTTTTTATGCAGAGAGTTGTGAATGCGTGGAATGGGCTGCTGGTGACAGGGGTGGAGGCGGATACTACAGGGTCTTTTAAGAAACTCCTAGGTAGGTACATGGAGCTTAGGAAAGTAGAGGGTTGCCCTAGGTAATTTCCAAAATAAGTACATGCTCGGCATTTCTAACTTCACTTGCCCAGTACCGAACTGTTCCCACATCCTACGGACTCACTTTCAAGAAATCTTCATCTCATGTTCTCAATATTTATTGCTTGCTTGCTTGTTTGTTTGTTTGTTTGTTTATTTATTTATTTATTATTTTATTTATTATTTTTCTTCCTTTTTGTACTTGCACAATTTGCTCTCTTTTGCACATTGGTTGTGCACTATCTTGCTGGTGCTCCAACATGGTGGTTTTGTGGAGCTCATGTTCCATTGACTTGGAACACCTAACCTAGTGGACCTAATTGGTCACCTTGGGAGTTCTCTTCTGTAGTCCTGACTGCAGTTTACATGCCACCGACAGCCGACTATAGTCGCACGTTGTACAACACTTCATGATGTCACCTCCAAACAAGCAGCAGTCTATCCTGACACATTTCACATCACAGTTGCAGATTTCAACCAGGCTTGTTTGAAGAAAGTGCTGCTGAATTACCACCAGCATATAACCTGTAGCACTGGAGGTTCCAATTATACTAAGACAAGGAATGCCTACCGTTATTTGCCCAGACCGTACGTATTTTGGTAAACTGGATCACTTGGTTTTCTTTCTCCTAACTGCATACAGGCAGAAGCTAAAAAGCAAGGCTCCAGAGATTCGGACAACAAAGAGGTGGTCACTGGAGGCAGAGGAGCAATTACAAGGTTGTTTTGAGTCAGTGGACTGGATTGTGTTCAAGCACTCATTTAGGAATCTGAATGAACACACCATGGTTGTAATGGACTTTATTAAAACAGCTGTACATAATTGTGCCACTTAAATCATTCAGAGTCTTCCCCAATCAGAAGCCCTGGATGAACCATGAGATCTGAAATTTGCCAAGGGCCAGATCAGAGGCATTCAAGCCTGGAGACCAAGAAAGTTGCACAAGGTGCAGGTACAATCTTCAAAAAGCCATCTCACAAGCAAAGTGGAAATTCCAGACCAAACTTGAATCAATAAGGGATGTTCAACAGCTGTGGCAGGTCTTGAATGCCATAACTTCTTATAAAGTTAAATCAAGCAGCATAGGAGACAGCAGGCTTCATTTCCAGATGAGATCAAAGCCTTCACTTTGACTGCCCAGAACACAGAAGAACCATCTCAAACTCCTACATCCAATGATGTCAGTCTCTGAAGCTGACATGAGGGTGAACCCAATGAAAGCATTTGGACTGGACAGACTACCTGGCCATGCACTAAAGACCTGTGCTGATCAACTGGCAGGTGTTTTCACTGAGATCTTTAATCTCTCACTTTGGTTAACCTGCATCCCCTCAACTATTAGGCTCCTGAACCAAAGGGGATAACTTCATTTGCTCCCACAAACAATGGACTGATTTTCAAGGACTCTTCATCTCATGTTCTTGTTTATTGCTATTTAACTATATTCGCATTTATACAGGTTGTTGTCTTCTGCACTCTGATTGAATGCCCTAGTTGATCCTGTTAAAGTTATTGTTCTATAGACTTGTTGAATAAGCCCACAAGAAAATGAATGTCAGCATTGTACATGGTGACATACACATACTTTGAGAAAGAAATTTACTGTGAACTTTATGGGTGTGGTATTTCATCAATTCTATTATGGTTCTTTGATTTATTACTTGCCCACAAGAAAATAAGTCTCAGGGTTGTATATAGTGATGTATATGTAATTTGATAATAAATTTACTTTGAACTTTGAAGCACACCACCATCCAAAGCAATGCTCTCTTCTCACTGTTGTCATCGGGAAGGAGGTACAGAGGCCTTAGGCACCAGGTTCAGAAATAAACATCAGGCTCTTAAATCAATGTGGATAACATCACTCGCTTCAACACTAAGCTAATTCCACAACCTATGGGCACACTTTCAAGACTCTACGAGTCATTCTCAATACAATTTATTACTAATTTTTTTTTGTATTTGCAGAGTTTGTTTTCCTTTGCACATCTGTATTTCTTCCTCTTTCTGCTTAGTATTTTATTTAATCTGTCTTTTGTGAATGGCCACAAGAAAATGAATCTCAGGGTAGTACGTGGTGACATACACATACTTTGATAATAAGATTATTTCCAACTTTAAAAACAAATGGTTGACACTTTCACTAAGAAAGAGAAGTGACAGTCAGGATACTGAGTAGGATTCACAAGACAGGTGGCAACGTTACTTCATGTTCAATTCACTGTCACCTGACTGTATATAATCAATGAAACGTTCCTCCGGACCATGGCGCACCCATAAGACATATCACACAAAACACAAACCGAAATATTATCATAAATAAATTAGTAAAATACAACTCAAAATGCATGTAATGTGCAGCACAGGTAAAGAGCTCACTGTCTTAGTGACGAGACCTCTGTCGTGGCAGGGTATTCATTAGTCTCACAACCTGAGGGAAGAAGCTGTTACTTCCATAGGCTAGTGCCTCAAGAATTAGGGGAAAAGTTTTAAGTAAGGGGTTACTTATTTAATACTGAAAAGTCCTCACTTGAAGGCTGCTTTTTATTTGTGATTTCTGTATTGCAGTTGATCAGCTATTGCCCATTTTTATGGCTCTGGTGATATATAGGAACAAGGCAAAGAATCGGTCATCATCTTATTAAATGTAATGTTTCAGCTCTATACAACACTTGGAATATTGTGTTCAGATCTGGCTGCCTCATTATAAGCAGAATGTGGCAGAGAAGATTTACCAGGATGCTGCCTGGATTAGAGAGTTGAGGATAAGTTGAGAAGGTAGGGCTTTTCTCTTGCAGTGAAGGAAGATGGAGAGGTGACCTGTTAGAGACATAGATTGAATGGACAGCCAAAGACATTTTCTCAAGATTGAAATGGCCAATATGAGGGGATGCAAATTTAAAATGATTGGAGAAAAGTATGAGGGATGTTAGAGGGAAGTTGTTTTTTTTTTAATGTACAGAGTGGTGGGTGCATTGAATGTTCTGCCAGGGTTAGAGGCAGATACATCAAGGACATTTAAGAAACTCTTAATTAGGCACATGGATGATAGAAAATTGGAGGGCTATGTGGGAGGGAAGTTAGATTGATCTTAGTAGATTAAAAAATCAGCACAACATTGAGGCTGAAGGGCCTATACAATTCTATATTCTATGAATGCAGATCAACAATGAGTGTTCACTACTATTTCTAACAACACAGGAGACAATCCTGTTAGAACCTGATATACAGAAATAGAGGACTGCCATTCAAACTCTCCAACCCATTTCACTGGTCAATTACATTACATACAACCAAAAGATCACATTTCAGAAACTGAACTAACTCAATTTGGGGCAAGAGGTTAAGGAACGGTTAGAAAGATTACCTTTATTTGTCACACGTGTATTGAAACAGAGTGAAATGTTGCTTGCATCAAATCAGCGAGGATTGCACTAGGGTTTTAGAAATTTCTTCAATTCTTCAGCCCAGCCCACATCTCCCCAACACTAGTCAACCATTTCAAGAGGCAACACTGCCATGAGTTATTTCATAGAACCACTGAGTCTGTCAGATCTCCGGCAGAGCAAATTCTCACTCAGTGCCAAACCCATAATTACTGGTATTACCTGGAAGAAGGGCACCCACCTACACCTTTTCCTTCTGTAAAGGAAGCTAAATACAACATTTAAACCTCCCCATAACATAGCTATATAAAAATAAGAGATTCTGCAGATGCTGGAAATCCAGAGCAACACACACAAAATGTTGGAGGAACTCAGCAGGTCAGCATCTATGGAGGGTAATGAACATTCAATGTTTTGGGTCAAGACTCTTTAACAGGTGTGTCTTGGCCTGAAATGCTTATTTCCTTCCCTAGATGCTGCCTTACCTGCTCAGTTCCTCCAACATTTTGTGTGTTACATAGCAACTTAAGCTTCTAGTTCCTCTTTCAGCCATCAGATGATCAATGCCCAATGAGCTGAATGGCCTCATTCATTCTCATGTTCCCACAGTTTGAGCTGTGCCCAAGTTGCCAACTTGCTGGCAGATCCGGCAGTGTTTCTGCTGACTCCAGGGTTTTGTCAAGTATGATTCACTCACCTTCAGCTTAGACGGCTGGTAGGCATGGTGCGTTCCTTTCCACAGAGCCCTCAAAAGCACTGCAAAACCAATGGCCAGTCGTCCGCCCGTTCCCAGAGGGTTGTTGTAATTTATTTCAGACTCAAAGGATTGATCTAGGAGCACAAACAGAGTTCCTGGTTAATCTTTCTTCAAACATGGCTAGTATCAAAACAAAATCCTAAAAATTTGTAAGCATTAAAATATAGCAATGTATTTCCCAATTAATCACTGAAGGTCACAGCTATGGATATAAGCAGAATCTGTTCCAAGACGACCATTTCCTTTAATGCTAATGATGACTGTGAGAAGAATCTTAGCAAATATATAACAGCCATACACAAAGTGCTTTGCAGCTCAACACGTTCTGAAGTATAGCCACTACACGCTGTACACTCTCAGAAACTAATATGACAACCACCGTGAACTGGTTTATGCCTGTTGGTTCAGGATAACTACATAACTCTCATATTAAGCAGCAACTGGCTTAACATCTGAGTTGACAGCCGTTGTCTGAAATGCCGGACTGGACCACTGCAGTATCACCGAATCAGTATTCCCCTGATTCTACAGCTGGCCAGGATGAACTGGATTCTTTAGGAAAGGACTCAAGCCCATAACACTGGTTTAAAGACAGGGCTACCTTCTGCAGCCACACCACTGTTAATGTTATGGCTTTTCACACTTCACTAACCGTGGAAGTAGTCACGAAGCTCCCGCGTGTTGGATAACGATTGGATGACACTGTTCATGAAGCAAGTGTTGCCCAAGTTGACCAATCCTGTAAAGCCTGGAAGACAGACCTTCTTTTCTTCCTCTTCCTCCTCTGTATGTTCAGCCCCAGTGACGCTGTGAGTCATTGGAGTCACCATACAGGTAGGCTTGGGCTGCAAGCACATGAGACAGCTTAGAGGAGATCAGAATCAGAATTAGCTTCATTACTAACATGTGTCATGAAATTTTATGTTTTGCAGCAGCACCATAGTGCAATACATGAAGTATTACTATAGGTTACAAAAAGGAAAACAAAATAAACAATGCAAAATAGTGAGGAAGTATTCATGGACTGTTCAGAAATCTGATAGAGCTGTTCCTGAATCGTTGAGTATGAGTCTTCATGCCCCTGTATCTCCTCCTCAATGGTAAAATAAGAGATCCAGAAGGTTTTTAATGATGGATCCCGCCTTACTACCTGATTATTTGTTCTTTGCACTATTTAATATCATTAAACTATAAGACATAGGAGCAGACTTTGGCTATTCAGCCCTTTGAGTCTGGTCTGCCACTACACCATCATGGCTGATTTATTATCCCTCTCAACCCGAATTTGCTGCCTATGTCCTGTAACCTTTGATACCCTGACTAATGAAGAACCTATCAATCTCTGCTTTAAATATACCCAGTAACTTGGCCTTCACAGCCCTCCATAGTGTGGCAATGAACTCCACAGATTTACCACCCGCTAGCTCAGGGTTTCTCATCTAGGGTTCCTTGAGAAGTCGTCAGGGGTTCCACGAGAGATCATGACTGAAAATAATAAACAACGTTTTTTGAACTTCGTACAACACACGGGTGCTAGCGCTTGCAGTGGTGTGCAGTGACTGAGCAGCCCCATTTGAAATCTCTTTAGAGGTCTCTCAGCCCAGTATGGCTGTGCGCAGTAGGACCATGTTTATTTTCAGTTCTTGATACAAGATAAGGGAGGCCGCTGATAATTGGCTGCTATATTGCACAGAGGAGAGGCTGGCAAACTGATAATGAATGCTGTATTGCACAGAGGGGAGCATGGTAGGTTGATGAGCGTGAAGTACGTTTTCTGAGCATTGAAAGGACTTGCCTAACTTGGGCTGTGCTGTCAGCCTCTCACTCCCGAATTGCCTCTCCAATCTTCCAATTAAGTGCCGCCAACTGACTCATGGGAGTGAACAAACTCTAGCAGTGCAGTAGAAAATTGGAGGAACTAATGTAGGAACTTTTACGTATCCTGACTCAGCTGCTGTCCTGCCGATTTACTGTTGTTGTAAACATCGCAAAAGATGGATTGTGTAGGTTAGAAGTGAATTGTATTGTGATGTGTTCGTATTCTTTGTGGTTTTCTCGTTTAGTTCTCTATTATGCTGTTTTTTAAAAAAGTATCTTGTTAACCCCTGTTCCTTTGAGCCTAGAATATGAAAAACAACATACAAATGCAGCAGTGGTTCCAACAAAATTAAAAGTCATCTACAAATCACAGCCATATGATAGGTAAAAGTGCTGATGATTTTAAACGGCTGCTGGAATCTCAAAACAAACAGTAAAGCTTTTAATTAAAATCAATTTACAACCTTTATTTAAATTAAATCTACTAAGTCTACCTTTAGAAAAGTTAAATCCCATTTTGGCTTAAGCCAGTTATTTAACAGAAATTTATTATGTTTGACTTATGAGTTTTAAAAATTTACATTCTCCACTCAAAAGATCATTGACAATTATCTGTGTGAACTGCATCTGGCTGCAGCTCCTTGAAGACAGTATTAGGGATCTGGAGCAGCTGCTGGATGACCTTTGGCTTGTACAGGAGAGTGGGGAGATAATTGATCGGAGTTAGAGAAGTAGTCACCCCTAAGTTGCAAGAGGCGAGTAGCTGTGAAACTGTCAGGAGAAATGGAAATGTGAATAGGCAGTTGGTGCAGAGCACCCCTGTGGCCATTCCACTCAGTAAGTATACAGTACCATTTTGGGTACTGTTGTGGGGGATGCCACAGAGACCAGGTTACTGGGGCTAAGCATGGGTCCGTGGTGCAGAAGGGAAAGGGGGAGAAGAAGGGAGAAGTAGTGATAAGGGACGTAATAGTCAGGGGAACAGACAGGAGATTATGTGGGCATGAACGGGACTCCCGAGTGGTATGTTGCCTCCCAGGTTTCAGAGTGAGGGACATCTTGGATTACATCCACAACATTCTGGAGAGGGATGGAGAGCAGCCAGACGTCTTGGCACACATTGGTACCGATGACATAAGAAGGAAAAGTAAAGAGGTCCTAAAAAGAAAATTTAGAGAGCTAGGTAGAAAGCTGAGAAGCAGTACCTCCAGGGAAGCAATTTCTGGATTGCTGTTTGTGCTATGCGCCAGTGACGATAGACAGCGTGATCTAGCAGATTAATGCATGACTGAGAAGCTGGTGCAGGGGACAGGGCTTCAGGTTCTTGGATTATTTGAATCTCTTCTGGGGGAGGTATGACCTGTACAAAAGGGGCGGTTTGCACCTGAACATCTGAGGGGGACCAACATTCTTGTGGGTAGGTTTGTTAGAGCGTTGGGAAGGGTTTAAACTAATTTGGCAGGGGGTTGGTGGAAACTGGAGTGAAGGGACTCAGGATAGAACAAATGGTTAAAAAAAAAGCAGAGATAACATGCAGTCAGACTGTCAGGAAGGGCAGGCAGATGATAGGACATAATTGCAGCTAGCAGGGTGCATATCAGTGCATTATGGAAGCAGTATCAAAAAGGGTAGCAAATACAGTACTTAGTGTTAAATCTCAATGCATTAAGTATAAGAAATAAGGTATATAAGATCTTGTTGCATGATTACAGATTGTCAGGTATGATGTTATGGCCATCACTGAATCATGGCTGAAGGACGGTTGTAGTTGGGAACTGAATGTCCAAGGTACCGAAGGGATAGGAAGGTAAGCAGAGGGGGTGGCATGGCTCTGTTGCTAAAGAATACCATCAAATAAGTAGAAAGATGTGACATAGGATAGGGGGATGTTGAATCCTTGTGGGTTGAGTTAAGAAACTGCAAGGCTAAAAGGGCCCTGATGGCAGTTATGCACAAGCCTCCCCACAGCAGCTGGGATGTGGACCAGATTTCAACAGGACATGAAAAAAGTGAGTCAAAAGGGCAATATTATGATAGTCATGGGAAATTTCAACATGCAGGTTGATTGGAAAAACCTGATTGGAAAAGGGTTTGTTGAATGCCTATGAGATGGCTTTTTAGAACAGTTTGTCAATGAGCCTACGAGGGGATCAGCTATACTGGATTGTGTGTTACGTAATCGGCCGGAGGTGATGAGAGAGGTAAAAGAACCCCTAGGAGCCAGTGATTACAATATGATTGAATTCAACTTGAAATTTGATAGGGAGAAAGTAAAGTCTGACATTGCAATATTTAGTTGGAGTAAAGGAAATTACAGTGGTATGAGAGAGAAGTTGGCCAAAGTAAGTTGCAATGAGATGCTCACAGGGATGACAGCAGAACAGCACAGATGTGAGTTTCTGCATGGATAGATATATTACAAGAATGAAGAAACACTTAAATGGCAAAATAGTACAACCATGGCTGACAAGTCAAAGCTAATGTAAAAGCAAAAGAGAGAGTATACAACAAAGTAAAAATTAGCCAGCAGACAGGATTGGGAAGCTTTTAAGACACCACAGAACAAGTAAAAGAATCATTAGGAAGGAAAAGATGAAATATGAAATCAAGCTAGCAAACAATATCGAAGTGGATAGTAGAAGATTATTCAAGTATGCAAAAAAATAAGAGAGATGAAAGTGGATATAGGACTACCAGAAAATGAGGACAAAAAAATAATAATGAGGGCCAAGAAGATTGCAGATAAACTAATTTGAGTCTTTTGCACACCCGAAGAATGTCCAGGGGGTAGCCTGCAAGTGTCACCACAAATTCAAAAACAGAAGGTGCTGCAAATCCAAGCAATGTACACAAAATGCTGGAGGAACTCTGGAAGTCCAAATGTACAACATCCACAGATCCACACAGTGCCAGGTGTTGAAGGGTGTGAGAGAAGAGGAGTGCAGTTACCATAACAAGGGAGAAAGTGCTCAAATAGCTTCAAGATCTAAGGGTACATAAGTCACCCGAAGCAGATGAATTGCACCCCAAGGTTCTGAAAAAGTAGTAGAAAATGTGGAGGCATTAGTAATGATCTTTCAAAAATCATTGGACTCTGACATAGTGCCAGAAAACTGGAAAACTGCAAATGTCACTCCACTCTTTAAGATAGGAGGAGGCAGCAAAAAGTATAGACCAGTTAACTTGACCTCAGTGGTTGAGAAGATGTTGGAGTCAATTATTAAGGATGAGATTAAGAAGTAATTGGAGACACCGGACAAGATAGGACAAAGTCAGCATGGTTTCCATAAGAAAAAATCTTGCCTGACAAACCTGTTGAAATTCTTTGAGGAGATTACAAGCAGGATAGATAAAGGGGATACAGTGGATGTTGTATATTTGGACTTCCAGAGTTCCTCCAGCATTTTGTGTACACTGCTTGGATTTCCAGCATCTTCAATTTTTCTTGTTTGTTTTGAGGTTGTTGCGTTGCTTTGCTGAACATTGTGGACATGCTCTGCTGGCACTGGAATGTGTGGTGACACTTGCAGGCTGCCCCCAGACACTCTTTGGGTGTGCTGGTTATTAATACAAATGACACACTTCACTGTATTTTTTGAAGTACATGTGATAAATAAACCTGAATCTGCAATGCAAAGAGACAATGGGCAATAACTTTTGGCTTTGTCCCCAACAGGAATAAATCAAATTCTGACCCTCACCTTAAGAACAAGGACAAAGGTGAAATAAACTTTACTTACCGATGTTACCAGCGTGTCCTGCTTAACCTGGACATTCTCGTGCGCTGGCCTGATTGCCACCGGGTCTAGGCTGGCCTCCTCAGAGCGTATCTTCTCCTTCTCATTTGAGCGTGGCTCCTCCTTGGGAGGAAGTGTGTGCTGGCTGCTCCCAGGCTGAGCTTTGTCTAGTGACGGCGGACCTGCAGGCACAGCTACTTTGGCACCACCCACTGCACCTTAAACAGGGGAGCACATGGCTTGTGTTTAGAAGGTCTAACGAAAACACAAAGGTATTTAGACATTTTTTAAATCAAAGCTGTAGGTCACTTCTCATATGGGCTGGACACAGTGAAAATCTCTCTACTTTGTCCAATTGCATATTGCCAGGATAGGAACGGGGTAGTTTTAGTTTTAGAATCTTCAGCACTATTACCATTGGGAAGGAGGTACAGGAGCCTGAAGTCTCACACCACTAGGTCCAGCAACAGTTATTATCCTTAGGCTATTAAAACAGTGTAGATAATTTCACTCTCTGTAACACTGAACTGACTGCACAACCTACAGGCCCACTTTCAAGGACTCTTTACAACTCATGTTCTCAGTATTATTTATTTTCTTATTTTTATTTGCACAGTTTGCTTTCTTTTACACATTGGTTGTCAATTTTTAGTTATATTCATGAACTCTATTGCATTTCTTTATTTTCCTATGAATGCTTGCGTTAATGAATCTTTGGGTAATATGTTGCAACATGTACGTACCTCGATAATAAATTTACTTTGACTTTAAATTCCATCTACAACGTTCGGTTAAGTACTTAAGGAAAAAGCAAACAACCTGCTGGGGAAGATCAGCAGGTTGAGTAATGCAAGTGGTGGAAAAGAATTGGATCAAACCCACTACTAGAACTCTCAAAGCAGAATTCCATGGGTTAGTGGGTTAGATACTGAATAAATTCCCTCCATGCTACTCTATTTCAGAATCTATGTTCTATCTTATATCTATGGCCTGTCTGAATGTGACTTCCAAGCGACCGGAGAATGAAAGGTATTCCAATGCTGTAATTTCAGGTAGAGCCCTTGTGGACAATTTGGCCTGTTTTCTATTTAGATTCTCAAGCAGAAGGCTAGAATGCCACTCAGCCAACTGGTCTTAATGCAGAGAATGAAAAACCATTTTCAGTTTTCAAGAAAACATCACAACAATGTAGAATATGCCTGAAAAAACATACAAGAATGCTTTTCATGTACTTCCTAATTCAAAGTACATAATCAAATTAAGCACGATGATCGTGTTAAGTAAAGGCTATTTGATTTTCTATGACTATTGAAAAATAGCTTGAATATCTTTAACCAAAAAGAAAATTAAACCAAATAAGTGTCTACCAGGACAGATAAGCAAAAGTCTGGTAGAAAGGAAAGAAAACCTGATGATGCAACTCTGAAATAGAAATACAAGTAGTGCTCGAAATGCTCAGGTGCTATTAGCATCTGTGGAGACAGAAACAGCATTATGTTTCGACCTCAACAGATATTGCTCACTGGTTCAAGTACCTGCATCTCTTTGAAAAGGTACACCATAAAACAGTGAGCAGAAAGGTAATCAGCAATAAGGACTACAGAAGCTGAGGTACAGCCACTTTAAAGGTATCAGGCAGGATAGAACTGAAGATTGGAAACATTAACACCACTAGGATGTAGTAGAAATTATGTGATAGTTATATTCTAGTATCCATTTGGAATCCAAAGAGCAGGTATCTGCAATTAAGTTATAAAAAACCTCCCTTCACACTCAGTAACACAGAAAATACTGGTCTGGCAGCATCAACGGAGGGGAATAAACAGCTGACATTTCGCACCGAGACCCTTCATCAGGACTGAGTCTCCACACGGAGCCTGTTGTTTCATCAGCTAAATATGCGAGTGCTATTAATGTAGTGATTGCAGTCTTTGTTCACAAAGACAAACACCACCTGAAGTATAATCATCTGGGCATTGCACAGCAATGAATGATCACAAGGCACCTTCATTGTACACAGAGTAACATCCCAACTCAGCATCATCACTGAGCAGTGGCGACTATCCCAGGGTCTCGACCTGAAATGTTGACTACTTCTTTCAACGGATGCTGCCCAACCTGCTGAGTTCATCCAGCTTTTTTATATGTCTTGATTTGACCACAGCATCTGCAGTGTACTTTGTGTTGACTATCCCAGTATTGTCATGGAATAGCAGTAACAGACAGAGTAGTCTATAGCACATTACAGGACCTTCAGCGCCCAATGTTGTGCCAACGTGAAACTGGCTAGAATTTCCTACCACATAGCCCTCTATTTTTCTAAACTCTGTGTACCTAAGAGTCTCTTAGAAGACCCGTCTTTACCACAGTCTCTAGCAGTTCATTCCAAGCACCCACCACTCTGTGTGAAAAACTTACCTCTGACATCCCCCTTGTACCTACTTCCAAACACCTTAAACCATGCCCCCTCATGTTAGCCATTTTAGCCCTGGGAAAAAGCCTCTGGCTATCCACATAATCAATGCCTCTCATCATCTTATACACCTCTATCAGGTCACCTCTCGTCCTCCGTTGTTACAAGGAGAAAAATCCAATTTCACTCAACCTATTCTCATAAGGCACACTCTCCAATCCAGGCAACATCCTTGCAAATCTCTTCTGCACTCTCTCTATAGTATCCTCATCTTTTCTGTGGTGAGGTGACCAGAACTGAACACATACCCCACTTGGGATCTAATTAGTCTTACACAGCCGTAACATTACATCATGGCTCTTGATCTTAATCCCATGGTTGATGAAGGCCAACACACCATATATGTTCTAACTACACTGTCAACCCACACAGCAGCTTTGTCCTATGGACATGGCCCCCAAGATCACTCGGATTCTCCACACTGCCAAGTCTTATTAATATTATATTCTGTCTTCAAATTTTACCTACCAAAATGAACCACTTCACACCTACCTGGGGTTGAACTCCATCTGCCACTTCTTGGCCTAGTTCTACATCCTATTGACGTCCCACTGTAACCTCTGACAACCCTCCAGACTATCCACAACACCCTGAACTGTGTCATCAGCAAACTTACTAACCCACCGTTCTACTTCCTCATTCAGGTTATTTATAAAATTCTCAAAGAGGAGGGGTCCCAGAAAAGATTCCCCACAGAACACCATTGGTCACCAATTTCCATGAAGAATATGAACCATCTGCAACCACCCTTGTCTACTGTGGGCAAGCCAATTCTGAATCCACAAAGCAAGGTCTCCTTGAATCCCATGCCTCCTTACCTTCTGAATGAGCCTTGCATGGGGAACCTTATCAAATGCCTTACTGAAATCCATATACACTACATCCACTGCTCTACCTTCATCTGCTCCCAAATTCCTGCCTAACAGCATATTTCCCCCTACCCCAATTAAATGTCTTCCCAAATTGTTGGCTCCTATCCCTCTCTATCTCTATGGTAAAGGAGTTATGAACAATACTTCCAAAATGTTCTCCCACCAAGAGATCTGTCACCTGACCAGGACATCCATACTGGACTGAACTATACACTTCTGTACTCTACCCACAATATACCCTGACTGACTTGTGTTACATCAAGAGCAACTCATACCCATCTGTATGCCTAGCTTACGTGATGTGTACCTACTGCACATGTGGTTTGATGTGTTTTCTACCCTAGAGACAAACCCTACTGTCAGACACCAGATTTTGATCACCTAAATTCAGAAATTCAGCTACTGTCTGTTCCCCAGCTTCTTACGAGACTTTATGCAGACAGCTTAATGATTTACTGAAACTCCAAAAGCAAACCTACACAGAGTCAAAGAACACTACACCACAGAAACAAGCTCTTCAGCTCACCTTGTCCATGCCAAACTATTTATCTAATTAGTTTGATCAACCTGAACCCGGACCATAGCCTTCCATACCCCTCCCATCTATTACTTATCCAAATTTATCTTAAATGTTGAAATCCAACCTGTATCATCCACTTCTGCTGGCAGCTTGTTCCACACTCTCACTTCCATCTGATTGAAGATATTCCTCCTCACGATCCCATTGAAGATTTCCCCTTTCACCCTTAACCTATGACCTCTAGCTCCAGTATCTCACAATCTCAGTGGAAAAAGCCTGCTTACATTTACCCTATCTACATCCTTCATAATTTTGTATACCTATATCAAATTTGCCCTCAATCTTCAAAGCTCCATGAAATAGAGTCCTAACCTAACTTTTCCCTATAATTCAGCTCAAGTACATAGTATGTACAGTACTATACTATAACAATAATTTGCATGCTGCAATTGCAATGGGATTAAAGCAGCCCTGGTTAGCACAATGCTTTACAGTATCATCAAGCGGGTTCAGTTCCCCCTGCTGCCTGTAAGGAGTTTGCACATTCTTCCCGTGACCACATCTGTTTCCTCTCATGGTCCAAAGACGTACCGGTTGGTAGGTTAATTGGTCATTGCAAATCGTCCCATGATTAGACGAGGATTAAATTGGGTTTTGCTGGATGGTGTAGCTTGAAGGACCAGAAGGGCTATTCTGTGCTGTATCTCAATAAATAAAAAGCCAGAATAAAACACTGCAGCCCAGTCAGTATCTGGGAAGAAAGTAAAGTGTGTTCCCTTTGTCATCAGATGCTGACTGGCCTGGCTTCCATTTGTAGTAATGTGAAGCACTCGGATGTCACTCTGCAGACCTTGTGCTGCTAGGGCTTCGAGCCCTCCCCACCGCTGGTTCCGCCTCTTCTTCAGACAGATGTCAATACGTGATGCCGTGAAGGTATAGTGACACTGCTCTGGATTAATCAGGTTCCTACAAATGATTAAAACAGATTATTAGACAACCTTTAACTCCCCCCATTTATCTTGCTCTGTAGCTGCTGCCATTCTGATGTCTTACCCTGGAGAGGTAGCTGAGAACAGTGCAGTGACAGAGACTGCAACACTTTTGTGTTCAGATTAGAGAAACCTTGTACTGCACTTGACAGAAAACTTAAACACAAAGCTGATTGCTGGACAATGGAACAGAATCAGAATGGCTATGACATGATATTGCTGTTGCAAAGATGTGAATAGTTGAGATAGAGGAACAAATATTTGTTTTTACAGGAAATAGTGATTGACAGGGGAAGAAACACCAGACAAACAAGCTTTGCTACCAGCAAAGAAAATGACAGCAAATCAGTGGGTGATGTCTACATGGACTTTAGTAAGGCATTTCAAAAGGTCCCACACTGGAAGCTGGTCAAAAAGATTCAGTCACTTAGCATTAAGGATGAGGTAGGAAACTGGATTAGACATTGGCTTTGTGGGAGAAGCCGAAGTGTGGTAGTAGAGGGCTGCCTCCTTTACTGGAGGCCTGTGACTATTGGTCTGCTGCAGGGATCATTTCTTGTTTGTCATCTATATCAATGATCTCGATGATAATGTGGTCAATTGGATCAGCAGATCTGCAGATGACACCAAGATTGGGGTAGTAGTGGACAGTAATGAAGGCATGGCTTGCAGAGGGATCAGCTGGAAAAATGGCAGATGGAATTTATAATTGCCAAGTGCGAGGTGTTGCACATCAGTAGGACCAACCAGGGTAGGTCTTACACAGTGAACATTAGGGGGCTAAAGAGTGTGATATATAAAAAACAGGTCCATAATTCATTGAACATGGCATCACAGTCAGATAGGGTCATAAAGAAAGCTTTTGGCACATTGGTCTTTATAAATCAATGTATTGAGGACAGGAGATGGGATGTTATGTTGAAGTTGTACAAGATGCGAGGCCTAATTTGGAGTAATGTGTGCAGTTTTGTTCACCTACCTACAGGAAAGAGTAGAGAGAAAAATTTTGAAGAATGTTGCCAGGTATAATTTATAATTTTATTTTAAAAAATCAATAAAAAAAAGATTGAAAATGAAATGAATGTTGCCAGATCTGAAGGATCTGAGTTAGAAGGAAAGACTGAGTAGATTAGGACTGCATTCCTTAAAATATAGAAGTTCGAGAGACTTGATAGAGGTATACCAAGTTATGAGGCGCATAGACAGGGTAAATGCAAGCAGACTTTTTTCTGAGCTGGGTGGGAACACGAGGGGAAACTTCTTCACTTAAGACAGTCATAAGAGAGTGGAATGAGCTGCCAGCACAAGTGGTACAGGTGTGCTGAATTTCAACATTTAAGCAAAGTTTAGATAGGTATATGGACAAATGACATATGAACAAAACAGAGGAGCTCAGTAGGTTATGCAGCATGAAGATTTCATATTATTTTGTTATAGTATATAGGGGTGGACACAGATTTATTTCACAAATCTGGACTGAACTGTAGTCAGTGGCAGCCTTGTCCATTTTCTATACCAAATCTCTTGACAAGAACTCTACTCAAACATTAAAAAGAATGAACAGTGTAAGAAAAAGAATTGGAATTGCTGTACTGAGATAGAGTAGAAAGTTTGTCTTGTGTACTGTTCCTATCGATCAGATCATTACAGTGTATTTAGGTACTGCAAGGGAAAAACAATTAGACAATGCTGAATGAAGAGCAACAACTACAGAGTAAGTGCAGTGCAGGTGGACAATAAGGTGTAAGAATTCACACAGAGAGCTCTACATGCTTGGCGTGTTTGATATAACACCCTATAAAAGCTTTGTACATACCACTAGATGTGTGAGCTCTAGAATTTAATTTGTGGAACTACTTCCATGAACAGCCCAGACAATCAATGTGTTAAATGAACATTAATTATACATGAAAACACAAGCAGGTGTAGGTTCTATACTCCTTGTAGTCTACTCTGCCATTCAACATCATGGTTTGTTTGACCATAAGACATGGGAGTAGAATTAGGCCATCTGGCCCATCGAGTCTGTTTCGCCATTCAAACATGGCTGATCCTTTTACTCTATCTCCTCCCCAACCCCAGTTCCTGGCTTTCTCGCCGTAACATTTGATGCCATGTCCAATCAAGAACCTATCAATCTCTGCCGTAAATACACCCAATGACCACAACTGCATGAGGCAACAAATTCACCAGCCTTTGGCTAAAGAAATTTCTCCACATCTCTATTTTGAAAGGGCGCCCCTCTATCCTGAGACTGTGCCCTCTTGTCGTAGACTCTCCCAACATGGGAAACATCCTTTCCACACCTACTCTATCTCGGCCTTTCAACATTCGAAAGGTTTCAATGAGATGGCCCCTCATCCTTCTGAATACCAGCGAGTACCCAGATCCATCAAATGTTCCTCATATGATAACACTTCCATTTCTGGAATCATCCTTGTGAATCTCCACTTACCCTTTCCAATGCCAGCACAACTTTTCTAAGATGAAGGGCCCAAAACTGCTCAGAATTCTCAAAGTGAGGCCTTACCGGTGCTTTTTAAAGCTTTAGCATCACATCCTTGCTCATGAATTTTAGACCTCTTGAAATGAATGCTAACATGGCATTTGCCTTCCTCACCACTGACTCAACCTGCAAGTTAACCTTCAGGGTGTTCTGCACAAGGACTCCCAAGTCCCTCTGCATCTCAGATTCCTGGATTTTCTCCCAGTTTAGAAAATAGTCTGCACATTTGTTTCTTCTACCAAAGTGCATCACCATGCATTTTCCAACATTGTATTTCATTGACCTTTGCCATCAAATCTACTTCCCTGTCTGATCCCCAGAACCCTTGATTTTTCCAGTCTAAAAATCCCAGCCTTGAATATATTCAATAATTCCAAAAATTCACAGCCCTCTCCAAAAGAATATTCGATAATGCCTCTTCCTGGGCTGAAGTGGCCAACCCATTATTCTTGTATGATGTGCTCAGTTCTAGATACTGAAATCAGATGAACATCCAAAATCATCTACTGTCAAGCCATCATGTTTCTTTTAACTCCAGTGAGCATATTTTATTTTGAGATACAGCATGGAAAAGGGCCCATCCAGCTCAATGAGTCCACACCACCTATTTACACCCATGTGACTAATTAACCTACTAGCCCATATGTTGTGAGAATGTGAGAGGAAATGGGAGAACCCAGAGGAAACCCACAGATCCCTTAGTATCCTATATCCTATCTCCAATGCAAGTGCATTTTGTGTAAACACAATTAAAAATATACACAGGACAGCAGATATGATATTACAGAAACCTTGTTGATTTGTCACTGAACTTTTGTATTCACTGTTACAAGATTCTTGAGCAGACATCTTGTACAATGATTGATTTCACTGCACCTTGCTTTCTCTGTAACTGTAAAACTACATACGGCACCTGTTGTTCACCTTCCCCTTGTACTACACAATGTACTTAAGTTGTGAAATGATCTACATGGATGGCATGTAAAACAAAGTTTGTCACTGTATCTGTACTCATGACAATAATAAACCAAAAAACAATACCCCATTTTCCATTAAGATTGACAATCCATGGATAGTAATTGCACTCCTTGTAGATGATAACTATCCCTATTTAATCTTACACTTACAAATTAATAAGGTTAGAGAAAGTAGTGGATATGGCCCAGTACAGCACAAGAAAAGACCTCCCCACCATTGAGCATATTTACATGGAGACCTGCCACAAGAAAGCAACATCCACCATCAAGGACCCCCATGATCTCGGCCACGCTCTCTTCTTGCAGAGTGCTGAGTGTGTGGAATGGGCTGCCGGCAACGGTGGTGGAGGTGGATATGATAGGGTCTTTTAAGAGACTTGGATAGGTACATGGAGCTTAGAAAAATAGAGGGCTATGGAGAAGTCTATTAATTTCTAGGGTAGGGACATGTTTGGCACAGCTTTGTGGACCGAAGGGCCTGCATTGTGATGTAGATTTTCTATGTTTCTATTAGCTGTTTCTTTATCTCTTTATATTCCTTTGAAGACAATGTGTTCCCTTCATAGATTCATTGCTAACAAACTGAATACATTATTCTTCGTGCCCATAGCAACATTAAAGATGGCATATATAGTAGTTCTGGCATTAATTTCCTGTTTAATAGACTAGATATAGTTTGTTAACTGGAAAGTAGCCTGTTTATCCCTGTTCTCATCTATTAACTAATCCGCTAATCATGGATTCCCTCAATGATAAACCCATTCAAAAACAGAAGCACTTGATCCATCTGCTCAATGTGGCAAACAAATCAAAGCTAGGAGCTCAAGGGACCTCATTCTGCACATCATTTTCCACTTCGCAGAGTTTCAGTACTATAGCATGTCACGCAATTGAAGCAAGTCAAGAATATGCCAAACTATTCACATCAATTAAAGATCTGCTCCAGTCAATAATATAAAATGCTTATGAACATTTTACATTCTTTCCAAACAATCCTCTGTTAACAACTTACTTCAGCAACAGGAGCTTTGCTATGACCTACCACCCATTGAAGCTTCTCATAAACAAGGCAAATTCCACGCCAAACATTTACAACACAACTGGTCTTACCGAACTTTCACCTGCCACTTGAAGATGGTGTTTGGTCCACTGTCAGGGTGGATACGCAGAAATGGCTCGTGGCTTTAAAAGAAAACCAGAACATTAGTTCAGCAAATTCAATCTGCTTATTAATCAATCACATATATAATACCAAATACTGGCTCATATGAAGTAGTACAAAGTAAGAAAACAGTATTAATGAACATTACTCCTCTGAAGTACAAAAAAGGCTTCAGTATATGCCAATGCAGTTCTACTGGGAGTCACAAAATGTAATGACAAAGAGTTACCATTTACAAAACAGGATTTATCTGCAACTTACAAATTAACTTAAACAAGTGAACAGGGTTAAATTGAGTGTCTTCCGGGCTTCCTGTTTGGGTGAAAGTGTAATGATGAGAAAATTCCTGTTCATATCAATAGTGGCAAAATTACTGAAGACTGCGAAGAATGGTGAAGATATGGGATGCCGCATTTCATTAACTGATGTGACAACATAAGTTATAAGAATACAAAAGAACTACAGTAGTTCAGTCACAGATGTCTACACACAAAATGTAGTAGTGGCCTCAGATCAGATTAGAAAAGTGGCCTCAGATCAGCCGCAGATGCCAGGAAATCTTGGAGAAAGTTCAGGTAAATCCAATCAAAATAATTAGAGGCCTAAACCAATCAACAGACAGAGAAACAGGTCTCATTGGTGCAAGAATCTGATTCTGATTTAAAAGGAGATTGGCAAAATAACCAAAGTACAACCATTCTCCCGTAGCAAATAGTTGGCATTGGAAATGCAGCAAAAAGCTGGAGGAACTCAACAGCCAGGCAACGTTGCTGGACAGTTGACACTTCGGGTTGCTTTAAAACCAGAGACATCAGCTGTTCATTCCCCTCCACAGATGCTGTCTAACCTGTTGAGTTTTTTTTTTGTATAAAGGGATACAGCAGAGCAAACAGACCCAATTGTACCCATATAACCAATCAACCTGCTGATTCATGCCTTTGGAATGTGGGAAGAAACTGGACCACCTGGAGGGAACATGTATAGATATGGGGAGAACATACAAACTCCTTACAGACTGCAGTGGAAATTGAACCTAGGTCAATGGTGCTAAAATTGTGTTACACCAACCACTACACTGCCAGGTCACCCAAAACTGGAGTTTGTTTATATTTTATTTAGAGATACAGCGTGGAACAGGCTCTTCCGGCCCAATGAGCTGCACTGACCAGCAACCCACCTATTTAACCCCAGCCTAATCACAGGACAATTTACAATGACCAATTAATGGAGGAAACTCACACAGTCACGGGGAGAACGTACAAACTCCTTACAGACAATGACAGGAAATGAACCCGAGTCACTAGTGCTGTAAAGGAATGTGTTGAACTGCAATGCCACCATGCCACCTCTTCCAGCTTCCTGTGTGTTGCTCCGGATTTACAGTATACACAGTCACTTGGAAATGCATCGACCAACTGGCAGTGGATTTCAAAAGGGAGTTTATTAGCACATGAAAGGGGAACAAAACACAGCTTTGAGGGAAGGGTAGAGGACTGGGACAGCGGAAATGTTCCGCTATAAACCTGAAGAGCCTTTGGTCCTCCTGTCCAGTTACCATTCACTGCCCAACAGTGTGTTCAGGTTAGGAGATATGGAAGTTGAGTTGATGAAGGCAGAGCTTTGGATGTGCTGCATTTGGATTTTAGTGAGGTATTTGATAAGGTTCCCCATGGTAGGCTCATGGATTCGAGGGAACCTGGCTGTGTAGATTCAGAATTAGCTTGGCTACAGAAGCCAGAGAATGGTAGTAGATGGAGTGCATTCTGTCTGAGGGTCCGTGACCTGTGGTGTTCTGCAGGGACTCGGATGAGGAGGTGAAGGTGTGGGTTAGTAAGTCTGCAGGCGACATGATGGTTGGTGGCGTTGTGGATAGCGTAGAAGGTTAAGATGTCGATAGGCCGCAGAGCTGGGCTGAGAAGTGGCAGATGGAGTTCAGTCTGGAAAAGTGTTAGAGTTTGGAAGGTTGAACTTGAAGGCAGAATACAGGATTAATGGCAGGATTCCGAGCAGAGTGGAGGACAGAGAGATCTTGGGGTTCATAGATCCCTCAAAGTTGTTGCACAAGTTGATAGGGTAGTTGAGGTGGTGTATAGAATATTGGCCTTCATTAGTTAGGGGAGAGTTCAGGAGCTGCAAGATAACGTTACAGCTTTATAAAACTCAAGTTAGACTACATTTGGAGTATTGTGCTCAGTTCTGGTCATATTATAAGAAAGATGCAGAAGCTTTTAGAGAGGGTACAGAGAAGATTTACAACATCATGGGCCGAAGGCCTGTACTGTTCTGTGTTTTACATTCCCACAAACAAGAAACAAACATTGATGAGATGAGAGAAAATTCCCATTTTTATCAAAAAAATGCAAAGCAATTTTTCATTTCCTGCTGACAGGGAAACTTCTCAATTCATGCACAGCCCTAAGATTACCACACTCCCTCTGTGGTAGCTCTGCGTACCTCTTGCAGCATGCAAACTGAGGGGGCAATCTCAGACTCAAAAGCAAGCATGCTACCCACCTTGCAATGGTACACTCTGTCAATATGGGAAAAGATCATATTTCACGTTCCACAAAACTAGGTTGCATTTTTTCCTCTGCCGATGGAGAGTAAATGTTCATCTCTGAAATTTGCTCGAAATCTGGAACTCACCTGGTTTGGAAAATCAGGGTAAAGTCTTGTTCGCGGAAGAGCACCTTCGACGTGGATTTGCAGATCTCCTTCACGTACACATGGACCACCATTGCATCTGTGCCCTTCTCATACGAGTCATACTTGACAAAGCTCAGATTCACATAACCATCTGGCACTGCAGGAGATTAAAGAGATTAACAATTCGTTTTATTTGTCACATGTACATCAAAACATGCAATGAAATGCATCATTTGCATCAATGCCCAACGCATTCTGAGGATGGTGCTGGGGACAGTCCACTAGTGTCGTCATGTTTCTGGCACCAACATGGCATGCCCTCAGCTTACTAACTCTAACCCATTCTGTTGGCCCAATCAGTGGCAAGAGCAGGCCACAGCGATGAGGTTTCTCGCAGATCAGCAACACTTGTTCAAAAGTTCAATAGGGACAAGCTGTTGTTGGGAGTAGGCCAATGGTGAGAGTAAAAGTGTCAGGCTTTGGCTCAAAGAAGGCAGTGGGGAAGTTTTTGTTAAGGTTCCCTTTGGTCTCTCTTATCGTACCTAGTGTAGTAAATGGCCTAGCTCACTAAGTTCTCAGGAAACTACATCTGTGTGAAGGCACCCAGCTGCAACTCCTTGAAGATTGTGTTAAGGATCTAGGGCTTAGCTGGATGATCTATGGCTTGTACGAAGAGTGAGATAATCGATCGGAGTTACAGGAAGTTACGGAGCTCAGGAAGTGGGTAGGTAGGGGACTGTCAGTAGAAATGCAAGTGAATAGGTAGCTAGCACAGAGCACCTTGTGGCCATTTCCCTCAATAATAACTATACCCTTCTGGATACTGTTGTGGGGGATGACCTCCCAGGGGAATGCTACAGAGACCGGGTTACTGACACTAAGCATTGCTCAGTGGCGCAGAAGAGAAAGAGGGAGAAGGGAGAAGCAGTAGTGATAGGGACTCAATAGTCAGGAGAACAGACAGGAGATTCTGTAGACATGAACAGGACATCTTACTGGTATGTTTCCTTCCAGTTGCCAGGGTCAGGGATGTCTTACAATAGACAATAGGTGCAGAAGTAGACCATTCGGCCCCTCGAGTCTGCACCGCCATTCTGAGATCATGGCTGATCATTCACTATCAATACCCAGTCCCTGCCTTGTCCCCATATCCCTTGATTCCCCTATCCATCAGATATCTATCTAGCTCCTTCTTGAAAGCATCCAGAGAATTGGCCTCCACCATCTTCCGAGGCAGTGCATTCCACACCTCCACAACTCTCTGGGAGAAGAAGTTCTTCCTTTTAAATAACTGACCTCTTATTCTCAATCCATGCCCTCTGGTACTGGATCGTGGATCGTGTCCACAGCATTTTGGAGAGGGAAGGAGAGCAGCCAGATGTCTTGGTACATATTGGGAGCAATGACATAGGAAGGAAAAACAAAGTCCTGAAAAAGAGAATTTAGAGTGCTAGGCAGAAAACTGAGAAGCAGGACCTCCAGGGTAGTAATTTCTGGACTGCTACCTGTGCCATGTGCGAGTGAGTGTGAAAACAGGTTGATTTGGCAGATAAATATGTGGCTGACAAGCTGGTGCAGAGGGCAAGGCTTCAGGTTTTTGGATCATTGATATCTCTTCTGGAGAGGTATGACCTGTACTAAAGTGGCAGGTTGTACCTGAACCTGAGGGGCACCAACATTTTCATGGGCAGGTTTCTTACTGCTGTTGGGGAGGGTTTAAACTAACAGCAGGGGATGGGAACTGGAGTGAGGATAGGGCAAATGGTAAAAAAGCAAAGATAGCATACAGTCAGACTGTCAGGAAGGGCAGGTAGATGATAGGACAAAATTTCAGCCAGCAGGGTGAGTATCAGTGCATTAGGATGAAGAATCAATAAGAGTAGAAACTACAGTAGTCAAAAGGTTATATCTCAATGCAGGGAGTATAAGAAATAAGGTGGATGATCTTGTTGCACTACTACAGATTGTCTATGATGCTGTGGCCATCACTGAATCATGGTTGTAGGATGGTTGTTTCTGGGAGCTGAATGTCCAAGGTTATAGATTGCATTGAAGGGATAGGAAGGTGGGCAGAGGAGGTGGCATGGCTCAGCAGATAAAGGATGGCTTCAAATCAGTAGACAGATGTGACATAGGATTGAAATATGTTGAGTTAAGAAATGCAAGAGTAAAAGGAATCTGATAGCAGTTATATACAGTAGCTGGGATGTGGACCACAGATTACAACAAGAAATAGAAAAGGCGAGTCAAAAGGGTAATGTTACGATAGTCACGGGAGATTTCAACATGCATGTCGATTGGGAAAATCAGGTTTGTAATGGATCGCAAGAGAGTGTTTATTAAATGCCTACAAAATGGCTTTTTGAGCATTTTGTCGTTAAGCCTAATAAAGGACGTTGCACCTGAACCTGAGAGGACCAATATTCTCATAGTATTGTTTATTAGAGCTGTTAGGGAGGGTTTAAATTAATTTGGCTAATTGGTTAAGTAATGAACTGGAGGTGATTAGGGAGTTTAAGTTGAAAGAACCTGTAGGAGGCAATGATCACAACATGATCAAGTTCAACTTGAAATCTGATAGGGAGAGAGAAAAGTCTTCAGCAGAATTTCAATGGAGTAAAGGAAATTACAGTGGTATGAGAGAGGAGTTGGCCAAAGTAAATTGGAAGGAGATGCTGGCAGGGATGACAACAATGGTGTGTGTTTCTGGGAAAAATAAGCAAGGTACAGAATAGACTTATTCCAAAATCAAAGGAATAATCAAATGGCAAAATTGTACATCTACGGCCAACAAGTCAAAGCTAATGTAAAAGCAAAAGAGGGCATACAACAAAGCAAAAATTAGTGGGAAGACAGAGAATTGCGAAGCTTTTAAAAACCTACTGAAAGCAACTAAAAGAATCATTAGGAGGGAAAAGATGAAATAGGAAAGTAAGCTAGCAAACGATATCAAAGTGTATAGTAAAAGCTTTTTCAAGTATGTAAAAAATAAGAGACGAGAGTGGATATAGGACCGCTAGAAAATGAGACTGGAGAAATAATAATGGGGGCCAAGGAGGTGGCAGATGAACTAAATGCCATCAGTCTTCACTGTGGAAGACATTAGCATTGTGCCAGATGTTGAAAAGTGTGAGGGAAAACAAGAGAGTGTAGTTCCTATTACAAGGGAGAGGATGTTCAAAAAGCTGAAACACCTAGGGCACATAAGTCACCTGGAGCAGACGAACTGCACCCTAGGGTTCTGAAACAGTTAGTGGTAGAGACTGTGGAGGCATTAGTAATGATCTTTCATACATCACTGGACTCTGGCATGGTGCCAGAGTACTGGATAATTCCAAATGTCACTCCAGTCTTTAAGAAAAGAGGAAGGCAGCAGAAAGGAAATTATAGACCAGTTAGCTTGACCTCAGTGGTTGGGAAGATGTTGAAGCCAAATATTAAGGATGAGGTGACACAGGACAAGATAGTGCAAAGTCAGTGTGGTTTCCTTAAGGGAAAATCCTGCCTGACAAACCTGTTGGAATTCCATTTAGATGATGGAATAGATGGCATTGCTGCCAAGTTTGCAGATGATACGAAGATTGCTGGAGGGGCAGGTAAGGGATGCAGAGGATTTAACCAGATTAGGAGAATGGGCAAGAAAATGGCAAATGAAATACAATGTTGGGAAATGCATGGTCAAGCATTTTGGTAGTAGAAATAAATGGGTGGACTATTTTCTAAACAGGGAGAAAATCCAGGAATCTGAAATGCAGAGGGACTTGGGCCTTCTGAAGGTTACCTTGAAGGTTAACTTGCAGGTTGAGTCAATGGTGAGGAAGGCAAATGCCATGTTAGCATTCATTTCAAGAGGTCCAGAATACAAGAGCAAGGATGTGATGCTGAGGCTTTATAAAGCACTGGTGAGGCCTCATCTTGAGTATTGTGAACAGTTTTGGGCCCCTCATCTTAGAAAAGATGTGCTGGCATGGGAGAGGGTCCAGAGGAAGTTCACAAGGATGATTCCAGGAATGAAAGGGTTATCATATGAAGAACATTATCATTAATGGCTCTGGGTCTGTACTCGCTAAAATTCATAAGAAGGAATGGGGGCGGGAAGCAACCTCATTGAAACCTTTCGAATGTTGAAAGGCCTAGATAGCGTAGATGTGGAAAAGGTGTTTCCCATGGTGGAGAGTCTAGGACAGAGGGCACAGCCTCAGGATAGAGGGGCACCCTTTCAAAACAGAGATCCAGAGAAATTTCTTTAACCAAAAGGTGGTGAATTTGTGGAATTTGCTGCCATATGCAGCTGTGGAGGCTGGGTTGTTAGGTGTATTTAAGGCAGAGATTGATAGATTCTTGATTGGATATGGTACAGTCGGCCCTCCTTTTCTGCGGATTCTGCATGCGCGGATTCAACCAACTGCGGATCGGGAAAACCTGAAAGTTCTCGCTCCAGCACTCGTTATTTGAGCATGTACAAACTATTTTTTCTTGTCATTATTCCCTAAACAATCCAGTATAACAACTACTTACATAGCATTTACGTTGTATTAGGTATTGTAAGTAATCTAGAAATGACTTAAAAGTATAGGCAGTCCCCGGGTTATGAATGAGTTCCGTTCCTGAGTCCGTCTTTTAGTCGGAATTGAAGTCGGAACAGGTACATCTGGTATTATTTAGCGTCAGTTAGTCAAACGTTTTTCTTAGTGTATAGTACATATTTTAGCTTTCTATGCATATAAAACACTTAAGAAACATATGTATTTCAATAATTAAACCACTGCGTTGCTTAGTAATAATTGTAGCTTTCATTGAGGCAGGGCCTTTCACATGCTCCATTAAAATTGTTCCGATCGTTGACCGACTGTAGCCTAACGCTTTTCCAATGACCGATGGCGTTTCACCTCTTTCCAATCGGTTTATTACTTCCACCTTATTGTCAACCGTGATCATGATTATTTTCATGAACAGAAACACTGCGGATTCAGAGCTGCACCCCCAGGTCCTAATGTCCACCGTACTGAACATGTTAAATAAAGTCTGGGGTTCCGCTGGGTCCTAAAGACCACTGCATTGAGCCAGGTTAAATAAGGGACTTGAGCATCCGCGATTTTTGGTATCCGCGGGGGATCTCGGAACCAATCCCCCATGGATAAGGAGGGCCGACTGTATATCAAAGGTTATGTGGGGGGGTGGGGGTGGAAGGTCAGGAACTTTGGTTGAGGAGGAGATTAAAAAAAAAGGATCAGCCATGATTGAATGGCAGAGCAGGCTCGATGGGCCAGATGTCCTAATTCTGCTCTGATATCTCAAGGTCTAAGTTTGTTTTAAAGCAGATTGGTAGATGCCTGGAAAGGGTTACCAGTGGGTTATAGCAGTGACAGCAGGCAGTTTGGAGGAGTTTAAGACGTTTTTCCTATATAAAAAGAGTTCAGAGACTGGAATGATACATAGGAGGACAGTTAGTACAAATTGCTATCAAGTTCCGCATAACATCATGGGCTGAATGTACTGCTCTAATGAGACCCTGGTTTCCTCAAATGTATTAATACTTTAACTTATCAATCTTTGATTTAAAATGTAGAGAATTTTTTTTGAGTAAGTAACTAAGAGAACTGAGAAAATGCGGTACACGTTGTCTATGTGGAGGGCCTTTGACAAGGTCACACACTGTTGGTCTGGAAGGTCAGAACATATAGGATCCAGGGTGAGAGAGTAACTTGGATGCAAAAACGGCCTGCTGGTAGGAGGAAGAGGATGGTAATGAAAGGTTTATTTTCAGCATTTGTGACCTGTGTCTCAGAGGTCTGCCTCAGCAGGTTTTTCGTTGTTTGCCATTCTTCAAGACCTTGAATTCTACAACTGAGCTTGACTAGTTTTTTTCCTCCATTCTCTTCTTGATATATGCTCAGCATGGACAGTTGGGATGGTCAGCAGGAGAGTGGAATGCTTCTCTTGCAGGATGTGGGAAGACAGAGTGATCTCCAGTGTCTATGATTATAACTGCAAGAAGTACATCCAGCTGCAGTTTCTAACAATCTGCATTAAGGAGTTGAAGCTGTAACTGGATGAACTCCGGATCATCTGGGAAGCTGAAGGGGTGATAGATGAGACGTATAGAGAGGTAGCTGCACGACACAGGAAACTGGGTGACAGTCAGAAAGGAGAAAGGGGTTCAGAAGCCAGTGGCCAGCCCCCAACAACAGGTGTACCACTTTGGATACTATTGGGGAGACTGACCACACAGAAGAAAGTCATAGTCTCAGGCTCAGGAGTCTGGCTCTGTGACTCAGAAGGTGGGGTGGGCGGGGACAGGCATACCGTCGTGATAGGGGATTCGTTAGTATGGGAAGTGGACAGGAGGTTCTTTGGGGAGAACGAGATTCCGGGATGGTATATTGCCTCTCAAGTGCCAGAATCCAGTATCCTTAAGTGGGAGGGTGGTCCATGTAGGTACCAATGATATGGATACGATGAGTGATGAGGTTCTGCACAGGAAGTTCAGGGAGTTATATGCTAAGGACTTCCAGGGTTGGGTTCTCAGGATTGTTAACTGTGCCAGGTGCTATTGAGGCCAGAACCAGGAATCTCATACTGTTTAACACATGGCTAAGGAGTTGGTGTTGGAGGGTGGGCATAACAATTTTTGGATCATTGTGCACTCTTCCAGGGAAGGTGGGACCTGTACAGAAGGGACAGTTTTCATCTGAACTGTATGTAACATGATGTAGGGTTTCACTGCTGTGTAACATGCTGTAAGGTTTCACTGATAATGTAATTGTTTCTCTCTAGCAGCAATGTTTGGGTTATGACTAGAGATAATGGGGTTTGGAATGCTGTTTTTCTTCCTTGTGAGCTGGAAGAGAGATTTTCATGGTCTTTTTGCTGGGGAGAGATGAGGAGAGAAGACGCGAATGGAGACAGTTGTGGACCGCCAGATGGGGTGGATTTGAGCAAGTGTATGAAAGGCAGCAATGACTGGAGAAGGTCAATGGTGAATGATCGACTTATCAGTGAGCTCAAACATTGCGCAACAGACAGTTTAATAAGATTGGGCCCTTTTTTCTTTACTAACCATATAGTCAAAGGAAGAATTATACAGCTTACTGGTTTAATCGCATATTGTGTACTGTTTGTTATTTTGGGGTACCAATTTGTAACAGGGGACACATTGCGCAGCATCCACACAAACAAGATTTCTTAAGTTTGGCCAGGCAGGGGCTATCACCCCCCATATTAAGCCGCTAGCCGAAGCGAGAGTTGCATGTAGGAGGACTAATATCCTAGTGGGAAGGTTTGTTAATGTTACACAGTAGTGTTTACACTAGATTTGCAGAGGGACGGGAACCAGAGTGCCAGAACAGTTAATGGAGAGGTTATGCAGGCAGATGTTTGTAAGACCTCAAAGTCACGAATCAAAAAGCTGAGCTGGTGCAACTAGTGTCTTGAGAAGCATATACTTCAATGCAAGAAATATCGCAGGAAAGGCAGATAAGCTCAGAATCAACATCTGGAATTATGACATTGTAGCCATTCATGAGACTTGACTGCAAGAGGGGCAGGACTGATAGCTCAATATTCCAAGGTTCCATTGCTTTAGTCATGACTGAGTGGGAAGGATTAAGGTGGGAAGTGGCAGGGAAAATGCCACGGCATTGCTTCATCAGGACAGACTAGTGAGGGAAATAAGAACTAGGGAAGGTATAACTGCATTAATTGGGCGATAATACAGACCACCCAACAGTCCTAGGGATTTAACCTGTTAGAAGAACAAGTTGGTAAAGAGATCCCAGTGTTGAAAGAAACAAGAGATTGTTATAGTAGGTTATTTTAACTTTCCACATATTGACTGTAGTCTCATACTGTAAAAGGACAAGATGGGATGGAGTGCAACAAATGTTGTCAGGGAAGTTTCCTTCATCAATACGTATAAATCCCAACAAGACAAAGTGTGCAACACTTGATCTGTTATTAGGAAAAGAGACAGGGCAGGTGACAGAAGTTTGTGTGGGGAAACTTTGCATCCAGCGTCCTCAATGCAATTAGTTTCTTAGTAAATATGCAAAAATTTGGGTCTGGTCCGCGGGTTGGGATTCTAAGTTGGAGAAAGGCCAATTTTGATGGTTCTAGTAAGCGTGGATTGGGACAGGCTGGTTTCTGGCCGAGGTGTACTTGGAAATGGGAGGCCCTTCAAACTGAAATTTTGGGAGTACAAAGCTTGCATGTGCCTGACAGGATAAAAGGTAAGGTTGACGAGTGTAAAGAACCTAGGTTTTCAAGAGATTTTGAGGTCCTGATTAAAAGAAAAAACAAAGGTGCATTGTAGATATAGGCAAGAAGGAATGAATGCTTATGAAATACAAAAAATGCACAAGAACATTTAAAAAAAAATCAGGAAGGCTAAAAGGGAGCATGAAGTTGTAGACATGGTGAAGAAGAATCCCAAGGGATTTTGCAGATGTATGTTAAGAGCAAAATGATTGCACGGGACAAGATTGGACCTCTGTAAGACAAGAATGGTAAACCATGCATGGAGCTAAAACAGATGGGGAGATCTTAAATCTTTATATCTAAGATGGTTGCAGATTCTATAGAAGGCAAAGTGGGATCAACTTTATGGACCCTATACAGATTACAGAGGAAGGAAGTGTTTGCTACCCTGAGGCAAATGAGGGTGGATAAGTCCCCAGGGCCTGACAAAGTGTTCCCTCTGACCCTGTAGGAGGCAAGTGCAGAAATTGATGGGCCCTTAGCAGAGATATTTAAAAGATCCTCAGCAACCAAAAGAGGTACCAGAAGATTGGAGGATAGCCAATGTTGTCTGCTGTTTACAAAAGGCACTAAACATAAACCAGGAAGTTATAGGCTGGTGAGTCTGACATCAGTTGTTGGAAGGTATTCTAAGGTACCGGATCTATAAGTATTTGGATAGACATAGACTGATCAAAGATAGTCAGTACTGCTTTGTGTGTGGTAGAGTTTTTTTGAGGAAATTACCAGGAAATTGGATGAAGGCAAGACAGTGGATGTTGCCTCATGGACTTTAGTAAGGCATTTGTCAAGGTCCTGCAAGGAAGGCAGGTCAAGATGATTCAGTCACTTGGCATTCAGGATAAGGTAGTAAATTGCATTAGATATTGGCTTTGTGGGAAAAGCCAGACAGTGATAAGTAGAGGGTTGCCTCTCTGACTGGAGGCCTGTAACTAGTGGTGTGCTGTAGGGATCAGGCTGGGTCCTTAGTTGTTTGTCATCTATATCAATGATATAGATGTGGTTAACTGGATCAACAAACTCGTAGATGACACCAAGATTGGTGCAGTGGACAATGAAGAAGGCTATCATGGCCTGCAGAGGGATCTGCATCAGCTAGAAAAATGGGCTGAAAAATTGCAGATGCAATTTAATAGTGAAAGTGCAAGCTTTTCCATTTCGGCAGGACCAACCAGGGAAGGTCTTATACAGTGAACTCCTCAGTATACAGGTACTGAGGAGTTTGGTAGAACAAAGGTATTTGGGAATACAAGTACATAATTTGTTGAAAGTGGTGTCACAGGTAGATAGGGTTATAAAGAAAGCTTTTGACACTTCATAAATCAATGTATTGAGTACAGAAGACATGACGTTATGTTGAAGTTGTATCAGACATTGGTGAGGACTAATTTGGAGTATTGCATGCAGTTTTGGTCACCTACCTACATGAAAAATGTAAACAAGGTTGAAAGAATGTAGAAAAATTTAGAAAGATGTTGCTGGGTCTGAGTTATAACGAAAGACTGAATAGGTTAGGAAGGTATTCTTTAGAACATAGAAAATTGAGAAAAGATTTGATAGAGGTGTACAAAATTCTGAAGGGTATTGATAGGATAAATGCAAGTAGGCTTTTTCCAATGAGGTTTGGTAGGACTACAACCAGAGGTCATGGGTTAAGGAGAAAGGTGAGAAGTTCAAGGGGAAACTTCACACATACGGTCCTGACAGTGTGAAATGATATGCCAGCGTAAGTCATGTATGTGATTTTGATTTCAACCTTTAAGAGAATTTTGCATAGGTATATGGGTAGTAGGGATATGGAGGACTATGGTCCTGGTGCAGATTGATGGGAGTACGCAGTTTAAATGGTTTCGACATTTACTAGATGGGCCTAAGGGCCTGTTTCTGTGTTATACAGCATGAAAGTGAGCTCCTCAGCACAACTAGTCAATGCTGATTTAAGTACCTACATGAGCTAATCCCATCTTCCCAAATCCCTCTAAATTTTTCCTATCCACAAACATGTCTATATGTATTTTAAAAGCTGTAATCCATTTATTCTGCATGCCCACCACTCTGTGGAAGAAGTTGTACCTCAGGTCCCTTTTAAATCTTCAACCTTACCTTACCTTAATTCTATGAAATCTAGCTTTAGACATGGGGTGGGGGGGGGGGGGGGAGGTTGATGGTGAGAGAGATGTTGGCTATTCACACTATCTATGTCCATCATGATTTTAGAAAGCTGTATTAGGTCACCCCTCCGTTTCACATGCCACATTGAAAAGAATCCTAATCTCTTCTTACAATTCATTCCCTCCGGTCCTGACAATATCTTTGCAAATTAAGTCAAAGTTAATAAATGACCTTCAGTATCATGACTTTCACCCTTAAGTTAGATTTACATGTGTTGATTTGATTCAGTCACTTCTGGAAGTCTATATGTAACCTCCACAGACATTTCCCTGCAATTTCTTCAAAAACAAACAGCAGGTTTGTTAGGCAGGACCAATCTCTATGAATCAATGCTGTCTGTCTGATCAGCAGAACAATTTGAAGATATTGAGACACTCTGTCTTAAATTACATGCCCATCTAATTTCCAAATAGATGTTGAGATAACTGGGCTATACTTGGAAAACCGACTGATGTCATTGCAGACATTAAGCTGTGACAATTCATACGGTTAAATGCAAAACATGTTGGTTCATTCTCTCATTGTTAGGAATCTTTTAAGACTCTCTGTCTTAGATTAACTTCACTATTTATCACACATACATGGAAAAATATAGTGAAATGTGTTGTTGTGCATCAAATCAAATCAGTGGGGATTACGCAGGCCAGCCTGCAGTGTCGTAATGCTGCCGGTGCCAAAACATTCCCTAACGACACATCTTTGGAATGCAGAAGCAAATCGGAGCAGCCGGAGGAAACACATGCAGTCATGGGGTTTGAGTTCACCAGCATCAACACCGGACCCAGGCGACTCCCTTTGTCGCCACTGATACCAGGCCCGGGCGACTCCCTACACCAGCGACAGTATATCCGAACAACATTCTTCACCACTATTGGTAGCACATCAGTGCAACTCCCTTCACTATCTGATATAGCCTCCAGCTGCAAGTGGGAAGGATTTCATAGTCATTCACATTATTTTCACTGTTTTTCATCTTTTGTCCTTGGTGTTCTTCAGTCTTTACGTACAGTTTTTAATAAATTCTATTGTATTTCTTTTCCCTGTAAAAACCTACAAGAAAGTGAATCTCAAGGTAGCATATGATACCATCTACTTTTAATTTGTACTTTGAAATTGAGAATATTAAAAAGAGAATATTCACCAGTTTTTTCCACTGTCTGGTGTCAGTCATTAAAGAAACGGAGAACATATTGTGGCGCCCCATTTCCTAGCGTATCCGAACCGACTCACAATTAGATAGCCTACGGGGGTTTGCGAGCACAGAGCTTTGGAGCCTCTACGCCATGGGGGGCCGGTTGACAGAGGCTTAAAAGTGAGGCTGAAGTTTTCGAATAAAGTTTTTTCCTTCGACTGCAGTTACCGACTCCGTGTCGTAATTTTAGCGCTGCGTGTAGCACACCGCTACAATTGGTGACCCCGACGGTCCAAACGATTTTTGGACCAGAAATGACCGACGCCACCTCTGTTCATGCGGTTTCGTTGAAACTGCCAGGTTTCTGGACACAGCGCCCGGACCTATGGTTCCAGCAAGCCGAAGCCCAATTCCACGTTCGCCAGGTCACTTCAGAAGACACCCACTACTACTACTACGTGGTGAGCTCCCTCGACCAGGACACAGCGGCCCAGGTCGCGGAGTTCGTACAGTCGCCCCCGGCAGACGGCAAGTACACGGAATTCAAAGCCCTGCTCCTCAGGACTTTTGGACTCTCACGGCGCGAGCGGGCTGCCCGTTTACTGCACCTGGATGGCTTGAGCGACAGACCTCCATCGGCTTTAATGAATGAGATGTTGTCTCTCGCCGACGAACACACACCCTGCCTCATGTTTGAGCAGGCATTCCTGGAGCAGCTGCCCGAGGACATCCGCCTGCTGCTGTCCGACGCGGATTTCAGTGACCCCCGGAAGGTGGCAGCCCGGGCGGACTTGCTGTGGAACGCCAAAAAGGTGAGCGGGGCGTCCATCGCAAGTAATCTCCCAGCCCCGCTCCCGGCAGCAAACCAGTCCAGGCCCGGCCGCAGAGCCCGCCCTGCGAGTTCCCGGGAAACGCCAGGGCCAGCCACCGCTGATGGCTACGGCTGTATGATAGCCTCCTGTATGTGTGGGATAGAAGGTCGGGACGCCGGTTTTTGGTCGATACTGGGGCTGAGATCAGCGTTTTACCTCCGACGAGTTACGACACCCGCAGCAGGGCACCGGGTCCCCCCCTGAGGGCCGTGAATGGCAGCACCGTAAGGACCTATGGCACCCGCCAGGTGCAGCTACTGTTCGGCTCCAGCCAGTTCATGTGGGACTTCACACTGGCCACCGTAGCCCACCCGCTTCTGGGTGCGGATTTTTTGCGGGCTCACAGCCTGCTGGTCGACCTGCCCAGGAAGAGACTGGTACACGCCGAGACCTTTCAGACGTTCTCCCTGGGTGCAGCCCAGTTACCGGCCCCTCACCTCGGCTCCATCACGCTGTCCGACAACGACTTCACCAGGGTCCTGGCGGAGTTCCCATCGGTTCTGGCACCGCAGTTCACAGCAGCCATGCCCAGGCACGGCGTACAGCACCACATCCCGACCCAGGGACCACCCCTCCATGCCCGTGCTCGGCGGCTTCCCCCGGACAAGCTCCGACTGGCGAAGGAGGAGTTCCAGAGGATGGAGGAATTGGGGATCATCCGGCGGTCCGACAGCCCATGGGCTTCCCCCCTGCACATGGTGCCCAAAGCGACGGGGGGCTGGAGACCGTGCGGCGACTACCGCAGGCTGAACGAGGCTACCACACCGGACCGCTACCCTGTGCCGCACATTCAGGACTTTGCGGCAAACCTGCACGGCGCACGGATCTTCTCCAAGGTAGATCTCGTCCGGGGATACCATCAAATCCCGATGCATCCTGACGACGTCCCCAAAACGGCTCTCATCACCCCATTCGGCCTTTTCGAGTTCCTCCGCATGCCGTTCGGCCTGCAGAATGCCGCACAGACGTTCCAGCGGTTAATGGACGCGGTGGGACGGGACCTGGACTTCGCGTTCATCTATTTGGATGACATCCTCATAGCCAGCGGCAGTCGTCAGGAGCATCTGTCCCACCTCCGTCAACTCTGCGCCCGACTGAGTGAGTACGGTCTTACAATCAACCCTGCCAAATGCCAGTTCGGACTCGATACCATTGACTTCCTGGGCCACAGAATTACTAAAGACGGGGCAACCCCTCTGCCCGCTAAGGTAGATACGGTCCGCCACTTCCCCCGACCCACCACGATCAAAGGCCTTCAGGAATTCGTAGGTATGGTCAATTTCCACCGCCGCTTCCTCCCTTCAGCTGCCCGGATCATGTGCCCCCTGTTCGCCCTGATGTCGGGTCCGAGCAAGGACATTACCTGGGACGAGGAGTCCGCCGCCGCTTTTGTTCAAACGAAGGAAGCATTGGCGGACGCCGCAATGCTAGTACATCCCAGAATGGACACCCCTACCGCCCTCACAGTGGACGCATCCAACACGGCAGTCGGTGGGGTGCTGGAGCAACTCATCGCAGGTCGCTGGCAACCCCTGGCGTTTTTCAGCAAACACCTGCGACCACCCGAGCTTAAGTACAGTGCTTTCGACCGGGAACTGTTGGCGCTCTACCTGGCAATCCGGCATTTCAGGTACTTCCTAGAAGGTCGGCCCTTCACCGCGTTCACGGACCACAAACCGCTTACCTTTGCGTTTACGAAAGCATCCGACCCCTGGTCATCCCGCCAGCAACGCCACCTGTCCTACATCTCTGAATACACGACGGATGTCCGGCACGTCTCGGGTAAGGACAATGTTGTGGCGGATGCGCTCTCTCGCCCTACCGTTCATGCCCTTTCCCCAGGGGTAGACTTTGAGGCGCTGGCAGAGGCACAGCAGGCGGATGAGGAGATTCCGAGTTACAGGACCGCAGTCTCCGGTCTGCAGCTCCAGGACCTCCCCGTGGGCCCGGGTGAGAGGACCCTACTCTGTGACGTCGCCACCGGCCAGCCCCGTCCGGTCGTCCCGACAGCATGGCGGCGCCGCGTTTTCGACTCCATTCATAACTTGGCGCATCCCTCCATCCGGACAACTGTCCGGATGGTTTCCAGCAGGTTCGTTTGGCACGGATTCCGCAAACAGGTCAGTGAATGGGCCAGAACGTGCATGCACTGCCAGACGGCCAAGGTGCAGCGGCACACCAAAGCCCCACCGCAGCAGTTCCATCCCGCCCACCGGCGTTTCGACCACATTCATGTGGATATCGTGGGCCCCCTGCCAGTGTCGCGCGGAGCGCGTTACCTCCTGACTATCGTGGACCGGTTCACAAGATGGCCAGAGGCGGTCCCGCTCACCGACACCACCTCCGAATCTTGCGCCCGAGCCCTGATCGCCACCTGGATATCTCGCTTTGGTGTACCAGCCCACATTACCTCCGACAGAGGCGCCCAGTTCACCTCCAGCCTGTGGTCAGCTATGGCCAGCCTTTTGGGGACTCAGCTGCACCACACAACTGCCTACCACCCACAGTCGAACGGGCTAGTGGAGCGTTTCCACCGTCACCTGAAGTCAGCCCTCATGGCCCGCCTGCGAGGGGCCAACTGGGCGGACGAGCTTCCCTGGGTCCTACTCGGCATCCGCACAGCGCCCAAGGACGACTTGCACGCCTCGTCGGCCGAGTTGGTATACGGCGCGCCCCTGGTCGTCCCCGGGGAGTTCCTACCAGCCCCAAGGGGGCAAGAGGAAGAACCCGCAGCAGTCCTGGGCAGACTTCGCGAGAAGCTCGGTAACCTGGCCCCCATACCCACTTCACAGCATGGGCGGCACCCGACCTGCGTACCCAAAGACCTACAGAACTGTAAGTTTGTGTTTGTACGAAGGGGCGGGCATCGGCCACCGCTGCAGCGGCCATACGAGGGGCCGTTTATGGTGCTCCGGAACAACGGGTCCACGTTCGTGCTGGACGTTGGGGGGAAGGAGGAGGTTTTCACGGTGGACCGCCTCAAGCCGGCCCATGTGGACCTGGCGCAACCGGCCGAGTTTCCGGCGCCTCGGCGCAGAGGCCGACCTCCCAAGCAGGTTCTGGCCCAGACTGTGGACATTGGGTGGTGTATCGCCGGTTCAGGGGGGGGGGGGGGGGGGTTATGTGGCGCCCCATTTCCTAGCGTATCCGAACCGACTCACAATTAGATAGTCTACGGGGGTTTGCGAGCACAGAGCTTTGGAGCCTCTACGCCATGGGGGGCCGGTTGACAGAGGCTTAAAAGTGAGGCTGAAGTTTTCGAATAAAGTTTTTTCCTTCGACTGCAGTTACCGACTCCGTGTCGTAATTTTAGCGCTGCGTGTAGCACACCGCTACAATATGATAATATTTTGCAATTTGATGAACTAATGTGATCCAAATACTTTGCTCCAAAGGTATGAAAACAAGCCTTTCAGAAATTAAAGATTTGAAATTGTATGGGGAGGAGGGTGGGATTATTAGTATTTTCCCCCCAAGGTTATTGGAGTGACAGCATGGGCTGAAATGACTGTGTTGTTTAATTTCTGGGTTGCCGTATCTTGAGGCAAAGTCATCACAAGAATGGTTCAACATTGTGCAACTCACCTAATCCTGCGTCAGGTGAATTGGCTCAAAAGGGATAAGCAAGGCATATTCTTTTCTACTTCCATGTTCCAGATATTTTTAGAGGCACCGCACTCAAAAACTTCTATAGTTGTACTGTGAAGAGCATTCTGACAGGCTGCATCACTGTCTGGTATGGAGGGGCTACTGCACAGGACTGAAGGAAGCTGCAGAAGGTTGTAAATCTACTCAGCTCCATCTTGGGCACTAGCCTACAAAGTACCCGGGAAATCTTTAGGGATCAGTGTCTCAGAAAGGCAGAGTCCTTTATTAAGGACCTCCAGCACCCAGGGCATGTCCGTTTCTCACTGTTACCATCAGGTAAGGAGGTACAGAGGCCTGGGAGCACGCACTCAGTGATTCAGGGACGGCTTCTTCCCCTCTGCCATCTGATTCCTAAATGAACATTGAAGCTTTGTGCACTACCTCACTTTTTTAATATACAGTATTTGTTTTTGCACATTCTTAAAAAATCTATTCAATATATGTAATTGATTTACTTGTTTATTTATTATGTTTTATTTTTTTTCTCTCTCTGCTAGATTATGTATTGCATTGAACTGCTGCTGCTAAGTTAACAAATTTCATGTCACATGCTGGTGATAATAAACCTGATTCTGATTCTATGATCAACTTTTTAAAAAACTGATGTAGGAATTGCCATGGGACAATAAAGATTGAGGGTGCGAGTCAGGGCCTGGACCAGACAGCATGAAACAAGCCGACGTATGGCCACTGCTGGAGTGGATGGAGCCAATTCAAAGCAGCAGAACTGAGGCAAGGCAAGGAGAAATCAAGGCAGCAGGACCCAGGTTCAAGAGTGAGGAACTAGCTGACGTCTGACTGATTTAAAGGCCAGGCCAGATTGGGGACAGGTCGGAGCAAGGCTGCGGGTCCCACACCAATCTCAAGGCTATATATTGTATAAGTTGAAAATAAATGCACTTTTGAGTTTTGAAAAGGTTTTACATTTCCAATTCAAAAATGATTAGGGGTGGTGTGGATGGATTGAGTTCATGTGATACCATCTTATGCGAAGTTAAAGGCATGAACTTTATCCCACATGATTCCATTGTTGCCTCTCTAACACTCACCTCAAAAACATACTCTCAAGATGCAGATTATTCTACCAACGTTATGTAAAAATTGGCAGTCATCTCTCCCCTGGGTCTGATGTTGCAAAGTCGATAGACTGGAAACTCATCAATGTCCTGGCTTCATGCACTTTGTGTGCAATCTGAAGCCAGGTTTATACAGGATGTGGTGTGTGAGCTTTTCTGGGAATGGATTTCTTACTGCTGCTTTGTGAATCAGTCAAGGTGAGGAAGGGCATGTTTCTGAATTACATAAATTCACAAACTCTGCATGACATCACTCTTAACCAAGAGTGCAGTTCAGCATTCATATAACTGGAGAAAACAGTGACAGCTGAAAGATTTCTGATCATACAGAAAATTAGCAATGATCCAAGTCTGTGAATGGCCTAGACCCTTGGTCAATTCATTCCCCAACTAGTGCAGTATAGCAATCACTCGAAGCACAAGTTCCGAGTATAAACCATGTCAGCTCATGACCAAATTTCTTTGACTGATTAGAACATGTCCAACTGTAGTTACTGGTCACCGAGATGGATGGGGCAACACAATGGCTCAGTTAGTATACATAGAACACTACACTACAGTAAAGGCCCTTCAGTCCAACATGTTGTGTTGACCTTTTAATGTACTCAAAGATCAATCTAAAACTTCCTTCCCACATAACTGTCCATTATTCTAGCATCCCTGTACCTAAGTCTCTTAAATGTCCCTAATGTATCTGCCACTACCACCATTCATAGTAAGTCATTTCCACTGCTCTCTGTGTAAAAAAACCTAACTTTAACATCTCCCCCCATACTTTCTCCAATCGCCTTAAAATTGTGCCCCCTTGTATTAGTCATTTCCACCCTGGGAAACGATCCCTGGCTGTCCACTCTATCAAAGCGTCATTATTTTAAATAGCTCTCATCTTCCTTCACTCCAAAGAGAAAACCCTTAATTCATTCAATCTATCTTCAATGTTCTCTAATCCAAACATCCTGGCAAAGTTCCTCTGCACCCTCTCTAAAGTTTCCATGTCCCTCTATGAGGCAACTATAACTGAATACAATACTCCAAATGTGGTCTAACCAGAGTTTTAGAGATGCAACATTACTGTGGGCTCTAGAACTCAATCCCCTGACTAATGGAGACCAACACACCACATCCCTTCTTAACCACCTTATCAACTTAAGCATTAACTTTCAGGGATCTATAGACACAGACCCCACAATCCCTCTGTTCCTCCACACTGGTAAGTTTCCTGACATTAACCCTATTAACTTGAAGTCAGAACAATCTTCCAAAGTGAATCATTTCACACTTTTCCGAGTAGAACTCCTCTGTCACTTCTCAGCCCAGCTCTGCAACCTGTCCATGTCCCATTGTAAACTATGTCAATCTTCTACACTCTCAACAGCTTCACCAACCTTTGTGTCATCTGCAGAAAGTAAAGCTGTCAACTGTCAGCTTCAGCAACCCAGGTTTATCTGTACTGTATGAAACTTGTTAGTCCTTCCTGTAATCATGTCAGCTTGCCCAGTACTCCAGTTCCCTCCTACAAGGTAAATATGTGCAAGATGGCAGGCTAATCCTTCACTAAGTTTTTGATGAGTGGTAGAGGAATGGATTGGGGGGGGGGGGGTAAAAAAATTTCAAGCAATAGGATTACTCTATAAGCTGGTATGGACCTGATGGGCCAAAATAACTCATGGCTTCAGAAGATACGAATGAAGACAGTACAAAGGTTCTGAATCTGTCTGAGCACCAACCAAGATGCTCCAGTTGGAGTGTGTGCCAAGAAAAAACCCATGGTTGCCCTTCAGCATTGATCAATCTCCTGGTGAACAGAACTAACATATTGCTGCTGGATAATATCGAACTGGGCATACAGCATCATAGAATAAGCTGCAAAGATTACTAGCAGGAGAGCTGATCAGATAGAACGCATATGAAGTGGTCTGGGAAAGGAGACATTGGGAAGATGGGTCCACTTGGGAGAAAACAAATCTTCAAGTTAACTACAAAACTGTTACTATTAGCTTGAGGAAAGATAATAGATTTAAAGATGAGCTCTATTTGTCACATGCACAGTGAAAGTCGTCATTTTGCATCAAATCAAATCAGTGAAGATTATGTTGGGCAATTCACAAGTATTGCCACATTTCTAGCACCAACACAGCCGTAACCTGTACATCTTTAGAATGTGGGAGGAAACCTACGGGCTGACTGGGAGAGTGTACGATCTCCTTAGACAGTGACATGAGTCAAACTCTCATCTTACAGGTGGTACTGCAAAGTTCCACACTAACCACTACCCCACACCTCTTTAAATTCCTTATCCAGATTAAATAATGAAAAGAAAGAACATGGAACTCTCTCACATGAGAAGCATTAAGATGAAAATAACTACATCCAATGGAATTAAATATAATATACAAGCATATAAACAAGCAGCAGGAGGTTACTCAGCTTCTTGAGCCAGCTCTGTCATTTAAGACAAGTTCAGCCTCAACTGGAGGCAGACAGGAACTCTTCACAGCCACCTGCCTCTCATAACCCTTCATCCCTTTGCTTAACAAGAAACAATCTACCTTACCTTAAAAATACTGAGAGACTCTGTTTGGAAGAAGAGAGTTTCACGAGGGAACAAATGTCATGCACTCCCTCTGTGGCAAGCAGCTCTTCTTAGATAGGGTAAAACTCCTGGCATGTTCTCACCAAGGCCCAATATAATTATAACTAGACAGCTTTTACACCATACAAATTCTCTCATTCAGAAGTCCAATGCCTTAACAGAGGTACAAAGCAAAGCAGCAAACCAAAAAACAGAAGTTCATTTATAGCATCTCCAACCTCTAAACAGTATTAAATTTTAAAAAGATACAAAAGGTGATCACCTTCAACTTTTTCCTCAGAAAGACTTTCCTTCATCTGGTTGGTGCTCTCCATAGATGAGTGAGACGGCGATGTGGTGTCCTCACTAGGCCTTTCTAATGGGACCTGCCCTTCAGTCAGTTGTTTGATAGGGTCCATTTGGCTTCCAACAGATGTGTCAGAATTCTCATTTACAGAATCACTCCATGTCACTGTCCTTTCAACAGTTACATCAGCAACCTCAGGACAGTTTCCAACAGATTCCTGAGCCTTTGTCCCAGTGTCACCTACTATTGGATTCACGGGAACATTTACACCTGAAGGCTGTGCCACACTTTCACAGAATAATCGAGCTGATGTAGCGTTGATATCATGGCTCTCAGCAAGCAGTTTCTCCTTCTCGGTCACTTCCAACTTGTGCAAAGAGAAGAGAAGATAAGCATTAGTATCTTGGGAGAATTCACTGGCAGAGCATCATAATCTGAATGCAGCCAGATTGGCTCAATTGACCTCATGCTTCCAGAAAACCAACCCAACCATCTTCCTCAAAACTGTGTGCATCATTCATAGACAAATGCAGTCAGTTTAAACTAAACAGCACGAATCAGTCAGTCACATAGTATGAAAATGGCTTTTGGCCCACTAATCTGTACCTACCACTGAGTCCATACCTACCAGAAAACACCAGTGTTACCTACCGTAAAACCCTGTCTGTAGCTACCAGAAAACACCAGTGTTACCTACCATAAAACCCTGTCTGTAGCTACCAGAAAACACCAGTGTTACTTATCATAAAATCGTCTGTACCTACCAGAAAACACCAGTGTTACCTACCATAAAACCCTGTCTGTAGTTACCAGAAAACACCAGTGTTACTTACCATAAAAACCCTGTCTGTAGCTACCAGACAGCACCAGTGTCATTTTACTCTTCTCACATTCATAGACACTGCTCACCTTGCCCTGTATATGCTCATCCAATCTGCCAGCATTAGTCCAGTTCCATCAATGCCTTTCCTACCTATTGTCCAAATGCCTTGTATATGTTGCAATTATATCTGCTTCCACCTCCTTTGACAGCTTGTTCCAGAAATTCACCACCCTCAAGGAAAACGTATTCAAATCTCCTCTCAGGTTAAGTTTACAGCTCTCCAGACCATGTTAGGGAATGGAGCTTCAGCTTGATGACCTTCAGATTATTAGGGAAAGTGAAGCAGTGACGGTCAGGAGCTACAGGGAGGTAGTCACCCCAAGGCTACAAAAGACATATAAATGGGTGATTGTCAGGCGAGGGAAGGGAGATCGACAGTGGAGTGCACCCCTGTGGCATTCCCCTCAACAACAAGTACACTATTTTGAGTCATCTTTGTGGGGGGGGGGTGGGGGGGGAGAAGAGAAGAACACCTTACTGGGGGAAACAACAGCTGCTGTACCTCTAGCACTGAGTCTGGTCCTGTAGCTCAGAACAGTAGGGGAATGAAGAGGATGGCAGCATGGCAGCAGTAGTAGGGGATGCTATAGTCAAGGGGACAGATAGGTGATTTTGTGGACACAAAAAGGAAACTTGGATGGTAGTTTGTCTTCCAGGTGCAAGGGCCTGCAATGTTTCTGAACGTGTCCACAATATCCTGTGAAAGGAGGGTGAGCAGCCAGAAGTTGTGGTACATATTGGTACCAACGAATTAGGTAGAAAAAGGGAGGTCTTGAAAACAGAATACAGGGAGTTAGGAGGGAAGCTGAGAAATAGGACCTCGAGGGTAGTAATTGCGGGATTACTGCCTGTGCCACGCGGAAGTGAGGATAGGAACAGAATGAGGTGGCAGGTAAATGCATGCCTGAAGAATTGGAGCAGGGGGCAGGGATTCAGATTTCTAGATCATTGGGACCTCTTCTAGGGCAGGTGGGACCTTGATGGATTGCACGAATCTGAGGGGTCCAATATTCTTGTGGGCAGCTTTACTAAAGCCGTTGAGAGTGGTTTAATCTAATATGGTAGAGGGATGGGAACTAGGACGATAGAGCTGAGGATAAGCCAGCAGAGTTTACAAGTAGATGATGGGTGTAACCTGAATGTAAGGAAGGACAAGGCAATGATTGGGTACAAATACAGACAGCGCAAAGAGTTAAATTGTACCACAGAGGCAAAATTCAAAAGGGTGAAGAACACAGGACTGAAGGTACTGCATTTAAATGCATGCATAATTTGGAATATGGTGGACGAATTTGAAGTGCAATTAGAGATTGGTTGGTATGATGTTGTAGGCATCACTGAGTCATAACTGAAAGGTGGCCGTAGCTGGGAGCTTAACATCAAATGATACAACTTGTATCACAAGAACAGGCAGGAAAGCATAGGCAGTGGCGTGGCTCTATTGGTAAGAGATGGAACATCTTTAGAAAGAGGTGACAGAGGGTCAGAGAATATTGAATCTTTGTAGGTGTAATTATGAAAATGCAAGAGTAAAAAACATCATTATGGGAATCATTTATAGGCCTCCAAATAGCAGCCAAGATGTAGGGTTAAGATTGCAAAAGGAGCTGGAAAAGGCATGTAATAAGGGTAATGACACAACTGTAATGGGGTATTCAATATGCAAGGAGATTGAGAAAATCAGGTTGGTGTCGGATCGCAAGAGAGGGAATCTGTTGAATTCTTACAAGATCTTTTTTTTAAAAGAGCAGATAGCAGATTGTGCTTGAACTCACTCGAGGAAAGGTCATCTTAGATTGGATGTTGTGTAAAAACCTAGACCTGATTCAGGAACTATTCATAAAGGAACACTTAGGAGGCAGCAATCATAATGTGATTGAATTCATACTGCAATTTGAGAGGCAAAAGCACAAGTCAGACGTATCGGTATGGGAATGGAATAAAGGGAATCACAAGAGAGGAACTTGCCCAGATGGATTAGAGGACACTGGTGGGGACAACAGCACAGCAGAGATGGCTTAAGTTTCTGGGAATAGTTCACAAGGTGCAGAATAGATATATCCCATAGAAGTTGTTCTCAAATGGCAGGTGCAGGCAACCTTGGCCTACATGGGAAGTTAAAGAATGCATTAAAGTCAAGGAAAGGGTATATAAAGTAACTAAAGTGAGTGGGAAGCTTTTAAAATCCAACAAAATGCAACTAAAAAAAGCTATAAAGATGAAATAAGAGGGCAAACTAGCCAATAATATAAAGCAGGATACTAAAAATTTTTTAGTTATATAAAGAGTGAAAGAGAGGTGAGAGTTGATATTGGACCACTGGAAAATGATGCTGCTGAGGTAGTAATGGGGAACAAAAAAATAGATTAACTTATTGGGTACTTTGCATTTGTCTTCTCTATGGAAGACCCAGCAGGGTGCAGAGGTCTGTGAGTGTCAGTGAGCAGGAGTGAGTGCTGTTGCTATTACAAAGGGAAAGGTCTTAAGGTGAATAAGTCACCTGGACCAGATGGACTACATCCCAGAGTCTTGAGAGAGGTTGCTGAAGACATAACTGAAGCATTGCTCACGATTTTCAAGAATCACTTGATTCTAGCGTGGTCCCAAAGGACTGCAAATGTCACTCCACTCTTTAAGAAGAGAGGAAGGCAAAATAAAGAAAATTATAGGCAAGTTAGCCTAACCTCAGTGGTCAGGAAAGTGTTGGAGACTAATGATAAAATAAGTCAAAGTCAGCATGGTTTCTATTAAGGAAACCATTCACAAATCTGTTAAGAGTTCTTTGAGGAAGTAACAAGTAGGGTGGATAAAAGAGAGGTAATGGATGTCACTTACTTGGATTTTCAGAAGGTATTTGATAAGGTACCACACACGAGGCTGCTTAACAAGATAAAATCTTATGGTGTTACAGGAAGATATTGGCATGAACAGAGGAATGGCTGACAGGCAGGAGGCAGCAAGTGAGAATAAAAGGGGCCTTTTCTGGTTGGCTGTCAGTGACTAGTGGTGTTCCTTGGGGACAGTATAGGGACTGCTACTTTTCACACTGTTTGACAGTAATTTAGGTGATGGAATTGATGACTTTGTGGCAAAGTTTGTGGATGATACTAAGATAAGTGGAGGGGCAAGTAACGCTGAAGGAAGCAATGCAATTGCAGCAGGATTAGACAAATTGGAAGAATGTGCAAAAAAGTGACAGAATGGAATAGTGTTGGGAAATATATGATAAAGCATTTTGGTAAAAGGAACAATAGTGCAGACTATTATCTAAATGGAGAGAAGATTCAAGTATCAGAGATGTAGAAGGACTTGGCAGTCCTCGTGCAGGACTCCCAGAAAGTTATTTTACAGGCTGAGTCTGTGGTAAAGAAGGCAAATGTGATGTTGGCATTTATCTCAAGGGGAACAGAATATAAAAGCAAGGAGATAATGCTGAGCCTTTATAAGACACTAGTCAGGCCACACTTGGAAGTATTGTCAACAGTTTTGGTCCCCATATCTCAGAAGGGATGTGCTGTCATTGGAGAGAATCCAGAGGAGGTTCACACCAATAATTCTGGGAATGAAGGGGTGGACTGTACTCTTTTCATTAGATGCAGCCTTGCCTGCTGAGCTCCTCCAGCATTTTGCGTGTGTTGCTTGGATATCCAGCATCTAGATTCTCTCTTGTTTATGAGGAGCATTTGGCAGCTTTGAGCCTGTACTCACTGGAATTTAGAAGAATGCGTGAGGTGGGAGTAGAGAGGATGTTTAACTTGAGCCTTAAACTTGAGGAGTGACCATTTAGAACAGAAGTAAGGAAGAATCCTACTAGCCAGAATAGTGAATCTGTGGAATTCTCTGCAGCAGACTGTAGTGAAGGCCAAGTCTGTGGATATATTTAATCCAGAAGTTGATAGTTTTCTCATTCGTCGGGGAATCAAAGGATATGGCAAGGCAGCTATATGGGGCTGTGGTATTCCTGAATGGCCTAATTCTGCTCCCATGTCTTATAACTCTAACCATCTATACAACTCATTTTATAAACCTTCACAAGGTCATCCCTCAGCTCCAATTTTCAGAGAGAAGAAACCCAGTCTCTTCACTCCAGGTAACATTTTGGTGAATCTGCTGTCATCTTCCAAGTATTTCCATATCTGGTAGGGTGGTGACCACAACTGGGCATGATACTCGGTGCAGCCATACCAGCATTCTATGCAACTAAAACATGACGCTAAGCACGTCAAATTGCATTTTCACAACCTTATCCACCTGCATCCATTTTCAGGAATCTGTAAATTTGCAACCCAAGATCTCTCCAAGATATATACAGTACATATGATCTATAGGTCCCATTGGTATTTAATAACTCGAAGTGCATGGCCTGATTCTTGTCTGGATTAAACATCATAAACCACCATTCCTTACAGTTTTTCCAGATGATTTGTATGTGCTGTATCCTTAGACAACTATCTTTGCATTGGACATCAAAACCAACCTTTATGTTGTCTGCAAATGTACTAATCAGACCCCTATGTTTTTCTTCCATCGTTTATACCTGTTAGAATCAAAGCTTCCAGTTCCAGTCGCTGTGGAACAGCACTGGCCACAGCCTTCTAGTCTGAAAATCCATCCACCACTCTCTGCTTCCTATCACCAAGACAACTGGGTTCCAGTTTGCCAACACTCTGCAGACCCTTTGTGCCTTAACCCCTTACCCATGGAGACAAATAGAAAACAAACACGAGATTCTGCAGATGCTCAAAATTCAGACCATCACACACAAAATGCTGGAGAAACTCAGGTCAGGCAGCATCCATGGAAATGAATGAACAGTGAACATTTCAGGCCAAGGAGAGGAAGGGGGAAATTGTAGGAATAAAAAGGTGGGGGGAAGGGAAGGATGACAAGCCAGAAGGTGATCAGTGAAGCCAGGTGGGTGGGAAAGGTAGAGGGCTGGAGAAGAAAGAATCTCATAGGAAAGGACAGTAGAGCTTGGGAGCAAGGGAAGTCGGAGGGACATGAAAGATGCAGGAAGGGGTGGGGGAAAAATTACCAGGAGGAGAAATTGATGTTCATGCCATCAGGTTAGAATATGAGATGTTGCTCTTCTAACCCAAGAGGTGATTCATTGGGACAAAAGAGGAGTCCATGGACTGACATGTCAGAATGGGAAGAGGAATTTAAATAGTTGGCCACGGAGAAATTCTGCTTTTGGCAGATGGAGCGGAAGTGTTCAACAAGCGATTCTCCAGTTCATATCAAGTCTCACCAATGTAGAGGCAGTGGCATTAACATTGGGAGAATCAGATATATTAGACAACTCCATTAGATTCGCAGGTGAAGGTCTGTTTGAGGCCCTGAGTAAAGGCGAGGGAGGAGGCAAATTTCTACCCTGCCTTTAAATTCACTTGGCCCATTTCTAATCATCGGTCTCCATCTCCAGAAATACACTGTCAACCGATATATTTTATAAACCTACTAATTTTCAAGGCTATCTTGACTATACGTCTTCCCACCATCTTTCTTGTAAAAATGTTCTTCCCTTTTCTCAGTTCCTTTGTCTCCACCGCACCTGTTCTGAAATGCAAGTTTCCTTTCCTTCTTTAAGGATTAGTCTCTCTTTCTTCAAAGAATGGGGATTTCCTTCCTCCACCATTGATGATGCCCTCACCTACATCTCCTCCATTTCCCAGACATCTGCATTCACCGCATCTTCTGGTCACCTCAACAGTGGTAGAGTTCCTCCTGTCCTTACCTACAACCCTATGAGCCTCCACATCCAACACATCCGCCATTCTCCCCAACTACCACCATCCCAAAGGAATCCTACCACCAAGTACATCTTTACTTCCTCCCCACTCTCCGCTCTCCATAAGTACATTTAACGTCCTACATGATCCTCCTGTCCATTCATCCCTCCTCACTAATATCCCTCTTGGCACATATCCCTGCAAGGAAGTGAAATGCTACACCTGCCCATTCACTTCCTCCCTCCCTCGAGGCGTCAAAGATTCCAGTGAGAGGACAGAAGAATGGGGTTGAGAGGGATAATATATAAACCGTGATGGAATGGCAGAGTAGACTAATTCTACACTTATGTTTTATTTTAAAATCTTATTTATTATCAGTGGTTAAGATGATATAGTGCCTATAGAAAGTATTCACCACCTTGGGAAGTTTCTATAATTTATTGTTTTACAGCATTGAATTATAGTGGATTTATTTTGGCTTTTTTTTGACAATGATCAACAGAAAAGACTTTCATGCCAAAGTGAAAACAAGTTTCTACAAATTGGTCTGAATTTACTGCAATCATTAAATACAAAATAATTGATTGCATAAGTATTCACCACCTTCAAGTCAGTATTAAGAAGATCCACTTTTTTTTACAGTAGGAGCAGGAGTAGGCCATTCAGCCCTTCTAGCCAGCACCACCATTCACTGTGATCATGGCTGATCATACACAATCGTACCCCGTTCCTGCCCTCTCCCCATATCCCTTGACCCCGCTGTCTATAAGAGCTCTATTTAACTCTCTCTTGAATGCATTCAGAGACTTGGCCTCCATTGCCTTCTGAGGCAGAGCATTCCACATATCCACCACTCTCTGGGTAAAAAAGTTTTTCCGCATCTCTGTTCTAAATGGTCTACCCCTTATTCTTAAACTGCGGCCTCTAGTTCTGGACTCACCCATCAGCGGGAACATGCTTCCTGCCTCCAGTGTGTCCAATCCCTTAATAATCTTACATGTTTCAATCAGATCCCCTCTCATCCTTCTAAATTCCAGTGTATGCAAGCCCAGTCGCTCCAATCTTTCAACATATGACAGTCCCGCCATTCCGGGAATTAACCTTGTGAACCTACGCTGCACTCCCTCAATAGCAAGAATGTCCTTCCTCAAATTTGGAGACCAAAACTGCACACAATACTCCAGGTGGGGTCTCACCAGGGCCCTGTACAGCTGCAGAAGGACTTCTTTACTCCTATACTCAATTCCTCATTATAAAAGCCAGCATGCCATTAGCTTTCTTCACTGCCTGCTGTACCTGCATGCTTGCTTTCATTGACTGATGTACAAGAACACCTAGGTCAGGGGTCGGCAACGTTTACCACTGAAAGAGCCAATATGGACCCATTTCCCACAGAAAAGAAAACACTGGGAGCCACAAAACCCGTTTGACATTTAAAATGAAATAACACTGCATACAACGGTTTTTTTTTGCCTTTATGCTATGTATAAACAAACTATAATGTGTTGCATTTATGAAATTGATGAACTCCTGCAGAGAAAATGAAATTACATTTTGAACTCCGAAAAAAAGACGTTGGGTTGAAGGTTACTCCATAGTTAGCCTACCTTGGATCAAAGAATTAAAAGAAAGCGCGCACTACCGGGTGTCAGGCATTGGCAGTGGTGATGTATATTAATAGCGATAAAAAACACGGTGTGCTACACGCAGCGCTAAAATAAAGCCACTGCAGTCAAAGGTAACTTTATTCGAACTAAACAGCCTTGCTTTAAAGCCTCCCTCAACCCGTCCCCGTGGGCCCGGATGCTCCAAAAGACACGCACTCACAAACCCCCGTAGGCTATCTCCCTTAGCCGGAACGGTGGCTAATTGTGAGCCGGTTCGAATGTGTCAGGAAATGGGGTCTCCACAACGTTTTTAGATTGTACAAGATCAAATTAATCTTCAAATTTCGAATTACATTTCAAAAACTAACAAACCACGGGGAGCCGCAGCACAGAGATGAAAGAGTCGCCCGCAGCACAGAGATGAGAGAGGCGCCTGCAGCTCCGGAGCCGCAGGTTGCCGACCCCTGACCTAGGTCTTGTTGTACTTCCCCTTTTCCTAACTTGACTCCATTTAGATAGTAATCTGCCTTCCTGTTCTTGCCACCAAAGTGGATAACCTCACATTTATCCACATTAAACAGCATCTACCATACATTTGCCCAATCACCCAACCTGTCCAAGTCACCTTGCATTCTCATAACATCCTCCTGACATTTCACACTGCCACCCAGCTTTGAGTCATCAGCAAATTTGCTAATGTTACTTTTAATCCCTTCATCTAAATCATTAATGTATATTGTAAACAGCTGCAGACCCAGCACCGAACCTTGCAGTACCCCACTGGTCACAGCCTGCCATTCCGAAAGGGACCCGTTAATCACTACTCTTTGTTTCATGTTAGCCAGCCAATTTTCAATCCATGTCAGTACTCTGCCCCCAATACCATGTGCCCTAATTTTGCCCACCAATCTCCTATGTGGGACTTTATCAAAAGCTTTCTGGAAGTCCAGGTACACTACATCCACTGGCTCTCTGTTGTCCATTTTCATAGTTACATCCTCAAAAAACTCCAGAAGATTAGTCAAGCATGATTTTCCCTTCATAAATCCATGCTGAACTGGACTGATCCTTCTACTGCTATCCAAATGTGTCATAATTTCCTCTTTTATAATTGACTCCAGCATCTTTCCCACCACTGATGTCAGGCTAACCGGTCTATAATTCCCTGTTTTCTCTCTCCCTCCTTTCTTGAAAAGTGGGACAACATTAGCCACCCTCCAATCAGCAGGAACTGTTCCTGAATCTATAGAACATTGGAAAATGATTACCAATGCATCCACGATTTCTAGAGCCACCTCTTTAAGTACCCTGGGATGCAGACCATCAGGTCCTGGGGACTTATCAGCCTTCAGACTCAACAGTCTATCCAACACCATTTCTTGTCTAATATAAATTTCCTTCAGTTCATCCTTTACCCTAGTTCCTTTGGCCACTATTACATCTGGGAGATTGTTTGTGTCTTCCCTAGTGAAGGCAGATCCAAAGTACCTGTTCAACTCATCTGCCATTTCCTTGTTCCCCATAATAAATTCACCCATTTCTGTCTTCAATGACCCAATTTTGGTCTTAACTATTTTTTTTGCTATTCACATACCTAAAGAAGCTTTTACTATCCTCCTTTATATTCTTGGCTAGTTTACCTTTGTACCTCATTTTTTCTTGGCGTATTGCCTTTTTTGTTATCTTCTGTTGCTCTTTAAAAGCTTCCCAGTCCTCCGGTTTCCCGCTCATCTTTACTATGTTATACTTCTCTTTTATTTTTATACCGCCCTTTACTTCCCTCGTCAGCCATGGCCGCCCCTTACTCCCCTTAGGATCTTTCTTCCTCTTTGGAATGAACCGATCCTGCACCTTCTGCATAATTCCCAGAAATACCTGCCATTTTTGTTCCACTGTCTTCCCTGCTATTGTATTGTTCCATTGAGCTTTGGCCAGCTCCTCCCTCATAGCTCCATAGTTCCCTTTGTTCAACTGTTAAACTGACACATCCGATTTTCCCTTCTCCTTCTCAAATTGTAGGTTAAAACATATCATATTATGGTCACTACCTCTTAATGATTCCTTTACCTCGAGGTCCCTGATCAAATCCAGTTCATTGCACAACACTAAATCTAGAATTGCCTTCTCCCTGGTAGGCTTCAGTACAAGCTGTTCTAAGAATCCATCTCAGAGGCACTCCACAAACTCCCTTTCTTGGGGTCCAGTACCATTCTGATTCTCCCAGTCTACCTGCATGTTGAAATCTCCCATGACAACTGTATCATTACTTTTGCGACATGCCAATTTTAACTCTTCATTCAACTTACACCCTACATCCAGACTGCTGTTTGGGGGCCTGTAGATAACTCCCATTAGGGTGTTTCTACCCGTTAAGAATTTCTCAGTTCTATCCATACTGACTCTACACCCCCAGATTCTATGTCCCCCCTCGCAAGGGACTGAATATCATTCCTCACCAACAGAGCCACCCCAACCCCTCTGCCAGTCAGTCTGTCCTTTCGATAAGATGTATATTCTTGAATATTCATTCCCCAGGCCCTGTCCGCTTGAAGCCATGTCTCAGTTATTCCCACAACATCATACTTGCCAATTTCCAACTGAGCCTCAAGCTCATCTACTTTATTCCTTATACTTCGTGCATTCATATATAATACTTTTAATTCGGTACTCCCCTTTCCTTTCATATCAATTCCTATTTCACTTGGCCATACTGTATGATCTCTTCTTGAGCTTTCTACTCCATTGATTCTGTTGTCCTTTTTAACTTTTCTTATTTTCACTTTCCCTTTAACTCCATCCTTATATTTCCAGTTCATCCCCTCCCCCCCACTACTTAGTTTAAACACATCCATGTTGCAGTGGCAAACCTGTCTGCCAGAATGCTGGTCCCCCGCCTATTAAGGTGCAACCCGTCCCTTTTGTACAATTCATCCCTACCCCAAAACAGATCCCAGAGGTCCAAGAATGTAAATCCTTGCTTCCTGCACCAGTTCCTCAGCCACACATTCAGATCCATTATCTCCCTGTTCCTGCCATCTCCAGCACGAGGAACTGGAAGCAAACCAGAGATAACCACCCTGGAAGTCCTGCTTTTTAGCCTTCTTCCGAGTTCTCTGAAGTCCCGTTGCAGAATGTCCTTCCTCTTCTTCCTGATGTCATTTGTGCCAACATGCACTACCACTTCCGGCTGTTCACCTTCACCCTTGAGGATTCCCTGCAATTGGTCCGTGATGTCCTGGATCCGAGCACCAGGGAGGCAACACACCATCCTTAAATCTCGCCTGTTGCCGCAGAAACCCCTTTCCGTACCTCTTACTATGGAGTCCCCTACTACCACGGCTCTTTCTGATGTCTGACTCCTCGGCTCTGCTTCTGCACCAATTTTGGGCTCGCAGACCTGTCCGCCTCTCAGACTGGCAGTATCTTCTGTCCTGACAGCTTCCAAGAAGGTGAACCTGTTTACGAGAGGTACATCCCCTGGGGTCTCCTGTACTTCAAGCATCCTTTCCTTCCTCATCTTCGTCCCCTTTCTCTCTTCCGGTATCCTCAGTGTAACGACCTCACTGGAGGTCCTGTCCAGAAAACCCTCGTTTTCGTGGATAAACCAGAGGTCATCCAGTTCTTTCTTCAGTGCCGCAATATGTTCCCTCAGAAGCTGAATCTGGAACACTTTCCACAGCTGTAGCAGCCGGGGGCACCATCAGTGTCCCTGACCTCCCACATCATGCACGTAGCACACTGAATCAGCTTAGCGGTCATGTCTTCACCCTCTGCAATTGTGCCTGGCGTAGTCTCCTCGCCGAAGACTCTCGAGCCAAAGACTAGCACTTTTCACACCAGGCACTTCCCTCGACCAGGCCACTTCTGGCAGCGATTACAGCCTTGAGACGGTGTGGAATAGGTCTGTATCAGCTTTGCACATCTGAACACTGCAATTGTCACCCATTCTTCTTTACAAAACTACTCATGTTGTCAGATTGCATGGGGATTGTGAGTGACCAGCCATAGATTCTCAATTGGATTGAGGTCTAGACTCTGACTTGGCCATTCCAGGACATTAACTTTGTTGTTTTTTTTTTAAGCCATTCCTGTGTAGCTTTGGCTTTATGCTTGGGGTCATTGTCTTGCTGGAAATCAAGTCTTCTCCCAAGTCACAGTTCACTAGACTAGATCAGGTTTTCCTCCAGGATTTATCTGTATTTTACTGCATTCATTTTACCCTCTACCTTTACAAGCCTTCCAGGGCCTGCTGCAGCCACCATGTTTCAAGGTAGGGATGGTGTGTTTTTGATGATGTGCAGTGTTTGGCTTACACCAAACATTGTGTTTATTCTGATGGCCAAAAAGCTCAATTTTGGTTTCATCAGACCATAGAAACTTCTTTCAACTGACTTCACAGTCTCCCAAATGCTTTCTGGCAAACTCTAGCCAAGATTTCATGTGAGTATTTTTTTAAAACAGTGGAATTCTCTTTGCCACTTTCCCATAAAACTGTGACTGGTGAAGCATCTGGGCAACAGTTGTTGTATGCACAGTCTCTCCCATCTCAGCCACTGAAGCTTGTAATTCCTCCAGAGTTGTCACGGGTATCTTGGTGGCCTCCCTCACTGGTCCCCTTCTTGCACAGTCACTCAGTGTTTGAGGACGGCCTGCTCTAGGCAAATTTACAACTGTGCCATATTCTTTCCATTTCTTGATGATTGATTTAACTGTACTCCAAGGGATATTCAGTGACTTGGAAATTTTCTTGTATCCATCTCGTTCTTTTCAATAACCTTTTTGTGGAGTTGCTTGGAGTGTTCTTTGTCCTTGTGGTGTAGATTTTGCCGGGATACTGACTCGCCAGCAGTGGGACCTTCCAGACACAGGTGTATTTCTACTGCAATCAACCCTGACTGCACACAGGTGATCTCCGTTTCACTAATTATGTGACTTCTAAAACCAATCGGCTGCACCAGTGATGATTTGGTGTGTCATGTTAAAGGGGGTGAATACTAATACAATAAGATAAGACTGCTCAACAGATCCTGACCCGGATCTGGGCCATACCTTCAAAATATCTGGACCTGACTTGCACTACCTTACTTTCCCTTTTCTATTTTCTAATTATGATTTATAATTTAAAATTTTAAATTATATTTATTTTGATTTGTACTTCAGGGAACGCAAAGCGCAGAAACAAATGATCACTGTGATGACTGTACGCTCTAGTATCAATTGTTTGGTGACGATAAAGTAAAATCAATTATTTTGTGTTTTATATTTGTAATTAATTTTGATCACTTTGTAGAGATGTTTTCACTTTGACAGAGTCTTTTTCTGTTGATCAGTCAAAAAATCTTAATTAAATTCACTGTGATTCAATGTTGCAAAACAAGAAAGCATGAAAACTTCTAAGGGGAAGGGTGTGGTGGTGAATACATTGTAAAGGCACTGTATACTTTTAAAACTTAATTAGTAAAGAAGAAAAGCAAAGAAAGCTGCAATTGAATGAAGTTGTCCCAATGCCAATGGAATGTGAGCACATGCATGAGGCACAGAAACAAAGTTAGAAATTAAAATGAAGCTTGTGCTGATGTCACGCTGGCAATTTCATGTATATACACTGGGTTCTTGTTAATTGGGACACATCAGGACCAGTACACTTTGGCTCAACTGGCTACCCTGAAAAGCCAAAGCTTCATGGAAATAGTTATAAAGGTATAAAAAAGACAATTGGAGTAACAATTTATGTATTTAAGTGAAATACAGAACAAATATGAACACTATCAATACCACTACAGTACTAGGAAACTACAACAGTCCCTAGCAATTACTGGAGGAATTCATCCAGCGTACTCTGCCGTGTTCTTTTGACTGACTGTAAATGAACACCTAGTGCAGATAATGTCTGCCTTCACACAATGCTTTCAATTATTGCATCCTCCAAATCTTTATTTTTATTGTAACATTCAAGATGATTATTAATACCTTCAAATTCTTCATAGCTCCTAACATGAAGTAGTGAAATTGTTTCACTTTCACTCCCAGCCGACTCTAGTATCTCCAAGCCTGAATGCTTGAAAACAGTGAGGAAATCAGTTCTGAATTGTCGTACTGCTTCTTTCTCGCTAACCATCAGTGACAAAAATTGCTGATTTTTGAACACAAGCACTTGCAATTGACAATGCTTAGAAACTGTTTGCTCTGAGCATGGTTTAGCGACTAATGGCCACACAAATGCACACTATTGACGCTAGTTAGAAACTGTTCACAATAGTTTCCTGCCTCAATTATGTGGCACGGTGTTCCAAATAAATAACGGGAATCCCAACTATTTTTCTGATTAGGTTTTTGTTCTTTAAGTGTTGTCCAAAATAAGTGGCTGCCACAATTAACTAATTGCCTAATTAACCAGAATCCAGTGTATAAGGAAAAATGGCTCCCCCCCCCATTCATAGGTACTTTACACTTACACTCCACATCTCATACCTAACACTGACACTCTCCTCTCCAGTCCCTCACCACCCTCTTCATCCTCCCCCATTCACTGTCACTTTACACTGACACTCCACAACTCCCACCTACACTGACACACTCACTCTATTGTGTTTTCATCTGCCCGCGCTGCTACCTAGAAGTTTCTCTTTCCAAGAGTCACTATTTCCTGTCAGAGTTTCCTTATGTACAGATACCCCTGCATGTAGCATCACTATATGTGTGTGTGATACACACACACTTTTTTTGATATCGAGTAACAATCATTTTGTTCTCATTTTCACTCGTGAACTGAAGAATGACAATGAACAATCTTGAATGGTGAATTCATTCACTGGAACATAATGATGCAGCTGCTAGACAACATTTTCTACAGAAATTAATGGAAGTACTTCCCTGTCAATTCAATAGTTTCATGATGTAGGTTAATATCTAAACTCCTTTCCCTTTTTTAATGACTACTCCACTCATTTCAAAATGACAGATTTTAGACTGCTTCCTGCAAAGAATGTCTCCCAAGGTCAAGTTTTCACTGCATTGAGAGATCAGACAACATAATTCTGTTTGAATATGCTGTTAACCTGTTGGCCAAGCTTCAGTTTTCCAGCACAAGGATTATTAAATGGGTCAAAGGAGAATGGGGTGTGAGGTTTGGGAAGTGGAGAAAGGCCGGATGGATTTTAAAGTATTGTGGAACACCATAATGGGACGAGGCCAATGCATTCTAGGATATAGTGCAGGGCAGTAGGATGTCAGTGGTATTTTGAAAGGGAAGAGGAGAATAGGGATGGATTGGGTGAGATGTTTCTGGGTTCACTAAGGAGCTGATGGCAGACATATGGAAGGCGAGTGGAATGGGTCTGGGGTAGTGGACAGCTGGTATGACATTGTGGGCATCACTGAATTGTGGCTGAAAGAAGATTATAGTTGGGAGCTTAATAACAAAGGATATACTTTGTATCGAAAGGACAGGCAGGAAGGCATAAGTAGTGGTGTGGCTCTGCTGGTAAGAGATGGAATTACATCTTTAGGAAGAGGTGACATAGGATCAGAGAATGTTGAATCTTTATGGATAGAGTTAAGAAACTGCAAGGATAAAAAAGAAATTATGGAAATAATATATAGGCCTCCAAATAGTAGCCAAGATGAGATTGAGATTGTAAAGGGAACTGGAAAAGGTATGTAATAAGGGTAATATCACAATTGTAATGGGGGATTGCAATATGCAGAGAATGGGAAAATCAATTTGGTGTTGGATTGCAAGAGAGAGAATTTGTTTAATGCCTACAAGATGGCTTTTTAGAGCAGCTTGTGCTTGAGCCTACTCGGGGAAAGGCTATCTGAGATTGGGTGTTATGTAGTAATCCAGATTTTATTAGGGAGCTTAACATAAAGGAGGCAGTGATCTTAATATGATTGAATTCATACTGCAAGTTGAGAAGGAGAACCATAACTCATGTATATCAGTATCGCAAAGAAATGGAGGTAATTACAGAGGCATGAGAGAGGAACTTGCCTAGGTGGATTGGATGGCGATGATGGCTGAAGCTTCTGAGAGTAGTTCACAATGTGCAGGATAGATATGTTCTACAGGAGATGTTGTCAAACAGCAGGGGCAGGCAACCATGGCTGACGAGGGAAGTTAAGGACTGCATAAAAACCGAGGATAGGACATATAATGTAGCAAAAGTGAGTGGGAAGTTGGAAGATAGGGAAGTTTTTAAAATCCAACAAAAGGCAACTAAAAGCCCTAAGGAGGGAAAAGATGAAATATGAGAGCAAACCAGCCGATAATATAAAGCAGGATACCAGAAGTTTTTTTTCCCCAGTTATAAAAAAAGGGAGGTGACATTTGATATTAGACCACTGGAAAATGATGCTGGTGAGGTAGTGTTGGGGGACAAAGAAATGGCTGATGAACTAAAATCATTTCTTTGCATCAGTCTTCACTGTGGAAGACACTAGCAGTGTGCCAGAGGTCCATGCATGTCAAGGAGCAGGAGTGAGTGCCATTGCTATTACAAAGGAATAAGTGCTGGCAAACTCAGAGGTCTTAAGGTGGATAAGTCATCAGATGGATGACACCCCAGGGTTCTGAAAGAGGTTGCTAAAGAGATTGTAGAGGCATTAGTAATGATATTTTAAGAATCACTAGAGTCTGGAATGATTCCAGAAGACTGGAAGATTGCAAATCTCACTCCACTCTTCAAAAGGAAGAACGACAGAAAAAATTATAGGGCAGTTAGCCTAACCTCAGTGGTTGGGAAAGTGTTGGAGTCCATTATTAAGGATGAGGTTTTGGGTACTTAATGATAAAATAAGTCAAAGTCAGCATGGTTTTTGTAAAGGGAAATCTTGCCTGACAAATTTGTTAGAGTCTTTCGAGGAAGTAACAAGCAGTGTGGATAAAGGAGAGGCAGTGGATGTCACTTATTTGGATTTTCAGAAGGCATATGATTAGGTGTCACACACAAGGCCGCTTAGCAAGTTAAAGATGCTGTAATTGGTGGAGGAACTCAGGAGGCCAGGCAGCATCTAGGGAAAAGAATAAACAGTCGATGTTTCATGCTGTTCATCAGGATTGGAAAGGTAGAGGCCAGAATAAGAAAGTGGAGGAGGAGGGGGAGGAGGAGGACAAGCTAGAACATGATAGGTGAGACCAGGTAAGGGGTAAGGTGGGCAGGGGGAGGGGAAGAGTTAAGAAGCTGGGAGGTGATAGGTGGAAGAAGTAAAGGGTTGAAGGGAGGAATCTGATGGGAGAAAGGGAAAGAGGAGAGGCAGGAGAGAGGGTGACAGACAGTTAAGGAGAGAAGAGATAAGAGAGGAGCCAGAATGGGAACGGAGAAAAGGCAGACAGATGAAAGGTTTTGGCCAGAGGTACTGGAATATATTCCCACCTCTAGTTGCCCAGTGAAGGTGAAAGTGTGTTAATTGAACCACTATGGACAGACCAATCTTTTGCCAAGCCACTGGACATCCATTGGACTTGCATTCACTCCATTTATGTGACATTCGTTTTTACAAATCTGAGTGCCTAATGGTGAAGTAAACTGTGACCAACTTTATGTTTTACAAATGTTGTCTCAAACAAGCTAAAAAAGAAAATGCTTTGTATTTTAGGCCACAGGCCTGCACACAGTCCCACATGTGAAAGATACACAACTGCAGCGTGGAAAACCTACCTCAGCTTTCTCAGTCGATACTAGCCCTGCATTGGCCTCACATTTCTCCTCCATGTGCCAGTCTCCCTGAGGACCCCGGCCATTCCTCTTCACCTTACATTCAACTGTTGAATCCAATAGTCCTCCATCAGAGTCACTTATACGAAGTTCATTTGCTGCAGTTTTTGGACTTTCAGCACACTTTGCGTCCTTTTCAAAGGAGACAGAGTCGGTTCCTTCACTGGACTTGACGTAGACAGGCTGCGTTGCAATGGGCTCGTGGATAACTCGAGTGTTATCCAGATTCTTACACTGAATGGTACGTTTTACCCCAGGCTCAGGCGGCGATTCTGTCTTTCCCGGGGCTTTCACTTTGATGGGGCGTTTGATTCCGCGCTCGGATTTTGTTCTTTTTTCCGTGAGGTCAGACAATTTTCCCGATTTCACCTCTTCGGAACTTTCAATGGGTGAAACCTTCTCTTTCCCAGCATCCTTTGGTGGAATAATCGTGGCCTGCCCTTTATTTTTCTTCTTCTGTAATGGTAATGAGAACACAGGTGAGTGTAAACCCTGCAACTTCAAACTGCATTTTAAAGATCTGTAGAATCTTCCAACACCAATTTGACCCATTGTCTGTGCTGAACTCCTGAAAGACATCTCATTGTCTCACTCCCTGCACTTGCCCCAATCAACCTACAATATTTTGTTCAAGAACATGTGTATTTACTTTTGGAGAATTATTACTCAACTTGTTTCTGACACCATTACACTCTGTACACCAAATTCTCAGAATCAGAGTTAATCCTGGATTGGGGAGCATGCCTTATGAGAATAGGTTGAGTGAACTCGGCCTTTTCTCCTTGGAGTGACAGAGGATGAGAGGTGAACTGATAGAGATGTACAAGATAATGAGAGGCATCGATCGTGTGCATAGTCAGAGGCTTTCCCCCAGGGCTGAAATGGCTAGAACGAGAGGGTACAGTTTTAAGGTGCCTGGAAGTAGGTACAGAGGAGATGTCAGGGGTAAGTTGTTGTGTTTTTTTTAAATGCAGAGTGGTGAGTGTGTGGAATGGACTGCTGGCGGTGGTGAAGGCGGAAACGATAGGGTCTTTTAAGAGACTCCTGGATGGCTACATAGAGCTTAGAAAAATAAGAGGGCCATGGGTAAAATCTACGTGGTTTTAAGGTAGGGACATGCTTGTCACAGTTTTGTGGGCCGAATGGCCTGTACTGTGCTGTAGATTTTCTATGTTTCTATAACTGGCAAATGTCATAAAATTTAATAACTTTACAGCAGCAGTACAATGAAATACATGATGAATAAATATAGAGAAAAAAATGAATCGCATTAACTATATATACATCTATTAAATAGTTAAGTTAAAATAAGTAGTGCAAAGCAACAAATAAAAAAGTAGTGAGGTAGTGAACATGGAGTCAATATCCATTTAGAAATTGGATGGCAAAGGGGAAGAAGCTGTTCCTGAATTGCTGTGAAGCCTTCAGGCTCTGTAGCTCCTTCCTGATGGTAACAGTGTGTAGAGGGCAGTCCTGAATGGTGGGGGTCCTTCACCGCCTTCCAAAGGTGTTGTTCCTTGAAGATGTCTTGGATACTACAGAGGCTGGTACCCATGATAGAGTGGACTAATTTTACAAGTTTCAGCAATTTACTTCAGTCTTGTGCAGTAGCTCCCCCACCCCCATACCAGATGGTGATGCAGCCAGTTAGAATGTTCTCCACGGTACATTTGTAGACGTTTAAGCGTACTAGTTGACAAACCAAATCTCCTCAAACTCCTAATGAAATATAGCCGCTATCTTGTCTTCTTTATAGCTGCTCAATATGTTGCATCCAAGGTTAGGTCCTCAGAGATATTGACACCCAGAAACTTGAAATTGATCACCCACTCCATTTCTGACTCCTCTATGAGGGTTGGTTTGTGTTTCCTCGTTTTACTGAGGTCCACAATCAGCTCTTTGGTCTTTCTGACATTGAGTGAAGGTTAGTGCAGTGACACTGCTCAACTAACTAGTATACCTCGCTCCTGTACACCCTCTCATCACCGAGAGTGGCCAGTGAAGGAGTGGAGCTTAGAGGCTTTGGCGAGAAGAGGCGGAGGACGTGCTTGCTCCCAGTGAGGTAAGGCCGGGTAAGTTTCTTTAATTAACTTAGGAGTTAATAGAGGCAGCAGTTAGGGCAGTCAAGTGCTCTGCATGCAGGATGTGGGAAGTCAGGACAGCACAATTGCCCCTGACGACTACTCCTACAAAAGGTGCATCCAGTTGCAGCTCCTGACAAACCGATTTAGGGAACTGGAGCTGGATGAACTTCGGATCATTTGTGAGGCAGAGGCAGAAATAGACAGGAGTTTCAAGTAGACCGTCACCCCTAAAAGTCAGGAGACAGGCAACTGGGTGACTGTCAGGAAAAGGGAAGGGGAATAGACAGAAAGAGCAGAGCACCCCTGTGGCCGTTCCCATCAACAATAAGTATACTGTTTTGGATGCTGTTAGTGGGGACAACCAACCAGGGACAAGTTGTAGTGGTCACGTCTCTGGCACCTAGACTGGACCCTCAGCTCAGAAAGGAAGGAGGGAAAAAGAGGAGAGCAGTTGTGATAGGGGATTCGACAGTTAGGGGGGACAGATAAAAGGTTCTGTGGGAGAGATTGAGAATCCTGGATGGTCTGTTGCCTCCCTGGAGCCAGGGTCCGCTATATCTCGGTATTCTCAGGAGAGAGGGTGAGAAGCCAGATGTCCTGGTCCACATGGGGACCAATGACAGACAGGAGTAGGGATGAGGTCCTGAAGAAGGAATATAGGGAGGCAGGAAAGTTAAAAAATAGGACCTCAAGGGTGGTAATCTTGGGACCACTTGTGCTGAGTTCAGGATAGGTTTGTCCCACTGAGACAAGGAAAAAATGGTAGGAAAAGGGAACTGTGGCTGACAAAACATGTGAGGCAACTTGTCAAGAGGAAGAAGGAAGCATATGTTAGATATAAGAAGCAGGAAGGGCTCACGAGAAATATAGGGTAGCCAGGAAGGAGCTTAAGAAAGGACTTAAGAGAGCTCGAAGGGGGCATGAGAAGGCCTTGGCATGTAGGATTAAGGAGAACCCCAAGGCGTCCTATGCGTATGTGAAGAACAGAAGGATGACAAGAATGAAGGCGGGGCTGCTACAGGATAAAGGTGGCAATATGTGCCTGGAGGCAGAGGAGGTTGGGGAGGTCCTAGATGAATACTTTGCTTCAGTATTCACAAATGAAAAGTATCTTGATCAGGGTGAGGTTGAAATAGAACAGGCCTGTGTGCTGGACAATGTAGAGATTAAGGAAGAAGTGTTGGATCTTCTTAAAAACACCAAGATTGATAAGTCCCCAGGGCCGGATGTGATATACCCCAGGTTGCTGTGGGGAGTGAGAGAAGAGCCCTCTGGCTGCAGGGGAGAATCCTGGGAACTATAGACCAGTGAGTCTTACGTCGGTGGTCCATAAAATATTGGAAAGGATTCTTAAGGATAGGATCTATGAGCGTTTGAAGTACAGTCTACTCAAGGACAGTCAACATGGCTTTGTGAAGGGAAGGTCGTGCCTCATGAGCCTAATTGAGTTTTTTGAAGAGATAACAAAAGAAATTGAGGAGGGTAGGGCAGTAGGTGTGGTCTACATGGATTTTAGCAAGGCATTTGACAAGGTCCTCCACAAGAGACTCATCCAGAAAGTCATGAGGCATGGGATCATTGGAACATTGGCTGTTTGGACAAAATTGGCTTACAGGAAGAAAGCCAAGGCTAGTAGTGGAAGGAAAGTATTCTGCCTGGAGGTTGGTGACTAGTGGAACGCCTCAAGGATCTACCCTAGGACCCCTGCTCTTTGTGATTCTTATAAATGGCTCTTAATTGCAAGGTATTCCAGGTCTGGTGAGCATTATTGGGATGTCACCAACACATTAGTACACAAGGAGTTGATCACAAGGCATAGATCTCCACCTCTCCTTATGAGACACTTGATCCAGCTTTCCTGATAATGAATCATGAACACATCTATTCGAATTGCTGTGTCTGGCACGGAAGGGGGTAACCAAGATTCTGTAAAACAAAGGACACATGTGCTCTTAACGTTCCTCTGATACAGAACCCCAGCTCTGAGATAGTCAATTTTATTTATCAGAGACTGTATGTTTGCCAGCAGTATAGTTGATCTTGGGAGTCAGAAACCTCAAATTTTTTAAAATGTGGCATCAGACCAGACATTGACCTTTCTTTTACCAGTAGCTTCTTAAAGGGCAGTGTGCTGCCCACAGTCAGTTTTAAGAAGCACTAGATCTGACTGAAGCCTCTCTTTGTTCAAGTCTTGAAGAGCTAAAGCCTCAAGATCACCACACTATGTCTATTCCTACTATGGCGGCTGCGACAATGGCTGCTACACTTGTCCCTGCCTTCCTTTAATTTGCTCTTGCTAATCAACCCCAAATGCCGAATAATCAAATTTACAGTTAAATGAGCTGCAGGCAAAGTCCAGATTAATTCCTAGGTTCCCTGGGTATTCTCAAACCCAGGTTTCCTTCCAATGGTCAAAGCCACACTTTTCTTTGCAGTTGTCTATGGATGTAATTACACCACAGCTCTCTTGGACATGACACTATTCTGTGAAGAAGTTTCAACTCATTTAGCACGCTTTAACCAGTTGGAATAGAGTCAATGGACTGCCGTGACTTTTAAACTGATCTTACCTAAATTAATGGGGGGGGGAAGGGGGGGAGAGGAGAGGGAGGGGGGAGAGGAGAGGGAGGGGGGGAGAGGAGAGGGAGGGGGGGAGAGGAGAGGGAGGGGGGGAGAGGAGAGGGAGGGGGGGAGAGGAGAGGGAGGGGGGGGAGAGGAGAGGGAGGGGGGGAGAGGAGAGGGAGGGGGGGAGAGGAGAGGGAGGGGGGGAGAGGAGAGGGAGGGGGGGAGAGGAGAGGGAGGGGGGGAGAGGAGAGGGAGGGGGGGAGAGGAGAGGGAGGGGGGGAGAGGAGAGGGGGGGGGAGAGGAGAGGGAGGAGAGAGGGGAAGAGAGAGAGAGGGGAGAAGGGGGAGAGAGAGGGGAGAAGGGGGAGAGAGAGAGGGAGGGGGGAGGGGGAGGGAGGGAGGAGAGGGAGGAGAGGGAGAGAGAGAGAGAGAGAGAGAGAGAGAGAGAGAGAGAGAGGGGAGAGAGAGAAAGAAACACACGCTCGCGAGCAAGAGCAGGCACAGATGCAGAGTGTGCAAAGGGATTCAAATTTGGGACCTCTTGCCCAGAAATCCAGCACTGATGCCACTACGCCACTCTCTATGTAGGCTTATAATATTTTCTGCAGATATCCTTTAACCTTGACAGAGGCCATTGAAGCATTAAGCTGCTGTTCAGCAAGTCAACTGCTGTTATTTCAGAGTCCACTTCACTGCAGTGGGAAGTGAAGCAGAGCAAAAATAGCACAGCATTTGCACCTCGTCAGCAAAGCAAGGAAAGGCAACACCCAGAATAAAACCCAGGTACATAAACCCGCAAGAAAAATAGGCTGTCTGTCAACTCACACCAGCCAAACACTGATCTCAATGCCATTGTATCTGTGTAAAGAGGTGATGGGAACAAGGAAAAGAAACTCAGTGCCCAATGCTCTAATAATCTGACAGATTTGAAAATGATGGGGCAAGAATAGGCAGAGCTGGATGCACTGTAGATCAGCTTGCTATTTTTAATCAGTTTATTCTCAGGTACTGTGTTTCAGTCAACATGACTGAAATGTCTGTCCATTAGCGCAGGAGTGCTGAAAATTGGCAGTTGATGAGAGTAAAGACTACCAAGGCTGACAACAGTTGGTCCAAACTCAATGCTTTCAAAGAGGGTAAACTTTAAACTATAGGTGGGAATCTACGAATAACAAACACCCACAAGAACACCTGACAAAAATCAGTGGGGCACATACACATGCTTTGTGGAAGGACAGAACCAGAATATGGTGCCACAGTAGCATAAAGGTTAGCTCAATGCTGTTACAATGCGCTGCATCAGAGTTCACTTCCAACCACACATTGTCGGGAAATCCTTTGGGACTAATATCAGCTGAGTTTGAAACAAAGTCATGTGTTGGGATTAAAATTCTTTTACAAGAATTAAACTGAAAGCAGGAGTAGCCTCCAACCCTACAGTGCTATTCACAATTCAGTTTCTTTAGAGACATCTTACAGATAGTGAAGCATTTCTGAGATGCAGTTACCATGGTGACGAGAGAGCTTTGACCAACAAGACAGCATTGTGAGAATGACCTAAAATCATTCTGTGATATCAATGAAAATTTTCAAAATTATTTCAGGAGATTTTTGCATAGTAAGCTCTGACAGCAGGTAAGCAATGGCCTGACAGATCTTAAGTTAAAGTCACATCCAAAAGCTGGCACCTGCAATGGCCTCATCTCTGGCTTGAGAGCACAATTCAAAGCTGAGTGAGGATAAGCCCAACAAACAAAGGCTGATCTGTTTAACGTTACTGAGAGGAAAGGCTTTAGAAGCATTAGAAAGTTAAGACTTTATTCCTTGGAAGGTAGATTGGGGGGGGGGGGGGGAGAGATTTGATAGAGGTATACAAAATTACAAAGGGTATAGACAGGGTAAATGCAAGCAGGCTTTTTCCACAACTAGAACTAGAGGTCACGGGTTAAGGGTGAAAGGGGAACACAAGGGGGAACTTTTTCACTCAGGCAATGGTTAGTGTGTGGAATGAACTGTCAGCAGAAGTGGTGAATGCGGGTTCAGATAAATACATGGATTTGGGAGGGAGTATATGGAGGGCCAGGGTTCAGATGCAGGTTGATGGGACTACGCAGAATAGCAGTTCGGCATAGATTAGATGGGCTGTTTTGTGCTGTGGTGCTCTAAGCTTTGATCTGGGACAGAATCGATAGATATCTGAAAGGACAAGGTTTAACCGAGGCATTTATTGAGGGCAAATCTTGCTTAACCAACTTGATTAAAAAATTTTTAATGTGGTAATGGAAGATTTAATATAGGTAACACACACAAAATGCTGGGGGAACTCAGCCAGTCGGGAAGCATCAATGGATATGAATAAATAGTTGACATTTTGGGCCAAGACCCTTTGTCAGGACTGGAAAGGAAAAGGGAAGAAACCAGAATAAGGTGGGGGGGGGGGAGGAGGGCAAACTAGAAAATAATAGGTGAAGTCAGATGGGTGGAAGAGGGGTGGCAAAGTGAGAAGCTGAAAGGTGATATGTGGAAAAGGTAAAGGGCTGTAATCTGACAGAAGAGTGGACCGTGAAAGAAAGGGATAGAGGAGGAGCACCAGGGAGAGGTGATCTGTAAGTGAGAAGAGGTCAGAGGCCACAGTGGGGAATAGAAGAAGGGGGAAGGGAGAAAAAAAATCATCAGGAGGAGAAATCGACGTTCATGCCAATAGGTTGGAGAATAACTAGATGGATTATGAGGTGTTCCTTAACCATGAGAGTACTCTCATCATGGCATAAGAGGCGGCTGTGGACCAACGTTTCAGAATGAGAATGGGAGTAAGAATTAAAATGATTGGCCATGGGAAATTCCATTTGTTGCGAATGAAGCAGAGGTACTAAAGGTAATATAGACAATGTGGCATACATGGATTTAGAGAAAGAGTTTACTGAGCTTAGCAACAAAGTAGAAAAGGGACAATGGGAGCACAGATACAAACCTGGTTAAGTAACAGGCAGTGAATCATGATGAATTGTTGGATTTCATACTGGAAGAAGGTGAAGAGCAGGATTGGTGTTAGTTATTTTTTCGATATATTAATGATGCAGACTTGGAGTGAAAGCCACAATTTCTAAATTTTCAACAAACTTTGGCAGCATTGTGTACCGTGAGAAGGAAAATGATAGACAGTAGGAGATAAACAGGTTGGTAGAAAAGGCAGGTGTGATGGAAAAGCAAAGCAGGCTAATGCACTTTGGTAGGAAGAGTGAGGAGAGGCAACACCAGAATAAAGGATGGGATGAAAGAGTTGGTAAAGAACATGATATTCTTTCATAAATTAGCTAAGGCACAGGAGGTCATCATTTGGCTCTGTGCTTGTATTCAATAGAATTCAGAAGAATTAGGGATGACCTCATTGAAACCTATCAAATGCTGAAAGGCCTTTATAGAGTGGATGTACAGATGATGTTTCCCTTGGCGGGAGAGTTTCAGACCTGAGGTCACAGCCTCAGAATAGGGGGTGTCCTTTTAGAACATAGATGAGGAGGAATTTCTTTAGCCAGAGAGTGGTGAATCTGTGGTATTCTTTGCCACAAGTAGCTGTGGAGGCCAAGTGTTATGTATATTTAAGGCAGAGGTTGACAGATTCTTGATTGGTCAGGGCAAGAAGGCAGGAGATTGGGGCTGAGAATAAAATTGGATCAGCCATGATGAAATAACTGAGCAGACTCAATGGGCCAAACAGCCCAATTCTGCTCCTATATCTTATGATACTGTTCTGAAAGGAATACTGGATCTTATGAACACACAAGCCACTGAAAATGGGAGGATGTATACTGACAAAGCAGTTAATAAAGTATACACCACAGTGTTTCATCAATGCAGGAAGAGAGTATAAATACAGAAGTCATTCTGAGCCTTTGTACAGCACTGATATGGCCTCACCTGAACCACTGTGTCTAAAGCTGGGAGCTACATTAGAGGACAAATATTAATGTATTAGAGAGTCCAATGACATTTAAAGGAGGGTTTGTGGGATGAGGGACTATATTTATAAGGCTATCCAAGAGAGGCCGGGGGACCAGGAAAGTGAGATCTGATAGGGTGCTGGACACTTGAATGGAAGGAGGTTAATCCCATTCATGGAAGGGTGGAGGTCTCAGTGGCTACAGGCACAAAGTTGAAAATATTTTAAAAAGACACATTGATGCAAAGTATAAACACGAGGAAATCTGCAGATGCTGGAAATTCAAACAACAACACACACAAAATGCTGGTGGAACACAGCAGGCCAGGCAGCATCTATAGGGAGAAGCGCTGTCAACGTTTTGGTCCTGTCTCGGCCCGAAACGTCGACAGCACTTCTCCCTATAGATGCTGCCTGGCCTGCTGTGTTCCACCAGCATTTTGTGTGTGTTGTTGATGCAAAGTGTGGTTGGAATCTATAATGCACTGTGTGAATCTGCACTGTGCAATGCAGACAGATTCCAGTGCAGTTTTCACTACAGAATTGAATAAAAATATGGTGTGGACAAATCTGCAAGGTGAGAGAAAAGGCCAGCAAGCGGAACAAATGGATTCCACCTCCCCCGCCCCCCCCCCCCCCCCCCCCCCGCCTTCCTTCCATGGTCTTCTGTCTCTTTCACCAATCAGCTTCCTAGCTCTTTGCTTCACCTATTGCCTGGTGTTTCTCTCTCCCCTCCCCCCACCTTTCAAATCTATTCCTTAGCTTTTTTTTCCAGTCCTGCCTAAGGGTTTTGGCCTGAAATGTCAACTGTACTTTTTCCACATAGAAGCTGCCTGGAGCACTGAGCTCCTCCAGCATTTTGTGTGTTTTGCTTGGATTTCCAGCATCTACAGAATTTCTCGTTTGTACACTGGTATAGTGTTGTCATGGACACAAGAAGCCAAATGAACTCCTTCTGTGTCTTAACCAATTTATGAAAGAATATCATGTTTTTACCAACTCTTATCTGATTCTTTAACTTTTCTTACATTACATCTCACAGACCTGCCTTTATTCATTCTCTCCCATCACAAAACTGATCACCCCATTTCTTCTTCTTTAATTCAGTTACATCTTCACATTCCCAGTTAAAAAATGTCTTTCACCTGCTCCTCCTGTGAGATTCTGAAGGTGATGGGATTTTCTGTTGCTAGCATTAAGCATAGTCACTTAAGCAATGAGCCACTACATGCCATTACATAAGAAAATTGTCTTTGGAGATCCAAAGCCCTTTTCCCAAGGGTGGAAATGGCTAAATGAGGGGTTATAAGTTTACGATTGGAGGAAAGAATAAGCAGGATGTCAGAGATAAGTTCTTTACACAGTGGTGGGTGATGCAGGTGGTGGTACAGACAGTTACAATAAGGGTATTTAAGAGGCACATGGATGATAGAAAAGGGCTCTGTGGAAGGGGAGGGTTAAATTGATCTTAGAGTAGGTTAAAAAGTGAGTACAACATTGTGGGCTGAAGGGCCTGTACTGAGATGTTCACTGTTCTAAGTTGTAGCAGGTTAGGCAGTACCCATGGAGACAGAAGATTAATGTATCAGGACACTTCACCAGTACTCATGAAGGGGGTTAATATTTCTGAGACAGTCTATTCTGCTAAATATTCCAACATATGCTGCTTTATTTCAGATTTGCATTTGATGCTTTCTGATTTTCATTTGTGTCTTGTGCAAATAGTGCATGTATACCCAGCACGTAGGAACGGAGAGGCACTGCTCATGCCATCTTCTGGATGCGTTGGCATCCCGAACAATGCATGGTGAGCTGCTCGATCTCCTGATCTATCACAGGCCACCATTAAAAGCTTCGAGCCAATACTTTCATTTTGATCATACCTAGATGACCAACCTGTAGCTCCTCCAACACTTTAGCTCTCAGCTTGGATGGTACAACTTTCAATCTCCACATACAAAGCAATGTCCATCAAGAAAAAGTTCATCCCAGTGCAGATAAAAATGGGGGATCTGGAATTTCTGCTGCACATTCCAGCCATTTTGAGTTGCCATGTATACCTGAGACAGTTTGGGGTCTTTTCTGATTTCCCTTTACATCATCTGTGTTGGTGCATGGCCAAGTGGTTAAGGCGTTGGTCTAGTGATCTGAAGATCGCTAATTCGAGCCTCAGCTAAGGCAGCGCGTTGTGTCCTTGAGCAAGTCACTTAACCACACATTGCTTTGCAACGACACCAGCGCCAAACTGTATCGGCCCTTGCCCTTCTCTTGGACAACATCGGTGGTGTGGAAAGGGGAGATTTGCAGCATGGGCAACTGCTGGTCTCCCATGCAACCCTGCTCAGGCCTATGCCCTGGAAACTTTCCAAGGCGCTAACCCATGGTCTCTCGAGACTAACAGATGCCCATATTATATCATCTCTGCCATAACAGGAGACTTTCGATTTCCATTAGGGAGCATATGTCAAGAAGAATGTTCTCTTTTGTACAGAAATGCTTTAGTGTGTATTGAGTATGCACCAAGACCAATATACCATAAACTGAAGGAACTCCTCAGCATTTTGTGCGATTGCTCAAGATTTCCAGCATTGCCGAATTTATGTTCCAGATATTGTAAAGCTTGTTTTTGATTTAACTTAAAGATGTGACCTCACTGCATGCTGTAATATTTATATTGCAATTATCACATGATGTGGAAATGAAAGACCCATAGATAGCAAGGAAATTACAGGGTATAGGGGTTACTGCAGGGGAACAGCACTGAGATAGAAAAATGAGGCATAAATAGCAAAGTAGTCACTAGGTATAGAAAGGCTTCTAGTTTTTATGTTTTCATCTTACATAAAGAAGAGTTTGTTCAATTACTTGTCACTGAAACCAACGACTCAAGAAACAAAAAGTAAACACATGGTACAAGGGATATTGACCTGTCTCAGAGATCAATTACAAGTAGGTGCTTCAGCTGCAGAGCCTAGGTCAGACCTAACTTGGAATAGTTTGTCCAATTTTAGGCACTACTTTTCATAAAAGCCACACAAGACAAGGGAGGGGTCAAACAAAAATGAGCAAAGATGAAAGGAGATCTAAAATAGTTAAGTTATAAAGTTTAATTACAGAAACATGACAAAAAAATCCAGTGTTTAGAAATCGCATGTTTCCATTGTATACAATAAAGGTTTCAGTAGTTAACCAGAAGTCTTTTCTGGAAATCATAACAGATCTTAAAGTTACAGATGAATTATTTAGGAATGAAATAAAGTAGTACTTTATGCACAGTAGGGATAATAGAATTTCTCCATAGAAAGCTATGGATGCACGCATGTGTATCAAACTATTCAAGGCTAAAAGGAAGATTTTCTTGCAAGCGAAAGAGCTTGGAATTAAAAATGGGCCCAGAAGTCAAGGCCCAAAGATCAAATTTGTGACTGGTGTCTTGGCAATGAAGTACAAAGTTGGAGAGCTGATGTCAGACTCCGAGGCCTCCCTGTGGGTGAAAGGGATGGGAAAGGGGCCTGTTTTGCCTATTGTCTTGTTTTGTTGCTGTTGTTTGCACTGTTTTGCTGAACATGGTGGGTGTGCTATGTTGGTGCCAGAATGTGCAGCAACACTTGTAGGCTGCCCCTAGCATATTCTTGGGTGTGCCAGCTGTTAATGCAAGAGATGCATTTCAATATATACATCAATATATATGTGATAATCAACCTGAATCTGAAACAACAGAAATGGTAGCATCTGTGTAGGTAAAACGTAAGAGGCAATATTTCAGGTCAAGACTGAGAGAGAATAGGAAACACTGACAGTACAGAGCAATACAAAGGGAAGCCAGTTGGAAACAGGTAGATAATTGGTGAAAGGGCTTAAGAGCAGATGGAACTAGGTGGGAGGATTCATGAGGGGGGGGGAATCAACATTGTCAGGTGAATGTGAGACAGATCAGGGAACTTGCGGTGTTGGTCAACCAAAATTGGAACTACAATTGCAAACCAACTGAAATTGGGTTGCAAACTTGTGGAAATGTTTTCACTAACAAGAAAAAGTTGGACAAGGAGCAACCTGAGTGGTAATTAAGATGAGGAGCCTATAAATCTCACATAAGGTAGTGAATTACTAGAATTCTCTGCCCCAGAGTTGTGGAGACTTGCCCATGAAAGAACATCGCCTGCAAATACATACTGGCCATGGGTGCCATGCCCCATCCAAGAGAACCATAAAAGCCACTTATCCCACTGAATCTGCAACCACCTCAGTGAAGAACAGTTCTGAGAGAAATAACGGTTGTTAAATATGCCAGTGATTTACTGTACCATGAGTGATGACCATGTGTATAGAGGAATCTTCTTTGGCATAACAAGCTGCAGGAATTTTCCCTTCTCCTTGTACTGCAACTTAGTGCACGAGCTCTCAATCTCTTCGTGGAACTGACAACTCCACTGGCGTCCATCTATGTTACAAGGTGTCACAGCAAGACAAAGTACAAGGTTAAATGAAAATTAAAATATATACGTATAATTTTTTTAAAAAAGAGTACAACTCAATTAGTGAAATGTGAGCCACTTTGCTGCATTGACAGCCTACATAGCTCCTTTTTCAAATGCAACACCCCCAGAATGCTCGAGAAACTCAGCAAGTCAGGCAGCACCTATAGAGCTGATGAAATGTCTCAGGCCTAAACATCGACTCTTTATTCTGTATCCCACAACTTGCTAAGTTCCTTCAACATTTTTTTTTGTGTTGCTCAAAAATTACAGCACCTACAGACTCCCAGTTCAAATTCCTATTTTAATAACTATGACTTTATATAAAAATTAAAATATATAGAAGTCAAAATTGAACGAACAGTTTCAAATCAATTTCAAATTATTTCAAGCCTTCCCCAGCCAATGGCTAAAGGGGGCTCAGGAAATTGTGAAATTCAAATGCAGGTGTGATCTGGCAAGACACCACAGCAGACTGTAAAGGCTCCAATATACATGGTAAGATAAGCCCCTTACAGAATGAAAAAAAAATGAATAGGAAAATGGCAGAGAAATTAAACAAATATTTTGTCTGTCTTCATAGTACAAAGTAATGTCACAGAGCAGCACAAATAATGAATAAATTGGAAGTTAATGTTAGTTAAAGAATGAGGAGGAGAAAATGGTGGGACTGTTAAGGCAATAGATCCTTGCAAATTGATTACCTATATCCAAAGGCTTTGAAAGAAGTGGCTTTGGAGATTCAAAACAGCAACTAGATATTGCAACAAAATTTCACAGTTCCTGTGGTAGTGAAGGTAACCCCACCATTTACAAAAGGAGGATTGGTGGAATATGGGGGAAGTAAAAAAAAATCAGCAAACCTGGGAACATGTTCCAATTTCCTGAACCTTCTTCAGATAGCACCTGTTTTTCCCCTAGGGGAGCGTCTGTTTAAGGCGAGTGAAGTCAAGTTAGGGGAGATGCCAGAGGTAGAAATTCTTTTAAAAAAACAGTGGGAGGTGCCTGAAATGCACTGCTGGGCATGGTGGTAGAGGTTGATATAATAGAAACATTTAAAAGACTCATATGAGCACACAGATAGAAGGAAAATGAAGGGTTATAGGTTATGTCGATAGGAATGGTTATTTTGATTGCAGAGTAAGTTAAAAAGTCAGGTCAACATCATGGGTTCAAGGATCCCTTACTGTGCTATAATGTTGTATATTCTATCCATCACTTCCTGCATATCTCCTTTAGATTTGCCCCCTCTCACCATAAACCTATGGTTTCTAATATTTCAACATTTTCACAATGGGGAAAAAGATGGTAACTATCTCTAATAATTAAATATTTCCATCAGATCTCCATTCAGCCTTCACCATTTTAGAGCAAACAATCCAGGTTTACCCAACCTCTCCTTTTAGCCACATTCTGGTGACCCTCTTTAAAGTCACCACATCCTTCACCTGATGTGGCAACAGTTACTCTGCACTTTGCTGCACAGAGGCTGAGGCTACAGGCCTGCTCCGGGCTTCACAACGTTTACTCTGCTACGTGCTGAACTGATGCTGTGGTCTGCTCCATCTGTTCCGGGCTTCGTGTCTGAGGACTCACTTTCATTCTAAATGCTATTTGCTTGCATATGACCGGGCAGACTCAACATGCTCCTAAATGAGAAATTGAATTTGACAATTTGTTCTTGTATCTAGCAGTCTATCACAGGCAATGCCTTCCAACCATTAAGCACAAAAAAAGCAGGATCCAACAAGGACCCCACCATCCAGGCCATACCCTCTTCTTGCTATGACCATCGGGAACCTCAAGTCCCACAGCATCAGGTTCAGCAACAGTTACTACCCTACAACCATCAGGCTCCTGAACTTCACTCACCTCAACTCTGAACTGATTCCACAACCTATAGGCTTACTTTCAAAGACACTTCACAAATTATGTTTTCAGTTTTTTTATTATGCACAATTTGTCCTTTGCACATTGGTTGTTTTTTAAGTCTTTATGATTTTTATAAATTCTATTGTATTTCCTTATTTTCCCATGAATGCCTGCAAGAAAATGAATGACAAGGGAGTACATGGTATCATATATGAAATTTGATAATAAGTTGACTGACTAGATAAGGGGGCCTTTCTGATGATATTTGAAAAAAGCACATGCAATGGCACAGATTGAAGAGCCACTGCCTCAATGCCAGTGGCCCAAGTTCAATCCTGACCATCACTACTGTGTGGAATTTCTATACTCTCCTTGGGACTGCCTGGGTTCTGAGAACTCAAGTTTCCTCCCATCTTCCAAAGACAGGGAAATTAACAGGTTAATTGAAGATGAATGGTGGAACCTAGCTTGGCATCAATCAATAAAGAATGTATAAAATGGGGTGCCCAAGGGTCACTCAGGGACCGAAAGGTATGTTTCTGCATCTCTCTATGGCATGTGGCAAAGGTAATGTCGCAGCAGTAATGGGGGATTTCAACATGCAGGTGAACTGGGAGAACCAGGTTGGTGCTGGACACCAGGATAGAGAGTTTGTAGAGTGCCTACTGGATGCATTCTTGGAACAGCTTGTACGAGAGCTGACCAAGGACAAGGCTATTCTGGATTTAGTGTTATGTAATGAACAGGATTTGATATGTGATCTTGAAGTAAAAGAGCCATTAAGAGGTAGTGATCATAATATGATGTTTTTATCTGCAATTTGAGAAGGATAAGGGCAGCTCAGAGGTGCCAGTGTTGCAGTTGAACAGGGGAAACTATGGAGCCATGAGGGAGGAGCTGTACAAAGTTAACTGGATGGATATCCTAGCAGAAAAGACAGTGGAACGGCAATGGCAGGTATTCTTGGGAATAATGCACAAGGTGCAAAATCAGTTCATCCCCCGGAGAAGGAAGGATTCAAAGAGGGGGGGGGGGAAGGGGGCCATGGTGGTTGACAAAGGAAGTCAGAGATTGCATAGCATTGAAAAAAAAGGAAGTATGACAGAGCTAAGGTGAGTGGGAGGACAGATGATTGGGAAATTTTTAAGAAACAGAACTTAACTAAAAAGGCAATGCGGGGAGCAAAAATGAGGTATGAACGCAAGCTAGCCAGGAATATAAAGGAGGATAGCAAAAGCTTTTTTAGGTATGTGAAGAGAAAGAAGATAGTTAAGAACAATGTTGGGTCCTTGAAGAATGAATTGGGTGAAATTGTTATGGGAAACAGAGAAATGGCAGAAGAATTTAATAAGTACTTTAGATCTGTCTTCACTAAGGAAGACACAGGCAATCTCCCAGATGTATGGATGGGCCAAGGACATAGGGTAACAGAGGAAATGAAACAGATTGACATTAGGAAGGAAACAGTGATGAGTAGACTGATGGGACTGAAGGCTGACAAATCCCCAGGTCCGGATGGTCTGGACCCTCGGGTACTAAAGGAGGTGGCCCTGGAAATTGCGGATGCATTGGTAATCATTTTCCAATGTTCCTTAGATTCAGGATCAGTTCCTGAGGATTGGAGAATGGCTAATGTTATCCCACTTTTTAAAAAAGGAGGGAGGGAGAAAACAGAGAACTATCGACCTGTCAGCCTGACATCGGTGGTGGGAAAGATGCTAGAGTCCATTATTAAGGATGAAATAGTGGCATATCTAGATAGCAGTGATAGGATTGGGCCGAGCCAGCATGGATTTACCAAGGGTAAATCATGCTTGACTAATCTGTTGGGAGTTTTTCGAGGATTTAACCAGGAAGTTAGATGGGGGAGATCCAGTGGATGTAGCGTACCTCGATTTTTAGAAGGCATTTGATCAGATCCCACATAGGAGATTGGTGGGTAAAATCAAAGCTCATGGCATTGGGGGGAAGACATTGACATGGATAGAAAACTGGTTGGCAGATAGAAAGCAAAGGGTAATGGTGAATGGGTGTTTCTCGGAATGGCAGGTAGTGACTAGTGGGGTGCCACAGGGCTTGGTATTGGGACCACAGCTGTTTACGATTTACATCAACGATTTAGATGAAGGCATTGAGAATAACATCAGCAAATTTGCTGATGATACTAAGCTGGGTGGCAGTGTGACATGTGATGAGGATGTTAGGAGAATTCAGGGTGACTTGGATAGGCTGGGTGAGTGGGCAGATACTTGGCAGATGATATTTAATGTGAATAAGTGTGAGGTTATCCACTTTGGGAGTAAGAACAAGAAGGCAGATTATTATCTGAACGGTGTAGAGTTAGGTAAGGGAGAAATACAAAGAGACCTAGGAGTCCTTGTTCATTAGTCACTGAAGGTGAATGAGCAAGTGCAGCAGGCAGTGAAGAAGGCTAATGGAATGTTGGCCTTTATTACAAAGGGAATTGAGTACAAGAGCAAGGAAATCCTCTTGCATTTGTACAGAGCCCTGGTGAGACCACACCTGGAGTATTGTGTACAGTTTTGGTCTCCAGGGTTAAGGAAGGACATCCTGGCTGTAGAGGAAGTGCAGCGTAGATTCACGAGGTTAATTCCTGGGATGTCTGGACTGTCTTACGCAGAGAGGTTAGAGAGACTGGGCTTGTACACGCTGGAATTAAGGAGATTGAGAGGGGATCTGATTGCAACATAAAAGATTATTAAGGGATTGGACAAGATAGAGGCAGGAAATATGTTCCAGATGCTGGAAGAGTCCAGTTCCAGAGGGCATGGTTTAAGAATAAGGGGTAGGTCATTTAGGACGGAGTTAAGGAAAAACTTCTCCCAGAGTTGTGGGTGTTTGGAATGCATTGCCTCGGAAGGTAGTGGAGGCCAATCCTCAGGATGCTTTCAATAAGGAGCTAGATAGGTATCTTATGGATAGGGGAATCAAGGGATATGGGGACAAGGCAGGAACCGGGTATTGATAGTAGATGATCAGCCATGATCTTAAAATGGCGGTGCAGGCTTGAAGGGCCGAATGGTCTACTTCTGCACCTATTGTCTATTGTCTATGACAGAATGCAGAGCTTTAATAGTCAAAGTAAATTTATTATCAAAGTACATATATGCTCAGTGATTCATAAACACAAGAGATTCTTCAGGTGCTGGAAATCCAGAGTAACATACACAAAATACTAGAGGAAACACACATAATGCTGGAGGAACTCAACAGGTCAGGCAGCATCTATTGAAAAGAGTCCAGTTGATGTTTCAGACCGAGACCCTTCAAGAGGAATGGAGAAAAAAAACATGACAAGTCACAATTAGAAGGTGGGGGGAGGGGAGGAAAAACACAAGGTATGGGTGAAAGGAGGGGGTGAAGTAAAGAGCTGAGATTGGTGAGAGAGATAGAGGGCTGGAAAAAGGGGTAGCTGATAGGAGAAGACAGAAGACCATGGAAAAAATAAAAATGGGAGGAGCTCCAGAGGGAGGTGACGGGCTGGTAGGGAGATAACATGTAAGACTGGTGAGGGGCGGGTGCATTATCAGAAGTTCAAGAAATCAATGTTCATGCCATCAGGTTGGAAGCTATCCAAAGACTGTGTGGGGCCCTGAATGGTAGTGAGGGAAGAGATGTAGGGGCAGATGTAGCACTTGTTCCGTTTGCAAGGATAACTGCAAAGAGGGAGGGACATCAGTGGGGAGGGACAAATGGACAAGGGAGTCATGTACGGAGCGATCCCTGCAGAAAGCAAAAGTTGGGGTGTGAGGGAGTTGTGTTTGGTAGTGGGATCCCATTGACAGAAGTTACACAGAATTAACTGCTGGACGCAGAGGCTGGGGGGTGGTAGGTGGGGACAGAAGGAACCCTATCCCCGGTGGGGTGATGGCGTATGTGCAGGAAATGGTAGAGTCCTTCCAGGTGAGGCCACATGTCACCTGTGAGTCTGTTGGGGTCATCTACTGTATCTGGAGCTCCTGGTGTGGCCTCCTGTATATCAGTAAGACCCAATGTAGATTGGAGACCGCTTCACTGAACACCTACACTCCACCCCTCAGAAAAAGCAGGATCTCCCAGTGGATTAAGGTTTTAACCCATTTTAATTCAACTTCCCAGTCTCATTCTGACATGCCAGTCCATGGCCTCCTGTATTGACGCGATGAAGCCACACACAGGTTAGAGAGGCAACACCTTATATTCTGCCTGGATGGCTTCCAACCTGATGGCATGAATATCAATTTCTCAAACTTCCAGTAATGCACCCCTCCTGCCCTTCACCATTCCCCATTTTCTTTTCCCCTCTATCACCTTATCTCCTTAACTGCCCATCATCTCCCCTTTGTAACAGCCCTGTACCTCTCTTTGGCCAGTTAACTTCTCAGCTTTTCTTTTCATCCCACCTCCCCCTTCCCAGTTTCACCCATCAGGTTGTGTTTCTTTATCCCCCCTCCCCCTTAACCCCAACACCTTTTTTCCTCCAGTCCTGACAAAGGTTCTTGGCCCAAAACATCGACTGTACTCTTTTTCATAGATGCTGCCTGGCCTGCTGAGTTCCTCCAGCATTTTGTGTTGCTTGGCCTTCCAGCATCTGCAGATTTTTTCTTGTTTGTGATTGAAATACTAGAGGAACCTAGTAGATCTAGTAGCATCTATGGAAGTTAATAACCAGCTGATGTTTTCGGTCAAGACCCTTCATTAGGTCTGGACAGGAACGGGGAAGAAGACAGAATAAGAAGATAGAGGGAGAGAGAGGAGTGCAAGCCAGAAGCTATTTGGTGAAGCCAGGTGGGTGGGGGAGGGAGGCATGAAGTAAGAAGTTGGGAGCTAACAGGTGTAAAAAGTAAATGGCTGGAGAAGATGGAATTGAATGAGAGTGGACAATAGGAGAAAGGGAAGGATGTTGAGCACTAGGGGGAGATGATAGGCAAGCGACAGGAGGTAAGAAGTCAGACTGGGGAACTGAAGAAGAGGGAAGAAAATTACCAGAAAATGGAGAAATTGATGTTCATTCCTTCACGTTTGAGGCTACCTACATGGAAAACAAGGTGTCATTCTTTCAACCTGAGCGTAACCTCACTGTAACAGAAGGAAAGCCGTGGATCGACAGATTGCAATGGGAATGGGGACAGGAAATCCTGCTTTTTTGTAGATGGAGCTGAGGTGCTTGACAAAGCACTGAGAGGTTACTTTATTGGGTATACCAGTACACTTGCTCATTAAGAACATAAGACATAGGAGCAGAGTTGGGCTATTCAGCTCATCCAGTCTGTCTACCATTCCACCACGGGTCATTTATTATATGCTCAACCCCATTTTCCTGCCTTCCTGTAACCGTTGAAGCCGATTAATCGAAATGTTAATCAACCTCAGTTTTAAATATACCCAATGACTTACCTTCCATGGTCATCTGTGGCTATGAATTTCTACGAATTAATTACCCTCTGGTTAAAAGAAATTTCTTCTCAAATCTGTTCTAAATAAAGGTTCCTCTATTCTGAGGCTGTGCCTTCTGGTCTAGACTTTCCCACTATAAGAAACATCCTCTCCACATCAATTATACCGAAGCCTTTCAATATTTCGTAGGTTTCAATAAGATCCCCTCTAATTCTTCTAAACACCAGCAAGCACAGGCCCAGAGTCAAATGCTCTTTATATGTTAACCCTTTCATTCCCAGAATCATTCTTGTAAACCTCCTCTTCACCCTCTCCAATGCTAGCACATCTTTCATAGATAAGAAGCCCAAAATTGCTCACAATACTCCAAGTGCAGTCTGACCATTGCCTTATAAAGCCTCAGCATGCTGGAAAGAATATTCTGCAGCCAGAGTCATACTTTGAATGTGATAAAAGAGCCTGTTTGTTGTTGACGGTGAATTACCTCAGCTCCATCACAGAAGAATCCCTCAGGACAGTGTGCAAAGCCCTAATGCTCTCACTTGATTTCCATTACAGAACCAGAGATGGTGGGATGGTGGATGGTTGCTAAACAACACTTAATTCTGTTAAAAAAATCCACTGAAAATTCAAGCTATTTAACCTGCATGCAACAAGACCTAGACAACAGTCAACTATCTGCCTATAAGTACATGTTCATCCCACATTTTTACATTCAATGAACTTGTCATTGCCAAGTCCTTCACTATCAACATTGTTGGGGCCACAAGACATAGGAGCAGAATTAGGCCATTCAGCCGATCCAGTCTACTCTGTCATTCCATCAAGGCTGATCCCAGATCCCACTCAACCCCATATACTTGCCTTCTCACCATATCCTCTGATGCCTTGATCGATTTGGAAATAATCAGCTTCCACCTTAAGTATTCCCACAGACTTGGCTTCTACTGCAGACTGTGGCAAAGCATTCCACAGATTCCATCAGTTCTACAGAGGTGCCCCACAATTTTGAGGTTGTGCCCTCTAGGTCTGGATACCACCACTGTAGGAAGCATCCTCTCCACATCCATCCTATCTGGTTCTTTCAACATTCAGTAGGTTTCATGAGATCACCATGTATTCTTCTAAATTCAGTGAGTACAGGCCTAAAGCTGCCAAATGATCCTCACATGTTAACCCCTTCATTCCCAGAATCATCCTTGATAACCACCTCTGGACTCACTTCAATGACAACACATCCTTTCTTAGATATGGAGCCTAAAACTGCCTGACTAGCACCTTATAGAGGCTCAGCATTACCTCCTTGCTTTTATTTCAAGGGGAATAGAATATAAATATCAACATTGCATTTGCCTTCTTTACCACAGACTCAACCTGTAAATTAATCTTCCGGAAGTCTTGCACGAGGACTTCAAGTCCCTCTGCACCTCTGATGTTTGAACTTTCTCCTAATTTAGATAACAGTCCACACTATTACTCCTTTTACCAAAATGCATTATCAATAGGTTGAGTGAACTCGGCCTTCTCTCCTTTGAGCACTGGAGGATGAGAGGTGACCTGATAGAGGTGTACAAGACGATGAGAGGCATTGATCGTGTGGATAATCAGAGGCTTCTTCCCAGGGCTGGAATGGCTAGCATGAGAAGGCACAGTTTTAAGGTATTTGGAAGCAGGTACAGATATGTCAGGTTATGATTTTTTTTAAAACGCAGAGAGTGGTGAGTGCATGGAATGGGCTGCCAGCAACAGTGGTGGAGGCAGATACAATAGGATCTTTTAAGAGACTCCTGGATAGGTACATGGAGCTTAGAAAAATAGAGGGTTATGGGTAACTCTAGGTAATTTCTAAAGTAAGTATATATTTGGCACAGCATTGTAGGCTGAAGGGCCCGTATTGTGCTGTAGGTTTTCTATGTTTCTATACATTTCTCCACACTGTATTCCATCTGCCACATTTTTTGCCCATTCTTCCAGTTTGCCTAGGTCCTGCTACAATCACATTGCTTCCTCAGCACTACCTACCCCTCCACCTATCTTTGTATCATCCACAAACTTTGCCACAAAGCCATCAATTCCATTATCCAAATAATTGATAAGCAATGTGAAAAGCAGCGGTCCTGATGCTGACCCCTGAGGAACATAACATCATTGGCAGCCAACCAAAAAATGCCCCTTTTATTCCCGGTCGCTGCCTTCTGCCTATCAGTCATTCCTCTATCCAGACCAGTATCTTTCCCATAATGGCAACAGGATTTATCTTGTTAAGCAGCCTCATGTGTGGGACCTTATCAAACACCTTCTGAAAATCCAGGCAAATGACATCCACTGCCTCTCCTTTGTCCTCCCTGCTTGTTACTTTCTAGAAGAACTCTGAATTATCAGGCAAGATTCCCCTTAATGTTGATGTTGACTTATTTTATCATTAGTCTCCAACTACCCCGAAACCTCATCCTTAATAATAGACTAATAACACTTTCACAACCTCTGAGGTTAGGTTAACTGCCTATAATTTCCTTTCTTTTGCTGCCCCGCCCCCCCATTTGCAATTTTCCAGTCCTCCTGGACCACGCCAGAATCAAGTGATTCTAAACAGATCATGATCAATGCATCCGTTATCTCTTCAGAGCCTCTCTCAGGACGCTGAGATGTAGTCCATCTGGTCCAGGTGACTTATTCACCTTTAGATCCCTGAGTCTGCCTAGCAGCTTTTCTTTTGTAATAGCAATGGCACTCATTCCTGCTTCCTGACACCCACGGACTACTGGAACACTGCCGGTGCCTTCCACAGTGAAGACTGATGCAAAATACCAATTAAGTTCATCTGCCATTTTTTATATAACTGAAGACTTTTAGTATCCTGCTTTATATTACAGACAGTCCCCGGGTTACGTATGAGTTCCGTTCCTATGTCTGTCTTTAAGTCGGATTTGTACGTAAGTTGGAACAAGTACATCCGGTATTATTTAGCGTCAGTCAAACGTTTGTCTTCATACATGGTATATATTTTACGTTTCTATGCATATAAGACACTTAAGAAACGTATGTATTCCAATAATTAAACCACTGCATTGCTTATTAATAACTGTAGCTTTCATCGGGGCAGGGCCTTTCAAATGCTCCATTATTTCTCACTTTATCCTTTAAAATTGTTCCAACTGTACCCTAATGCTTTTCCAATGACCAATGGCGTTTCACCTCTTTCCAAACACTTTATTATTTCCACTTTATTTTCAATCACGATCACTTCCCATCAATGGAACAGAAACACTGCGGGTGGCAGGTCCTGAGCTCCGCCAGCTCCTGAGGTCCGCTGGGTCCTAACGACCACCACACTGACACAGGCTAAATGGGACAAGTGGGGGCTGTGCTGGGTTTGGGTATTTGATCCTCCACAATATTCCGCATTGGAATTTAAACTGGAGGTGGCTGTGTTTTTATTATGAGGTTGAGTTGCGAGCTCGAAATCAACCCGGCACAGATGGTACAGGAGTCACTGGATCGACATCAACCCAGCACGGGAGCAGTCTGTCACTGGATTGAACTCACGAACCTCCATTCTCCAGCCCAGTGCTGATCTCACTGCGCCACCAGCTGACCGGAATGGTTGGGGGGGTGGTCAGGGTGAATCTTACTAAGGACAATTTAAGCCAAATATACAGTTAAACACACAACACAGTGTCAATGGCAAAGACTAAAAATGGCGGACAGCGTCACGATCTGACTTAAAATGGCAGACGGCATTCTCCTTCCTCAGTTCGTAAGTACAAGTTGTCCGTAAGTCAGACGTTCGTAACTCGGGGACTGCTTGTATTGGCTACTTTGCTTTCATATTTCATTTTTTCCTTTCTCATTGCTTTTTTAGTTGCCTTTTGAAAGTTTTCCAATCATCCAACTTCCTGCTCACTTTGTTACCTTATATCCCCTTTTCCTTGGCTTTTATGCAATATTAAATTCCCTTGTCAGCCATTGTGCCTACCCCTGCCATTTGAGAACTACTTCTGTGGGACACATCTATCCTGTGCCTTATGAACTATTCCCAGAAACCTCAGCCACCTTTGTTCTGTCATCATCCGCACCAGTATCCTCCTCCAATCCAGCTGGGCAAGCTCCTCTCTCATGCCTCTGTAATTCCCTTTATTCCATTGTGATACTGATACATCTGACTTGTGCTTCTCCTTCTCAAATTGCAGTATGAACTCAATCATATTATGGTCACTGTCTCATAAAGGTTTCCTTACCATATAACAATTACAGCACGGAAACAGGCCATCTCGGCCCTTCCAGTCCGTGCCGATGCTTACACTCACCTTGTCCCACTGACCCGCACTCAGCCCATAACCCTCCATTCCTTTCCTGTCCATATACCTACCCATATACTTACAATAAGCTCCCTGATAAGATCTGGGTTATTACAAAACACCCAATCTCAGATAGCACTTCCCCAAGCAGACTCAAAAACAAGCTGCCCTAAAAAGCCATCTCATAGGCATTCACGACTTCTCTCTCTTACGATCCAACACCAACCTGATTTCCCCAATCCCCTTGCATATTGAAGACCCCATTAGAATTGTTACATTATCCTTATTACATGCCTTTTCCATCTCCTTTGCAATCTCAACCCCACATCTTGGCTATTATTTGGAGGTCTATATATGATTCTCATAATGTAGTATTACCCTTGCAGTTTCGTAACTCCACCCACAAAGATTCAACATTCTCTGACCCTATGTCACCTCTTTCTAAAGATGTAGTTCCATCTCTTACCAACAGAGCCATACCACCGCCTATGCTTTCCTGCCTGTCCTTGTGATATAAAGTATATCCTTTGATGTTAAGCTTCCAACTATAAGGTCCTTTGAGTCACGACTCAGTGATGCACGCAATGTCATACTGATCAATCTCTAATTGTGCCATGAGTTTGTGCACCTTATTCTGAATGTTACTCGCATTTAAATACAGCACCTTCAGTACTGCATTCTTCACTCTTTTTGAGTTTTGCCTCTGTGGTACAGTTTAACTCTTTGCTCTGTCTGTATTTGTATTCAGTCATTGGCTTATCCTCCCTTACATTCATGTTACTTGTATCTACTTGTAAACCTGCTGGCTCATCCTCATCTCTATCCCCCTTGTTCCCATCCCTGTCATAATAGTTTAAACTACTCCCAATAGCTCTAGTAAATTGCCCTAGATAGTCTGCATTGATTAAAAAATTAACTGGTACTATCATATAAGCTAAAAGTAAAGTTATTGTTACATATACGTCACCATATACAACGCTGAGATTAATTTTTTTGCTGGCATACTGAATAAATCTAATAACCATAATAGAATCAATGAAAGACCAACAGAGCAGACACCAGCAATGCACAAAAACAAACTGTGCAGATATAACAGAAACAAGAATCGATAATAATAACCAATAAAAATTGAAGACACCTTCATAAGCTATCATGTGTTATGTGTACTACAGTGCTCTACACCCTGGTTCAGACAAACGTCTCGTTTCTATATACATAATATGGTTAAGTATATTATATACATGTATGTAGTTAAATGACAGTAAGCTTGACTTGAGATGAAATTTCCTTGAAAGCAAGTCCATAGATTGGAGGAACTGTTCAATGATGGGGCAAGTGAAGTTATCCCCTCTGGTTCAAGAGCCTGACGGTTGATGGGTAATAGCTGGTCCTGATCCTGGTAGTGTGTTTCCTAATGCTCCTGTACCTTCTTCCTGAGAGTAGCTGCAAGAGATGGTGGATGCTGCTTTCCTGTGACAATGTTCTGTGTAAATTAACCATGATGGACTGGGCTGTATCTCCTACTGTTTGTAGGATTTTCCATTCAAGGGCATGATACAGCACACACATACAGAAGTTTGTCGAAGTTTTAGATACATTGCTGTCATGCTTCTTCATAATTGCACTTGCAAGCTGGGCCCAGGACAGGTCCTCTGAAATGATAACACTAGTAATTTAAAGCTGATGACCCTCTCCATCTCTGATGATTCCCTGATGAAGACTGGCTCATGGACCTCCCGTTTCCTCCTCCTGAAGTAAATAATCAGCTCCTGGGCCTTGCTGACATTGAGTAAGATGTTATTGTTGTGGAACCATCAGCCAGATTTTCAGTTTCTCTCATGCTGATTCGTCATCACCTTTGATTCAGCCATGACAGTGGTGACATCAACAAATTTAAGTATGGCACTAGAGCAGAGCTTACCCAGTCATAAGTGTAAAGCACAAAGCATTGTGATGTACCTGTGCCGATGGAGATTGTGGAGGAGATGTTGTTGCTAATCCAAAATGACTATGTTCTGCAAGTGAGGAAATCGAGGATCCAATTGCACAAGGAGGTTCTGAGGCCAAGGTCTTGAAGCTAATTGATTAGTTTTGAGGGATTGATAGTATTGACTGCTGAGCTGTAGTTGATAAAGAGCATCCTGATGTATGTATCTTTGCTGACCAGATGTTCCAGATTTGTGCGAAGAGCCAATGAAATGGATCTTTTATGGACCTATTGTGCAGGGAGGCAAATTGGAGCAGACGCAAGTCTGCTCAGGTAGGAGTTGATATGTTTCATCACTAACCTCTCAAAACACTTCATCACTGTGGTTGTAAGTGCATTGAGACAGGTTATCACATTCTTCTTGGTCGCAGGTATAACTGAAACCTGCTTGAAGCAGGTGGGCACCTCAGAAGGAAATGTTGAAGATCACAGTGAACACTTCAGTCAATTGATCAGCACAGGTCTTTATTACTCAGCCAGGTACCACACCTGGGCCAAATGTTTCTGTAAATTCACCCTCCCAAAGAATGCTCACTCGTTGGCCTCAGCAAATAGAATCAGAGGGTCGTTGGGGGCTGTGGGTGCTAGTGATGGTTCCTCCATGTTTTGTTGGTCAAAGCGAGCATAGAAGGCATTGAGGTCATCTGGAGCAAAGCCCTATTGTGACCTATGTCACTTGATTTCACTTGATTTCACATTCAGGTCCTACCACAGTTGTTGAGAATCCTTCATGATTCAAGTTTGGTCTGGAATTGCCACTTTGCCTGTCTGGACCTGGACCTGGACCTCTTGTAACAACACACTAAATATACCCTCAATAACCAACCTGCTCATCAATGCAAATATCTAATCAGCCAACCACATGACAGCAACAATGCATAAAAGTGTGCAGAGTGTTCAGACCAAACATCAGAATGGGGAAAAAATGTGATCTAAGTGACCTTGACCATGGAATGATTGTTAGTGCCAGACAGGCCAGTTTTTGTATCTCAGAAAATACTGATCTCCTAGGATCTTCATGCACAACAGTCTGTAAGAGTTTATAGAGAATGGCACAAAAAACAAAAATAACATCTGGTGATCAGTTCTAAGGGTGAAAATACCTTGTTAATGGGACGTTAGAGGAAAATGACCAAACTGATTCAAGCTGACAAGAAGGCAACAGTGACTCAAATAACCATGTGTTACAACAGTGAAATGCAGAAGGGCATCTCTGAATGCACAACACATCGAACCTCGAAGTAGATGGGCTACAGCAGCAGAAGACCATACCGGGTTCCAATCCTGTACCTACCAAACTTTGTTTGTAAATGACCAGGTGGCCAGAGTGAGAGCACTGCAGTGCTGTGCAGAATATTGGAAGAATTTTGAATGTTTAAGCGTGTTGATTCAAGAGCCAAAGCAAATCAGTGACTATGCATTTAATGCGGTGAGCTCTGATGCAGACTGGTCAGGTATCTGATAAATTGCATCCATATTTATATGGAGCAGAGGTTCCAATTCCATTAGTCATTAATGGCAGGTATATAGTAGATTATTCCACTGTGAATATTCTGGACATTTGGCTTGGGTATACATATTCAGTGCTTCTGCTGAAGTCAGGCACTCATTGGCTTTGTGTGCTGTATAACTATTAATTACTTTAATCAACTCAATGAGCTGTGGCATTTCTCACAAAAACTGCCAGTTCCACCATTGGGCTCTTCGAACAGCAATGTCATGTGTAATTTGCTCAAGATAAATACACACAAATTGCTGAAAGAACCCAGTAGGTCAGGCTGAATCACTCTCAAACCTATTCTCCTATCTTCTATCTTTAACCTCTGATGCCCTCACAAATCAAGAAACTATTCACCTCCACCTTGAAGGTGACTTGGCCTCCACACTGGTCTGTGGCAAAGAATTCCACAGATTCACTACCTTCTGGATAAAGAAACTCCCCCTCGTCTCAGGTCTAAAGGGATTATTATGACAGTCAATATTTCAGGGCTCCTTATGAAGGGTCTCAGCCCAAAACATTGACTGTTTATTCCTTTCCATAGATGCTGCCTGACCAGATGAACTCCTCCATCATTTTGTGTGTATTGCTCTGGATTTCCAGCATCTGTAGAATCTCTTGTGTTTATTATTGCTTGAGAATAAATGTTTTAGAAAAGAAGCCGAGTATCGTACACATGAAAACAATGAAAGTGTGCCCTTCTAGCCCACCCCTTAAATATCTACTGCCATGTTTATCTATGCTGGTTCCACCTGGCCGTCAAGTACTCCACCCAGCTTCCAGACTGATCTACATACCCCTGTATTATTTAAACATTCTTCAACTTCGATGACTCCAATTATTCTTGTGTAGATTTAAACCTACTAATCAGACCACCTACATTCTTGTTCATTTATAGACATGACAAAAGCCTCAGTAACAATTACAACATGCTGGAGGAACTCAGCAGGTCGGACAGCATCCATGGAAATGAGCAGTCAATGTTTCTGGCCGAGTCCTGACAAAGGGTCTCGGCCCGAAACATTGACTGCTCATTCCCACGGATGCTGTCCGACCTGCTGAGTTCCTCCAGCGTGTTGTACGTGTTGCTTTGACCACAGCATCTGCAGTGTACTCTGTGCTTGCCTCAGCAACAATTCCTGTTGAACATCACTTAGTAAAAACCAAGTTGGAAAAACACTCAAAGTTACACTTCTATTAATATTCAAAGATCTTTTGGACAGGTACATGGATAAGAAAGATTTGCAGTAGGGCTTCCCAAACTTTTTATGCCATGGACCAATACCATTAGGCAAAGGATTCAGGTTGGGAACCCTTAAGTTAGAGGGATATGGGCAAAACATGGCAAATAAGACTAGCTTAGATGAGCACCTTGGCCAGTGTAGATCAGGTGGGTTGACTCTAAATACCATCTTCAAGATAATTTTGTCAAGATGCCTCCAATCCTTTGAGTTTTAACATTCTGGATCATGTTAATTCCATGTAGATCACGTCTAACCCTCTGCCTTCATCAATTTCCCAAGTTTGTTCCTCAAAAGATTCAGATTTGAAGGTCATGACCTTCCCTGCACAAGACCATACAGACAACTCCTAAATCAGTTCCTGCTTCTGATATACACAGCTTTTAGGATTATCTGACCTAACTTGCCAAGGTCATTTCACGGCCTTGGTTTGCCTTTCCGTTCTCTAAGATCTTTCTAATAATCCCTTTAAGCCTTCTGACTCATTCAATAGCCACACTTTTTCCCAGGTCAGAAACAGCTAATACAAGAGGGTATAATTTAAGGTGTCTGAAGGAAAGTATTGTGGGGGATGTAGGAGGTATACACAGAGTGATGGGAACACCCTGCCAAGGATGATGGTAGGGGCAGACAGATCATGCTATCTAAGAGAAAAATGCAGGACCATGCAGAAGGGAAGGGTTAGATTGACTTTGGATGTTTAAAAAGTCGACACAACATTGTGGGTTGAAAGGCTGGTTCTGTGCTGTTATGTTTAATGATATCAATATGCAACAGCTCTCTTGATTCACAAGGGTCAGAAAGAAACCATACAGTGAGGTACTTACTAATTAGCCACCAATCTTTCTGAAATTGTATTGAACACCCTGAGAGTGGGAATACAAAAATTAAAAGATGACAAGTGGCCATGGAAAAGTTACAAGTAGGGACCAAACCCAGGAAAAGATCTTGATGAACAAGGAGGTTTTAGTTAAATAGAGTTGCAGATAATAATAAAAGCAGGCAAACTATCAGAAGCTTTAGCAACTTAGGAGGAGAAGCAACTGAGCTGAAGGATCAGAGAGATTTGGGGCTTGGGTAGTGTTGACAGTAGGTCATGATACAGAGTAATAAGACATTATCAATAGACAATAGATGCAGAAGTAGACCATTCGGCCCTTTGAGCCTGCACCGCCATTTTGAGATCATGACTGATCAATTACTATCAATACCCGGTTCCTGCCTTGTCCCCATATCCCTTGATTCCCCTATCCAGAAGATACCTATCTAGCTCCTTCTTGAAAGCATCCAGAGAATTGACCTCCACTACCTTCCGAGACAGTGCATTCCAGACCCCCACAACTCTCTGGGAGAAGAAGTTTTTCCTTAACTCTAAATGACCTACTCCTTATTCTTAAACCATGCCCTCTGGTACTGGACTCTCCCAGCATCTGGAACATATTTCCTGCCTCTATCTTGTCCAATCCCTTAATAATCTTATACGTTGCAATCAGATCCCCTCTCAATCTCCTTAATTCCAGCGTGTACAAGCCCAGTCTCTCTAACTTCTCTGCGTAAGACAGTCCAGACATCTCAGGAATTAACCTCGTGAATCTATGCTGCACTTCCTCTACGGCCAGGATGTCCTTCCTTAACCCTGGAGACCAAAACTGTACACAATACTCCAGGTGTGGTCTCACCAGGGCCCTGTACAAATGCAAGAGGATTTCCTTGCTCTTGTACTCAATTCCCTTTGTAATAAAGGCCAACATTCCATTAGCCTTCTTCACTGCCTGCTGCACTTGCTCATTCACCTTCAGTGACTGATGAACAAGGACTCCGAGATCTCTTTGTATTTCTCCCTTACCCAACTCTACACTGTTCAGATAATAATCTGCCTTCCTGTTCTTACTCCCAAAGTGGATAACCTCACACTTATTCACATTAAATGTCAACTGCCAAGTATCTGCCCACTCACCCAGCCTATCCAAGTCACCCTGAATTCTCCTAACATCCTCATCACATGTCACACTGCCACCCAGCTTAGTATCATCAGCAAATTTGTTGATGTTATTTTTTATGCCTTCATCCAAATCGTTAACGTAAATGGTAAACAGCTGTGGTCCCAATACTGAGCCCTGTGGCACCCCACTAGTCACCACCTGCCATTCCAAGAAACACCCATTCACCGTTACCCTTTGCTTTCTATCTGCCAACCAGTTTTCTATCCATGTCAATGTCTTCCCCCCAATGCCATGAGCTTTGATTTTACCCACCAATCTTCTATGCGGGACCTTATCAAATGCCTTCTGAAAATTGAGGTACACTACATCCACTGGATCTCCCCCATCTAACTTCCTGGTTACATCCTCGAAAAACTCCATTAGTCAAGCATGATTTACCCTTGGTAAATCCATGCTGACTCGGCCCAATCCTATCACTGCTATCTAGATATGCCACTATTTCATCCTTAATAATGGACTCTAGCATCTTTCCCACCACCGATGTCAGGCTGACAGGTCGATAGTTCTCTGTTTTCTCCCTCCCTCCTTTTTTAAAAAGTGGGATAACATTAGCCATTCTCCAATCCTCAGGAACTGATCCTGAATCTAAGGAACATTGGAAAATGATTACCAATGCATCCGCAATTTCCAGGGCCACCTCCTTTAGTACCCGAGGGTGCAGACCATCTGGACCTGGGGATTTGTCAGCCTTCAGTCCCATCAGTCTTCTCATCACCGTTTCCTTCCGAATGTCAATCTGTTTCATTTCCTCTGTTACCCTATGTCCTTGGCCCATCCATACATCTGGGAGATTGCTTGTGTCTTCCTTACTGAAAACAGATCTAAAGTACTCATTAAATTCTTCTGCCATTTCTGTGTTTCCCATAATAATTTCACCCAATTCATTCTTCAAGGACCCAACATTGTTCTTAACTATCTTCTTCTCTTCACATACCTAAAAAAGCTTTTGCTATCTTCCTTTATATTTCTGGCTAGCTTGCGTTCGTACCTCATTTTTTCTCCCCGTATTATCTTCTGGAGCAGCATCACATCAGTGCCTTAATTACAGTATAGAAGTGGATGATACAGAATACTTCAGGTTTAGAAGCAATAGGAGGGGATGGGAGGATAGGGTTGACAGCAAAGTACATCGAGAGAAATCCAGAGGGTGGCACCCATGAGTGAAAGATTAAGGTCTTAAAGATTCAGCTTTGTCATGTGTATGTTGAAGCATACAGTGAAATGAGTTGTTTGTGTCAAATCAAATCAGCTGGGTCACCATACTTCCAGGACTAACACAGCATGTTCACAACTTACTAACCCTAACTGTATACTTTTGGAATGTGGGAGGAAACCCACATAGTCACAGGGAGAACGTACAAACTCCTTCCAGACAGCAGCTCGAATTGAAGCCCGGTCACTGGCACTGCAAAGTATTGTACTAACCACTAGTTTCTGTAATAAAGACTAAGGAAAAGATAAATTAAATGCACAAAGGAAGCTTAAAGAAACCCAGGGGCTTGGCAATGGAGGAGTTCATCATTACACACCTGCCACCATGTCCCAAAGGTTGCTCCTTGCTGTACACGATCAATTAAAAACAGCAACAACTTTCCCAGCACGCATCAACAGCTTACCTGGTAGTGTAACGATGCAGTCAGAGTCTGTGAAAGCTGCATCAATCTCATCAACCTTTAGGTTTCCCTCGCCTGGCTTCAACTTCACAATAACCTCATCTGCATTCTGTTTCCAGTCAACAAACAGATCTGTAAGACAAAGCAGATTTACAGGAAATGCTGGCAATGTAAAGCAATCTAACCACATTTCACTGTGCATTAGTTTGAGGTATTAACAAACAGATCAGATTAACATAGTCATTAAACAGCAATACCAAGTTCAAATGTCAAAACTGAATAATTATTAGGCTAGCATTTCCTTTTTATAACTCATCAATCTAATGGGAAGGCAGCTGCCCAGATAGTTTAAAGGTACAACTTCCTGGAGTAATATTTTGCTGATCACAAGAGATTCTACAGATGCTGGAAATCCAAAGCAACATGCACAAAAAGCTGGAGGAATTCAACAAGTCAGGCAGTCTATGGAGCAGAATAAATAGTTGACGTTTTGGGCTTGAAATAGTCATGAGGGCTTGAAAGGTGGGGCAATAGGTAGGTGGGGGTGGGAAAAAGCCTAAGTAAGGTAGTGGGGAAGGGAAATTTCTCCGCCCGACCCTCTCCCTTTCCATTCCCCATTTTGGTTCCCATTTCATCTGCTCATCACCATCCTCTAGTTCCCCTCCTCTGACATTTTCTCCCATGGTCCACTCTCCTCTCCCATCAGATTTCTCCTTCTCTGGCCCTTTACCTTTTTCACCCATCATCTCCCAGCTCCTTACTTCTTCTGTCCCCTTTTCCAGTCCTGATGAAGGGTCACGGCCTGAAATATCCAATGTTCATTCATGACCATAGATGCTGTCTGACCTGAGTTCTTCCAACATTTTGTTTGCTTTGCTTCACTTTGTATTTTCCTGATGTGGGAGTACAAAACAAACCTGAACCAAACCCACAGATCCTACAGATGCTGGAAAGCCACAAACACAAAATGCTGGAGGAACTCGGGTCAGGTAGCATCAATGGAAAATAATAAAGAGCTGATGTTTCGAGCCAAGACCCTTCATGAGGACTCACTTAGTTCCAACTACCAAGACTCAGTTTATACTATTACCATAACTGGGCAAGTGACAACAAAGAGTAAAATATGAGTCCAGACACGAGCTGCCTATCAGTGAAGAAAGAAGGGAACAAACCCAAAAACCTTACCACTGCCACACTGTAAAACAGCCCAAGCAATAAACAAAAACCAGTGTTTGATAGCAAATGTCAAATAGGTAACTGGGATGAACCCTGTGCGAATGCAAGCCAATCCTTTAATCTGGAATGAAGTACTCCACCCATTAGTCTGCAGATGTTTAGGCATGTTTATTATTAAAGCACAAAGAAAGTTATAAGTGAATAGGCTGCTAGATGTCTAACCCACCCTACCTTTCATTAGCATGGTTGATTTGACCTAGGGCTGAACTCCTCTTCTTTGAGTTCCTCAAAGCCCTCAGTTCCCCATTGCTCCAATGGTGTTCACCTCTTCTAAGTACTTGTACCAGAATGTAGAGAATTCCGGAAGTTCAGCACCCTCTGAGAAGATCCGACATATTTTGGTTTTCAATGACCATCTTTCATGATTCTTCCATGGTGAAAACAATCTCAGCATCTCTCCTGTCATGCCCTCCCAGGGTCCCTCATTCTTTGCAATTCCAAATAGGGATTGAATATTTTTAGCTGCTGTGACAAAGCAAAACTGCCATTCTGGGAAATAGCCAACTGACTCTTTTTCACTGGTATACCCTTTCTTCAACAGAGAGAGAAAATGCAGTGCTCCACGTGTGACTCCACTCATGCAATTATCTTGGAATTTTAGTACAGCACAGCACAAAAAGCTTAGCCCATCTAGTTCATGCCAAAACCACAAACTGGCTACTGCCATCAATCTGCTCCAGGACCTCTGCCCTTCATAGCTCTAAATCGAGCTTGCGTGCACTTATGTTGTCAGCTTGCTCCACACTCTTACAACCCTCACGTTCACCTTAAACTTCTCATCTTTCACTCTTAACCTATCACCCTAAGATGTAGGTAGGTGAACAAAATGGCATGCAATACTCCAAATTAGGCCTCACCAATGCCTTATACAACTTCAACATCCTATATGTCTATATCCTATATGTCAACATCGTCTCCTATATTCAATACTTTGATTTACAAAGGTAAATGTGCCAAAAGCTTTCTTTAGGACCCTATCTACATGTGACACCACTTTTAATGAATTATGGACCTGAATTATGGAATTATGAATTTGTTCTACCACTCTTATTTTTAGAACCTTTCTTAAACAGAACAACATTGTCTAACCTCCAATCCTCTGGTACCTCTCCTATTGCTAAGAATAATTCAAATATGTCTGCTAAGGCCCCAGCAATTTTTGCACTTGCCTCCCGCAGGGCCTAAGGGAACACTTTGTCAAGCCCTGGGAATTTATCCAACCTGATTTACCTCAGGACAGAAAACACCTCTCACTCTATAATCTGTATAAGGTCCATGAAGTTGATGCCACTTTGCCTCACTTCTATAGACTTTGTCCGTGTCCTGAGGAAAAACAGATGCAAAAAAATTATTATTTTTAAAAGATCTCCCCCATCTGTTTTGGCTCCACATGGATTACCAATCTGCTCTTCCAGAGGATCAATTTTGTCCCTTGCAATCCTTTTGCTCTTAACATATCTGTAGAATATCTTAGGATTCTTCTTCATCTTTTCTGCTAGAGAAACTGTGCCTTCCTTTAACAATCTTGATAACCTTAAGCATTCTCTCATGTTTCTTATATTCCAAAAGCACCCAAATTCCTACCTGCCTATATCTGCCACACAGCTTTTTTCTTCTTAACCAGAGCCTCAATATCTCTTGAAAACTAAGACTCCCTACATTTCTTATCTTTACCTTTTATTCTGACAGGCACATAGAAATGTTGCGCTCGCAAAATTTCACTTTTGAAGGCCTCCCAATTACTAAGTAAACCTTTATCAGAAAACAGTCTGTCCAAACCACACCTGCCAGACCATTTTTGATTCCATCAAAATTGGCCTCTCTCCAATTTAGAATCTCAACCAGTGGACCAGACCCACATTTACTTTGAAACTAATGACATTGGAGTCCCAGTCAATATGTAGAAAGTTAAAAATCACCTACTTTTACAACCTTATGTTTCTTGCAATAAATAATCTGTGGTCTCTCTAGAAACTTATTCTTCTAAATCTGACTCTTGGGTGATCTATTATTTTCCCTCATTAATGTGGTCGTATCTTTCTTATTTCTCAGTTCCACCCATAACACCTCACTAAACAAGTTCTCCAATCTGTCCTAACCAAGCACTGCTGTGACATTTCCCCTGATCAATAACACCACCTGCCCTCCTTTAATCCCTCCTGCTCTGTTGCATCTAGAACAACAGAACCCCAGAGTACTGAATGCCAGTCCAGCCCCTCCCACAACCAAGTCTCGCTAATGGCTACAACATCATAATTCCAGTTGTTGATCCATGCCCTTCTCATCCGCCTATTCTGCAATACTTTTTGCATTGAAATATATGCAGTCACGTTTTACATAACCTTTTGATTCCTGACTTTGTCTGAGGTCTTGCTAACATCTGTCTCCACAACTTTTCCACTAACTGTTCTGGCACTTTGGTTCCTACCCCCTGCAACTTTAGTTTAAGCCCCACTGTGCAGCACTAGCAATTTTTCCTGCTAGGATATTAGTCCCCTTCCAGCTCAGGTGCAAAATGCCTCTTCAGTACAGATCCCACCTTCCCTGGAAGGGAGGTCAATGATCCAAAAATCTTAGGCCCTCCTCCTACACCAACTTCTTCACCACATGTTAAACGGTATAACCTTACTACTTCTGGCCTCACGAGCATATGGCATGGGCAGCAATCCTGAGATCAGAATCCTGGAGGTTCTGCCCTTTAACTTAACACCATCGCCCTGAACTACCTTTGCAGAACCTCATCACTCTTCCTACACGTTATTGATAACTACATGGACCACAATGTCTGGCTATTCACCTTTCCTCTTAAGAATGCTGAGGACTCAATCCGAGATGTCCCAGACCCTGGTACCTAGGAGGCAAGATACCATCCGGGAATCTTGTTCCAGTTCACAGAATCTCCTTACTATTCCCCTAACTAATGAATCCCTCATCACCACAGCTTGCCTCTTCGCCCCCTCTTCCCTTCTGAACCACAGTATGAGAGACCTGACCACTATGACTTTCCTCTGCTAGGCTATCCTCCCCCCAAAGTGATCCAAACTGATATATCTGTTGTTGAGGGGGATGGCCACGGGTACTCTGCACTGTTTGACCCCTTTACCCTTCCCGGACCAAAATGTTGACTATTTACTGTTTTTCATGGATGCTGCCTGGCCTGCAGAGTCCTCTAGCACTTAGTGCATGTTGCTTTGGATTTCCAGCATCTACAGATTTTCTCATGTTTGTGGTCGTACCTCTCCACATGTCCTATGTATGACACCCTCAGCCTCCCAAATGACCCTGTGTTCACACAGTTCCAGCTCCAACTCCTAACACAGATTGTTAGAAGCTGCAACTGGAAGGACTTATCACAGGTATAGTTGTCAGGGGAACCGGAGGTCTCCCTGCCTTCTCATTACCTGCCAGAATAGCATTCAACTCTCCTGCCTGACACTTCTACTGTTCGAACTGAGCAAATCTAAATAAAGGGAGAAAAAACTCTACATCTTTTATTTTAATTGTAATACTACCCGTTTCTGAATACCAGCCATCTCACAATAAAGGTCGAAATGTCATTTGCCTTCCTAACTCAATAGATCTGATGGTTCTCATTTTGTGATTTACATTCAAGGACATCCAGGTTACTCCAAAAGATTTTGTCACGATGGATAAAATAAAGGGTTAATGAAATCAGGTGGAAAAATTATAGCATACAGAAACAGTTACAATTGTTATGCTTGAGGGATCTAAAACCTATTCCTGCTTCTCTTTTCATCATTGATTTTTGTTCCTCAATCTCTAGCAAACAACAAATAAATCAGTATAAATCAGTGTAAGGAATTGAAAATTGAATACACTGGACAACAAATTTTTTCAGAAATGTTGGTTCCTCAGAAATTTTTTTGTAGTTATGATAGACCACTTGAAGCTGAACACACATCATTTTAGACTACCTGTATCATGTAGGAATTCGGAGAAACAAGAAATTAACTTTTATTGAATATAATGCACTTTGTTGCGAATGGTGCTGATGCTTTGCAATTGTTCATCTAAGCTAAAAATGTTTTGTCAATGATTTTCATTTGTATGCAATGTCTGAGGCTTCACACATCAATGTCCAACACTAAATCAGCCAAACACTAATGGACTCCACTTGCCCGAATATTGCAGCGCCATGACTGCAATGTCCTGGTGAAACTTTTCACCATACTCATTACTGACAGTGCTACGATTTGCAGGGAAGAATGGGAATGCAGAACAGTAATCTTCAGTGACATGTTTCACTTCATGGCCGTGTATGCTTGAAGCATGTTGTCAACCAGCTGCATGTAGCTCAGTGCTGTGGCTGCCAAGAACATTTTCAACAACATCCTTCAATGTTTCCATGCGATTTTCTCCAGACCAATTACAAGTTCTTCCAATGACCTGTTATTGATGACCTGTTTGATTTGTGGACCGACAAAAATGCCTTCCTTAATCTTGGCGTCAGTTATTCTGGGAAACCTCTGTCTCAAATATCAAACTCCTTCACCTTCCTTGTTCATCACTTTCACAAAATTTATTACAAGCCTCAGTTGTATATGAAGAGAAGGCAATTGTTGAGTCTACAAGCAGCTTATATGCCACATATTTCTGACCTGCAACCAACTACTTACAGAACAGCCAATCCTTTTTAACGTAATTAAAAGGCATTTGACAAGGTACCCAATGCGAGGCTTATTGAGAAAGTAAGGAGGCATGGGATCCAAGGGGACATTGCTTTGTGGATCCAGAACTGCCTTGCCCACAGAAGGCAAAGAGTGGTTGTAGACGGGTCATATTCTGCATGGAGGTCAGTGACCACTGGTGTGCCTCAGGGATCTGTTCTGGGACCCCTACTCTTGGTCATTTATAAAAATCACTAAGAGTAGGGGTCCCAGAACAGATCCCTGAGACACACCACTGGTGACTGACCTCCATGCAGAATATGACCCATCTACAACCACTCTTTGCCTTCTGTGGGCAAGCCATTTCTGGATCCACAAAGCAATATCCCCTTGGATGAAGAGTGGAGGGATGGGTTAGTAAATGGGCACAAATGGAGATCAAACTCAGTAAGTCTCGCAGTATCTCAATTGTCAAAGGTCGGCTCACCGACATAAGGTCTCGTATCAAATCTGAGCCAATACCAACTGTCCTGGAGAAGCCCATCAAAAGCCTTGGATGTTGGTGACATCAGACCTCAGAGACACCGAGCAGGTGGAAGAACTAAGGCAGGATACAATCAGTGGCCTCAAGTTAATCAACAACACAGCTCTCCCAGGGAGGTTGAAGCTTTGGTGCTTTCACTTTGGACTGCTGCCCCGACCTATGTGGCCAACTACCATGAGGTCACTACGTCTCATGCAAATCAGCTGGAGAGGCTGGTGAACTCACATGAGGAAGTGGCTTGGGCTACCGAGATGCCTTAGCAGCATAGGACTTTACGGGAATTTCTGCCAATTTCTAGCCTGGTGGAGGAATACAAATGTGACAAAGCAAGGCTGGAAATGACAATCAAAAAATCTCGGGACCCAATTGTAAGAGGCGTTGCTCCTGCTCCAGCAACAGGGATTTTTTGAAGAGATTACTAGGAAAGTTGACCAGGGTAAAACAGTGGATGTTGTCTATATGGACTTCAGTAAGGCCTTTGACAAGGTTCCACACGTAAGGTTAGTTAGGAAGTTTCAATCGTTAGGTATTAATATCAAAGTAGTGAAATGGATTGAATAGTGGATGGATGGGAGATGCCAGAGAGTAGTGGTGGATAACTGTTTGTCAGGTTGGAGGCTGGTGACTAGTGGTGTGCCTCAGGGATCTGTACTGGGTCCAATGTTGTTTGTCATATACATTAATGATCTGGAAGATGGGGTGGTAAATTGGATTAGTAAGTATATAGATGATATTAAGATAGGTGGTGTTGAGGATAATGAAGTAGGTTTTCAAAGCTTGCAGTGCGATTTAGGCCAGTTAGAAGAGTGGGCTGAAAGATGGCAGATGGAGTTTAATGCTGATAAGTGTGAGGTGCTACATTTTGGTAGGAATAATCAAAATAGGACATACATGGTAAATGGTAGGGCACTGAGGAATGCAGTAAAACAGAGTGATCTAGGAATAATGGTGCATAGTTCCCTGAAGGTGGAATCTCATGTGAATAGGGTGGTGAAGAAAGCTTTTTGTATGCTGGCCTTTACAAATCAGAGCATTGAATACAGTAGTTGGGATGTAATGTTAAAATTGTACAAGGCATTGATAAGACCAAATTTGGAGTATTGTATACAGTTATCGTCACCAAATTATAGGACAGATGTCAACAAAATAGAGAGAATACAGAAGAGATTTACTAGAATGTTACCTGGGTTTCAGCACCTAAGTTACAGAAAAAGGTTGAACAAGTTAGGTCTTTATTCTTTGGAGCGTAGAAGGTTGAGAGGTATTTAAAATTATGAGGGGGATAGATAGAGTTGATGTAGATAGGCTTTTTCCATTGAGAGTAGGGGAAATTCAAACAAGAGGACATGAGTTGAGAGTTAAGGGGCAAAAGTTTAGGGGTAACAGGAGGGGGAACTTCTTTACTCAGAGTGGTAGCTGTGTGGAACGAGTTTCCAGTAGAAGTGGTAGAGGCAAGTTTGAATTAGTCATTTAAAAAAAAAATTGGATAGCGTATATGGACAGGAAAGGAATGGAGAGTTATGGGCTGAGTGCAGGTAGGTGGGACTAGGTGAGAGTAAGCGTTCAGCACAGACCAGAAGGACCAAGATGCCCTGTTTCCATGCTGTAATAGTTATATGGTTATATGGAAGAAATGGACCCCAGCTGCAGCAGTACTAGACGCAGAAGCCCCCCTCCAATACCGGGACATAGTGGGCTATGTCCAACAGAGTAGAGGAGGCTTCGGCCTTGAAGCAATGAAACCTACCTGGCAAAAGGCTACTACAACTGAACACTGGCACCTGGTGGTGGAGGAGGTGCACCACCAAGAAGAAGCAGCCAGATGTGCCAAAGTAATATACCAAGCCAAGCTAGACTGCTGGATGAGGTGGGAGGGTGTTGAGAGGAGGGAAATCACACGGAGTGAGCTGTGGGGCATGGAGTCAAACAGATTGAGCTTCATCATCAGAGCAACATATGATGTCCTGCCCTCTCCTACAAACCTAAACCTTTGGCTGGGAGAGGATCCAGCCTGTCCTCTGTGTCCAGTTCCGGCATCCCTCAAGCACATCTTGGTTAGTTGCAAGACCAGCCTAATACAAGACAGATAAACCTGGCGGCACAACCAAGTGCTGAGGTGTCTGGCAGCTGAACTTGAGTGTAAGAGAGTAACCACCAACGTCAGGCCTCTCGATGCCCAGACAACGTTCCCACAACAAACATCCTTCGTCCAGGAAGGAGAGAAACCAGGGGCTAATCCCTTGCCTCATGACTCATGCCCACTGAGTGCAGCCAGGAACTGGGAAATGCATGTTGATTTAGGCCAGAAACTTACCTTCCCATCTGAAATTGCAATGACCAACCTGCAGCCTGACCTGGTCCTTTGGTCCAACTCCTTTATCACTGAGCTGCCAGTCTCCTGGGAGGATGCTGTGGATGGGGCTTACAAACAGAAAAGGCTGCGATATGCCAACCTTGCAGATGAAGCAGAGGAGCGAGGCTGGAAAGTAGAACTGTGCCCAGTTGAGGTGGGGTGCAGGGGCTTTGTAGCCAGTTCCACTATAAGGCTGCTGGGGGAAGTAGGAGTCAGAGGGCAGGCCCATAGGAAGGCAATCAAAGCACTTGCTAATGCCGCTGAAATGAGCAGTCACTGGCTGTGGGTGAAAAGAAGGGATGCTGTCTGGGCTGCCAAGTGACCATCTAGAGACTAACCATGTGACACACACGCAGGTCTGATCAGCCTGTGGTGGGCCTGCCTCAGCTGAGGATGTCTTGTGATAAAAAGCCGAAACACCCGGTAATGTCCAGATACACAACTGAAGGTGTGTTGTAATGGTAGAAACAGCATCTAGTGGTCATCTTTAAGAACTACTTCCACTCAAGTCAAGTGCAGTGCAGAGAACTTTAGGGATTGTAACATCCAGTCCTATTAATCAAACTGCTGATGACTCAAAGGTTGGGGGTGTCATGGATAGTGTGGAGGGCTGTCAGAAGTTATAGCAGGACATTGACAGGATGCAAAACTGGGCTGAGAACCCAGATAAGTGTGAGGTGATTCATTTTGGTTGGTCAAACATGATGGCAGAATAATGTATCAATAGTAAGACTCTTGGCAGTGTGGAGGATCAGAGGGATCTTGGGGTCCAAGTTCATAAGACACTCAAAGCTGCTGTGCAGGTTGACTCTGTGGTTAAGAAAGGATACTGTGCATTGGCCTTCATCAATTGTGGGAATGAGTTTAGGAGCCAAGATGTTACAGCTATATAGGACCCTGGTCAGACCCCACTCGGAGTACTGTGCTCATTTCTGGTTGCCTCACTACAGGGAGAATGTGGAAACTATAGAAACGGTGCAGAGGAGATTTACAAGGAAGTTGCCTGAACTAGGGAGCATGCCTATGAGAATAGGTTGAGTGAACTCAGTCTTTCCTCCTTAGAGCGACAGAGGAAGACAGGTGACCTGATAGAGGTCTATTAGATGATGAGAGGCATTGATTGTGTGGATAGTCAGAGGCTTTTTCCCAGGGCTGGAACGACTAGCATGAGAGGGCACAGTTTTAAGGTATTTGGAAGTAGGTACAGAGATGTCAGGGTTAAGTTTTTACTCAGAGAGTGGTGAGTGCATGGAATGGGCTACTGGCAACGGTGGTGGAGGCGGATATGATAGGGTCTTTTAAGAGACGCCTAGATAGGTACATGGAGCTTAGAAAAATAGAGGGCTATGGATAACCCTAGGTGATTTCTAAGGTAAGGACATGATCGACACAGCTTTGTGGGCCGAAGGGCCAGTATTCTGCTGTAGGTTTTCTATGTAACTGGACTCGCTCACATAGCTGTTCCATTTGCAAATAAAACAGCACTATTTGGTGTATCTGAGCTGCATTTCTAGTAGCAGCACTGCTACTTTCAGATCACACAAATATTCCAGTTGTAGTTGCTGTACCGTACATGCTTCAACAAGACTTACAGATTTCAGTTTTCTTTCATGTGTACGGCTCAGCCAATTGGTATTGAAGGATGAAAATTGCCGTTATGTAGCAACACAACTTTCAGGCTTAACACTGAAGAATCAATAAAAAGACGCCATTGTTGTGGGCCCTGCTGGCAACCCAAAGCAGTCAAAAGCCCACTAACATCAGAAATGATCAACCTAACCAAAGAATTCTGTCAAATCTTCATGGTGGCTGCGAAAGACAGACATAATGTTGTGGTAGGGAAATTTCATGGTGATTTTCATGATCAGCAGCCCAACATTCATAAGATATACCCAAAAGTATCCAAGAAGCAAAATCTTTGTTGTCCAGTGTTACCAAACATAGAACTGTGCAACATAGGAACAGGCCTTTCAGCCTGCAATGTCTGTGACATACTCAGTAACTCCTTCTGCCTACACTATCTATTTCCCTCATTCTCTGAATACTTATTGCCTTACTTAGAAGTCTCTGAATGTCTGAATGTCAATATTGCAACTTCTTCCACTACCACATTGGTAACATGTTCCAAGCACCCACCTCTTTAACATTGCCTTGTATGCTCCCATTATACTGTCTGTCCCAACCCCCCCCCCCCCCCCCCCACAAGCTTACAAAGCTACTGCACTTCTTTCCTAGGTAAAAGGTTCAGGCTGCTCTAATTTTATAAACTACTCTCCGGTCTCCCCTCATAGAAAACAATGTAAGCTTGTCCAGCCTCTCTGCAGCTCATGCCCTCTAATCCAGACAGCATCCTGGTAAACTACTTCTGCATTTCTCCAAAGTCTGTACCTCCAACTCATAATGCACCCTAACCACAATTTTATATGAATGCAACATGACTTCTCACTCTTATATTAATATTGTATATAACTGTGTTGTCACTTTCACTGGTACAAACTTGGACCCCAAAATCCCTGTCTGTCAAAATTGTTAAGGGTGCTGCCAATAACTATACATATCCCTTGCATGTGATTTCTGACTTAACTGCATTAAGATTCATCTACCATTTAGTACTGCCAATATCAAACAAACATTGCAACGTCCACACCCCTTTATCTACTCCTGTAGTCACATTCCTCAAGAAACAAATCTCAATGGGTTTCCTTAAATCTGGGCTGATACTGCTCAATCCTGATATTCTTTCAGGGTAATTGTCACAGAGCACTGCAGCACACAAACAGGCTATTTGTCCCATCCACTCTGTACTGGTGTTTTTCTGGGGCAATGGCACTTGGACCCTAGCCTCCACATTCTTTCCATCCATGTACCTCATCCAAACTGTTACAATTAAACCTGCATCAACCATTTCAGCTGGCTATTTGTTTCACACTCTCACCACCCTCTGAGAGAAGTTTCCCCACAAATATTTCACCTTGAGTCCTGGTAACATCCTTGTAAACTTTCTCTGCACACTTTCGGTCTTATTGATACCTTTCCTGTAGGTAGGTGACCAGAACAGGGCACAATACTCCACATTTGACCTCAGCAATGTCTTATACACCTTCAACAGAATATCCCATCTCCAGTACTCAACACTCCAACTTGTTTGGATCGGTTATTCTATCCTTCAGTGTAGATTCCAGGACAGACAATTAACTAATAGATTTAGGAGCTCCCTATTTTCTCTTTTTTAAAATAAATTTGATACCATACAATAAAAGCTGATTTATATTTCTGCATCAAATGAACGCCGTAACCTACACTGTACCCTACGCCATAGCCTGACGCGCACCTCTCCAAAAATGTAACTGCTTGTCGTGGTGATGCAGACCGCAATAACCGATTGGTCCTCTTGGTAGCATCGCATTTCCTCCTGTCTATAGGCATATTATACGTACACTGATGCGAAATAAATGGTTGGAGACGATGAACCAAATCGTCAAATCTACCTGCCGACATCCGAAAATATCTGAAATGCATTTCCTCGTCCATGTCTCTCAGAAAATTCACCCTCCTTCTGCCTCAATCAGTTCAATGGTCATACATACCATCTCCTCCAACGTCTCCTCTCTTTTCTGCGTTGCAGTAATTTCAATAAAACCCTTGTTCAACATTTATTAGCTCCAACTCCAACATGCTGCGCTCAATCGCCATTAGAAACCCTACCGCCAACTAGCATTTTGGCAGTGAATTGCAGAGCGACGCAGACACACCAACACGTCAGAGGTTTAAATGCTCACAATGATGCGGGCCACTTACGAAGGCTGTGGCGAAGGCTGCGGCATAGGCTACTACGCAGAAGTATAAATTAGACCTTAGTGGAAACTCCAGAACCTATTGACCAGGGCCAGTTTCTGCTGTTCTGATACAGGGCCTTGACCTGAAACATTAATCACCCTGTTTCCTCCACAGAATTGCTCAGTCTGCTGAGTTCTGTCAGAAGTTGGATTCTTGCTGAAGATTAAAGCAACTATAGTCCTTTGTCTCTGATTTCCCCACAGAGAGGTTTGCTAATGTCACAAAGGGTTTAAACTAATTTGGCTGGGTAAGATATTGAGCAAAGATTCAGAAAGAAGAAATGCATAACTAGAAGAAGGAAGACTAGAAAGTTCACAAAAGTGTTTTAAAGATGAAGTTCAAAGATAGACAAAAGGTATTCTGATATGCTTAATGGTTTAATCCTAAATGCAAGTGGATTAGGCAGGCAGGTTGACAGAATGTTACCATTCTTTCACATGCCTGTACTGAAACATGGTTTGAAGAGGGGTACGGCTGCGAACAATGCTCTTGATTGCGAGGTTTTCAGACAAAATGGAGAACAACGCACACAAAATGCTCAAGGATCTCATTAGGTCATATATGAAAATGAACAGTCGACATTTCAGGCCAAGGCTATTCATCAGAACGAGAAACAAAGGGGAAGAAACTATGATGGTGCTAAACAGTGTCTTCTTCAAGTTCATCTGTAGAAACAGCTTCATTTTTACCTTTAATATCTCTCTTTTTCCTTTTCAAGGTGGAAGGAGCTCTGTTGAAGACCCTGCCCGAGAGCTACACTCAAACTTTAGTTTGTTGCGGCGATGGGACCCACTCCTGGGATTCAGGGGTAGGCACTAGAACAGCTGTGGCCTTCAGTTCAATGGGCCTAGTGCTGCAAGGTGAGATTAAGCCAGGCTAAATCAGCTAGCAGAGGAATGGGAATAATTGCTTCCCTCTGTACCGCCACTGCATGATATTCCAGCAATGAAATTGTGGATTTACATAGTCCATAGTTGCAGATTCACTGCTACACACAATGATGGAATTAGGAGACACACAGCATTTAAGTACTAGAATTGGAGAATTAAAAGTCCTGTTCTCCAGATTGCCACCCACAGTTCTGGGCACTCCACGTAAAAGAACACGTAGACTTTGCAAGGAATATAGCACAAATTGCCAAAAAGTTATCAGCACACACTGGTGTCATTGCTTAACAGCAGTTGTTACAAACACTAAGATCAGGCAGCCTGTAAAAAAATTCAATTCAAATTTCAGGCCTGGGACTTTCTATAAGACAGAGGAGAAGAATTAGGCCATTTTGCCCATTGAGTCTGCTCCACCATTCAAACAGGGCTTATCCTTTTTTCCTCTCAACCCCATTCCACAGCTTTCTCCCAGAAACCTTTGATGCTGTGTCTAATCAGGAACCTATCAATCTCTGTCTTAAATACACCTAATGACCTGGCCTCCACAGCTACCTGTGGTAACAAATTCCGCAAATTTGCCACCTTCTGTCAAAAGAAATTTCTCACCATCTGTTTTAAATCAATGTCCCTCTACTCTGAAGCTGTGCCCTCTTTTCCTAGACTCCCCACCATGGGAAACATCCTTTCCACATCTACTCTGTATCGGCCTTTCAACTTTCAAAAGGTTTCAATGAGAACCCCATCATCCTTCTGAATTCCAGCAAGTTACAGACCCCGAGCCATCAAATGTTTTTTGTGTGATAACCCTTTCATTCCCACAATCATCCTTGTGAACTTCCTCTGAACTCTCTCCAATGGCAGCACATCTTTTCTAAGATGAGGGGCCCAAAACTGTTCATAATACTCAAGGTGAGGCCTCACCAGTGCCTTATAAAGCCTCAGCACCACATCCTGCTCTTGTATTCAAGACCTCCTGAAATGAATGTTTACATTGCATTTGCCTTCCTCACCAATGACTCAACCTGCAAGTTAACCTTTAGGGTGTTTGCACAAGGACTCCCAAATCTCTTTGCATCTCAGATTTTTGGATTTTCTTCCTGTTTAGAAAATACCTCCACATTTATTTCTTCTACCAAAGTGCATGACCATGCATTTTTCAACACTGCATTTCATTTGCCACTTTCTTGCCCATTCTCTTAATCTGTCTAAGTCTTTCTGCACCCTACCCATTTCCTCAACACTAACTGGCCCTCCACCAATCTTCGTATCATCTGCAAACTTGGCAACAGAGCCATCTACTTCAACATCTAAATCATTGATACACAGCATAAAAAGCAGCGTCCCAACACCGACCCCTGCGGAACACCAACAGTCACTGGCAGCCAACCAGAAAAGGATCCCTTTATTCTCACTCGCTGTCTCACACCAATCTGCTAATGCCTGTAATACCATGGGCTCTTAACTTGGTAAATAGCCTCATGTGAGGCACCTTGTCAAAGGCCTTCTGAAAGCCCAAATCTACAACATCCACTGCATCCCCTTTATCTATCCTACTTGTAATCTCCTCAAAGAATTCCAGCAGGTTTGTCAGGCAAGATTTCCTCTTAGGGAAACCATGCTGACTTTGTACTATCTTGTCATGTGTCACCAAGTACTCCATGATCTCATCATTAATAATTGACTCCAACTACTGAGGTCAGGCTAACTGGTATATAATTTTATTTCTGCTGCCTTCCTTCTTTCTTAAAGAGTCGAGTGACATTTGCAATTTTCTAGTCCTCTGGTACCATACCAAAGTCCAATGAATTTTGAAAGATCATTGCTGATATCTCTAAAATCTCTACCACTATCTCTTTCAGAACCCTAGGGTGCAGTTCATCTGATCCAAGTGACTTATGTACCCTTGGGTCTTCCAGCTTTTGAGCACTTCCCTTGAAATAGTATCTGCACTTGCTTCTCCTCCTTCACATACTACAACATCTGGCACACTACTAGTGCCTTCCACATTGACAACTGATGCAAAATACTAATTTATTTTGTCTGCCATCTCCTTGGCCCCTGTTATTATTTCTCCGGCCTCATTTTCTAGCAGTCCTATACCCACTCTCATTTCTCTTATTTTTTTAAGATACTTGAAAAAACTTTTACTATCCACTTTGATATTATTTGCTAGTTTGCTTTCATATTTCATCTTTTCCCTACTAATGATTCTTTTAGTTGCTCTCCGTGGGTTTTTAAAAACTTCCAAATCCTCTATGTTCCCGCTAATTTTTTTCTTTGCTGTATGCCATTTTTTATTTTTACATTAGCTTTGACTTCCCTTGTCAGCCATGGTTGAATTATTTTGCAATTTGAATATTTCTTTGTTTTTGGAATACATCTATCCCACACTTTCCTCATTTTTCCCAAAAACTCATGCTGTCTTCCCTGCCAGCATCTCCTTTCAGTTTACTTTTAGCTATCTCCTTTGTTGGGGAGCCTGCATATAACTACCATCAGGCTACTTTTACCCTTTCAGTTTCTTAACTCAACTCATGGATTAATTATCTTCCAACTCTATATAACATCCTCCTACTGATTTGGTGTCATTTCGTACCTGCAGAGCCATGCCAACCCCTCTGCCTACCTTCCTATCCCTCCGATACAACATGTAACTTTAGACATTCAGCCCCCAACTACAGCCATCCTTCAGCCTCGTTTCGGTGATGGCCACAACATCCTACCTGACAATCTGTAATACTGCAACAAGATAATCCACTTTTTTTTTTATATACTCTATGCATTGATATAACACTTTGAGTGCTATATTTGCTATCCTTTTTGATTCTGCATCCCTAATACACTGATACTCACCTTGCTGGCTGCAAATTTGACCTGTCATCTGCCTGTCCTTCCTGACAGTCTGACTGCACCACATCTTTGCTTTTTTTACCATCCATCCTATGTTGAATCCCTTCATTTCGGTTCCCACCCCTTGCCAAACTAGTTTAAACCCTCCCAACAGCTCTAAAAAACCTGCCCACGAGAATATTGGTTCCCCTCGGGGTCAGGTGCAACCCATCCCTTTACTACAGTTCATACCTCCCCCAGAAGAGATCCCAATGATCCAAGAACCTGAAGCCCTGGCCCATGGACCAGCTTCTCAGCCATGCATTTATCTGCTAAAGCATCCTGTTTCTACCCTCACTAGCACCTGGCACAGGTAACAATCCAGAAATTACTATCCTGGAGGTCCTGCTTCTCAGCTTTCTCCCTAGATTTCTAAATTTTCTCTTCAGGACCTCATTGCTTTTCTTTTCTATGTCATAGATACCAACACGTACAAAGACATCTGGCTGCTCTCCCTCTCTAAGATGCTGTGGACGTGATCTGAAACGTCCCCAATTTCTGGCACCTGGGAGGCAACGTACCACCTGGGTGTCCTGTTCATGTCCACAAAATCTCCTGTTTGTTCCTCTGACTATTGAGTCCCCTATTTGGAGTACAGAGTACCATTCACCTATTCTCCCTCTTTACCTTCCACACCATGGACCCATGGTCAGTGCCATCACAACAGTTTCATCACAACTGTTCTTTTTGTGTCTGCAGTTCTTCTTTGATTTTCATACTGAACAAGGTTTCCATTCCCTGCTCAACGGATGGTTCCAGTGCTTTGATAAAGGCTTTTCGAATTAGGAAATAAATTTGCAGGCCATTGTTGGACAGGCTACAAAGGAGTGACTCTGTTACATGTTCTAATCAGTTTTAAATAACTTATGTAAACTTGGTGAAGCAGTCTTTCAGTATGCTGCTTTTCAGTATGAATGCTCTCAGTGAAGGCATTCAGTATATACGTTGGGATGTCATGGTATGGTTGTATAAGGCCACATTTAGAGTGTGTACAGTTTTGGGAACCTTTATAGGAAAGATCTTACTAAACTTGAAACAGTTAAGAGAAGAAGTATGACAGGGCTAAGATGAGTGGGAATACAGATGATTGGGAAAGTTTTAAGGAACAGCAGATCTTAACTAAAAAAGCAATACGGAGAGAAAAAATCAGGTATGAGCTCAGTCTAGCCAGGAATATAAAAGGGGATAGCAAAAGCTTTTTTAGCTATGTGAAGAGAAAGAAGATAGTTAAGAACAATGTTGGCCCCTTGAAGAATGAATTGGGAGAAATTGTTATGGGAAACAGGGAAATGGCAACAGAATTTAATGCGTACTTTAGATCTGTCTTCACCAGGGAGGACACAAGCAATCTCCCAGATGTATGGATGGGCCAGGGTCATAAGATATCAGAGGAATTGAGACAGATTGACATTAGGAAAGAAACTGTGATGAGTAGACTGGTAGGACTGAAGGCTAATAAATCCCCGGGTCCAGATGGTCTGCATCCGAGGGTTCTAAAAGAGGTGGCTCAGGAAATTGCGGATGCATTGGTAATCATTTTCCAATGTTCCTTACATTCAGGATCAGTTCCTGAAGATTGGAGAGTGGCTAATGTTGTCCCACTTTTCAAGAAGGGAGGGAAGGAGAAAACGGAGAACTATCGCCCTGTTAGCCTAACGTCAGTCGTGGGGAAGATGCTTGAGTCCATTATTAAGGACGAAATAGTGGCACATCTAGATGGCAGAAATAGGATTAGGCCAAGCCAGCATGGATTTACCAAGGGCAAATCATGCTTGACTAATCTGTTGGAGTTTTTTGAGGGTGTAACAAGGATGTTAGACAAGGGTAAGCCAGTGGATGTTGTATACCTAGATTTTCAGAAGGCATTCGATAAGGTGCCACATAGGAGATTGGTGAGTAAAATCAGAGCTCATGGCATTGGGGGCAGGGTTTCAACATGGATAGAAAACTGGTTGGCAGATAGAAAGCAAAGGGTAGCAGTGAATGGGTGTTTCTCGGACTGGCTGGAGGTGACTAGTGGGGTACCACAGGGCTCTGTATTGGGACCACAGCTCTTTACGATTTATGTCAATGATTTAGATGAGGGCATTGAAAACCATATCAGCAAGTTTGCTGACGATACTAAACTGGGTGGCAGTGTGACATGCGAAGAGGACGTTAGGAGAATACTGGGAGACTTGGATAGGCTGGGTGAGTGGGCAGATACTTGGCAGATGTCATTCAATGTGAATAAATGTGAAGTTATCCACTTTGGAAGCAGGAACAAGAGGGCAGAGTATTGTCTGAACGGTGTAGAGTTAGGTAAGGGAGAAATGCAAAGAGACCTAGGAGTCCTAGTTCACCAGTCAATGAAGGTGAATGAGCAAGTGCAACAGGCATTGAAGAGGGCAAATGGAATGTTGGCCTTTGTTACAAGGGGAATTGAATACAAGAGCAAGGATGTCCTTTTGCATTTGTACAGGGCCCTGGTGAGACCACACCTGGAATATTGTGTACAGTTTTGGTCTCCAGGTTTAAGGAAGGACATTCTGGCAATTGAGGAAGTGCAGCGTAGATTCACTAGGTTGATTCCTGGGATGGCAGGGCTGTCTTACACAGAGAGACTGGAGAGATTGGGCTTGTACATGCTGGAATTGAGGAGATTGAGAGGGGATCTGATTGAAACGTTTAAGATAATTAAAGGATTTGATAGGATTGAGGCAGGAAATATGTTCCAGATGTTGGGAGAGTCCAGTACCAGAGGGCATGGATTGAGAATAAGAGGTCAGTTATTTAAAACAGAGTTGAGGAAGAGCTTCTTCTCCCAGAGAGTTGTGGAGGTGTGGAATGCACTGCCTCGGAAGACGGTGGAGGCCAATTCTCTGGATGCTTTCAAGAAGGAGCTGGATAGATAACTGATGGATAGGGGAATCAAGGGATATGGGGACAAGGCAGGGACTGGGTATTGATAGTGAATGATCAGCCATGATCTCAGAATGGCGGTGCAGACTCAAGGGGCCGAATGGTCTACTTCTGCACCTATTGTCTATTGTCTAAGATTTACAAGGGAAGTGGTATACATGCTTTTGTCAACATCAAATGGTGTTGAAGCTGAGAGCCTCAAGTTTCTAGCACTGAACATACCAATAGCTTGCCCTGGTCTGACCATGTAGACAACACGGCCATGAAAGCTCGCCAACACCTCTACTATCTTAGAAGGATAAAGAAAATTGGCAATTCGTGTTGAACCTCATCAATTTTTAACTGATGCCCTACAAAAAGCATCCTTTGCTGATCCACAATGGATTAGTACAACAACTGTTCTGCTGTGACCACAAAAAAAATGGATACCTCCCATAAAGAAACCATCTTCCCCTCCAAGGACTCTATCTACCCTTCTCTCTGCCTCAATAAAGCAGCCAGCCACTCTTGACATTCTCTGTTCTTCACCCTTCCATGGAGCAAAAGATGCAAAAAGCTGAAAGCATGTACCACCAGATTTAAGGACAGCTTCTACACCACTGCTATGAGGCTACTGAATAATTATTGACTTGAGTACGATAAGATGGACTCTTGACTTCACAATCTAGTGTATGATTTTGCACCTTCTTGCTTACCTGAAGTATACATTCTCTGTAGCTGTTACACGTTATTCTGCGTTCTATGAAATGATCTGATCTGTATGAACTGTACAAGATAGAATTTTCACTGGATCTCAGTACATGTGACAATAATAAACCAATAGCAATTTTCTTAGTTACTTCCTCAAAAAACTCAATTAGATTTTTGATACATGATCTCCCCTGCAATTAAAATGCAGACTCCTCCTAATCAGACCTTGCCATCCAGGAGAGAATTTTTCCAGTCCATGTTACCTCATTACCTACTCACAAAATATCCATTCTACAACTAAATATTTTGATCTAATGGGTTACTTACTACTGCCCAGAGAGCTTCTAAAATTGGTTCAAACAGCATATTGGAAAATGTAGCCATATAATGCAAGACTTAAGGAGGGTAGATATATTGGCAAGTTCAGAGAATAGAGCTCATAGACATAGAACACTGCAGCACAGTATAGACCATTTAGCCCACAATGTTGTGCTGACCTTTTAACCTATTGCAAACCCTTCTCTCCTACATAGCCCTCTATTTTTCCTTCATCCAAGTGCCCAAGTCTCTTAAATGTCCTTACTGTAACTGTCTCTACCACCATCCCCGACAGGGTGTGCTCCATGCACCCACCACAATATGTAAAAAAAACAATCTTTGACATTTCCCACTATAGTTTTCTCCAGTCACCTTCAAATCTTGTCTCCTCATTTTAGCCATTTCTGCCCTGGGAAAAAGTCTTTGGCTTTCCACTCTATGTTTCATATCTTGAACACAAAGCTCAAGGCACACAACTGGGAAATATCACAAACACAGAATAGTTATAGCAGGTAAGGAGGTCATTTAGCCCCTCTGCCCCATTCCCCTCACCACTTCCTTAGCGCACTGCTTTCCTCTTAGACATCCTTTGAAGGCTACAGCTACCAAGGGAAAATGTTCCAGACTCTATCCACTTGATACATAAAAGCATCTCTTTGAATTCAATTTCTGTTTGCACCTCAACCACATCTTCCTTGGCGAAGACTGATTGCAAGTACACCTTGTTTTTTTTAATGAAATGCACAGTAATAAGTAACAGAAGTACACACCAACCTGTATGGTTTTTAAATGGGGTGCAAGTTAATGGGGTGGCACGGTGGTGCAGAGGTTAGCACAACATGTTACAGTATAGGCGACCTGGGTTCAATTCCCACTCCTGCCTGTAATGAATTTGTACGTTTTCCCTGTGACTGTGTGGGTTCCCTCCCACAGTCCAAAGATGTTTCGGTAGATAGGTTAACTGGTCATTGTAAATCGTCCTGTGATTAGACTAGGAATAAATCAGGGGATTGCTGGGTGGTATGGCTTGTAGGGCTGGGATGGCCTGTTTCATGCTGTATCTCAAACAATAAAATAAATAAGAAAATAGTTGCACAAGCACACAGCATTAGGAGGAATTCAGTTAGGAGAACTCCTGATTTTTAGAAGCACATTGAATTCCACACAACCTTAGTTATTAAACTGAAAAACTATTGTAACTAATCCAAAACGTAGCTGGCCAGCACCACTTCAAAGTACTTCAGTATTTGGCTACAACTGTCAGAACAGTACCACAGTGGCAGAGAGCTCAGAACGATCACAGCATTTTACTTAAGTGAAAGACAAGAGACAGTAAATGCAGTGATAATTGATTTTGGGAGGTTGTGGACAGCAGAGCATATGTGAGGCAATTGTTGCCCATGTTAGTCAAAACTCTATGGACAATTTCCCTGTCTCACAGATCAATGTACAACAGAGTTCTGTGAAAATGGTCATATTCCAAAAATACTTTTAAACTAAAGACATTAATTAAATAGAAATACAGAGTGAAGCGATTCGCCAATTGTATTTTTAGGACAAAAGGAGGAGTACTTCCTAGAGGAGAGTCACTACCACCATTAATTGCAAGCTTCTCAACAGTTAAACTTCTCACCAGTTAAAAAGGCAAGCTCTGAGACTTACCATCACTACCTATACCGTGCAAAGCATCTTGATTGCTTGGTAAACCTGACAGTCAAAACAAACAGAGAAAGATTCAGTGGATCACATGGACCTCAAAAGAAACATCATTTCCTTCTCTCCCAATCAATTGAAATGTATAAAAGCTCGGCATTTTCCAATGGTCACACACTGAAGTGGCATGCAAAATGTTGCACAAACATACAACCTGTCTGAGCGGACATCACTCCCAAGATGTCCTGCCTTCATTACATGGTTGGCACACAAAGCAGAAAGTGATTGATGTCTGTGACCAGCAAATGAGTATGAAGAAAACCAGAGCTCCATAAGCCCACCCTCATCAGAGGATCAGAGGTGGAGAGGGTCAGCAACTTTAAATCCCTCAGTGTTATTATTTTGGAGCTGTCCTGGACCCAGCACACAAGTGCAATTATAAAGAAAGCACAGCAGCGCCTCTACTTCCTTAGAAATTTGTGAAGATTCGGCATGACACCTAAACCTCGACAAGCTTCTATAGATGTTAGTGGAGAGTATATCGACTGGCTGCATCATAGCCTGGTGTGGAAACACCAATGCCTTAAATGAAAAATCCTACAAAAATTAGTGGATACAGCTCAGTCCATCACGCATAAAGCCCTCCCCACCATTGAGCATATCTCCACGAAACACTGTCGCAGGAAAGCAGCATCCATCATCAGGGACCCCCACTACCCTGGATGTGCTCTCTTCTTCTTTATGCCATCAGGAAGGTGATTCAGGAACCTCAGAACTCTCGTCACCAGGTTCAGAAACAATTATTACCCTTCAACCATCAGGATCTTGAACCAAAGGGGGTTCGCTAAATTTCACTTGCCCCATCATTGAAATGTTCCCATAACCAATGGACTCCCTTTGGAGGACTCTTCATCTCATGTTCTTGGTATTTATTGCAAATTTATTACTATATCTTTTTGAATTTGCACATTATTTTGTCTTTTGCACGCTGGTTGGATGCCGAAGTTGGTGCAGTCTTTCATTGATTCTGTTATGCAATTGTATTGATGCACTGAGTATGCCCACAAGAAAATGAATGTCATAGTTGTATATGGTGACATATATGTAGTTCCATAATAAATGTACTTTGAACTTTGGAAAAGTGGGAAGGAAGACATTTTAAGAGCACGAATAATTGTATTCATACAAAGAATTCTCATCTATAATCTGCATTCAATGATTCAAACACATGGGCTAATTCTGATGAAATTTTTCAGCTACAAATTGAGCAGCTTATCTTCAGAGAGGACGTAACAGATCTGTTCAGTCACCAGTGCTGCTCCAGCTGCACAGCTCCTCCAGCACAGGGGTTGCCGACCTTTTTTATGCCATGGACCAATATCATTAAGGAAGGAACCTATGGACCCAGACTGGGAAGCCCTGCCCTGGCAGATTATTGTTGTTCCATACTGCAGCATCTGCATGTCTGCACTACACCATTGCTGGTTTAGAGCAGCACCAAAAACATGGAGGAACACAGCAGCTCAGGCAGCAGCTATGAAGGGAAATATACAGTTGCCATTTTGGGCTGAAACCCTGCAACAACATTGGAAGAGAAGAGGGCAGAAGTAAAAATAAAAGGGTGAGGAGTAGGGAGAGGAGCAAGAGCAGGCAGGCGATAGGTGAATTCAAGTGAGAAGGATGATAGGTATGTTGGGGAATGGAGTAGAATGATGTGAGAAGCTTGAGGTGACAGGTGGCAGACACAAAGAGTTGAAGAAGATGGAATCTAATACGAGATGGCAATGGACTATGGGAAAAAGGGAAGGAGGGGAACCAGATGGAAGAAGGTATGGGTGAAAGGCAGGAGAGGGGAAGAGAAGGGGTAACAGAGCCAGAGGCATAAAGGAAAAAGAGGGGGAGACAGGGGAAGGGAGACAAAGGGAAAGTGTTTATGGAACCAGAGGAAATAGCAGATGTACTTAATGAATACTGTACTTCAGTATTCACTATGGAAAAGGATTTTGGTGATTGTAGTGGTGACTTGCAGCAGTCTAAAAAGCTTGAGCATGCAGATATTAAGAAATAGGATATGCTGGAGTTTCCATCAAGTTGGATAAGTCACTGGGACCAGATGAGATGTACCCCAGGCTACTGTGGGAGGTGAGAGAGGAGATTGCTGAGCCTCTGACAATGATCTTTACATCATCAATGGGGACGGCAGAGGTTCCGGATGATTGGAGGGTTGCGAATGTTGTTCCTTTATTCAAGAAAGGAGTAGAGATAGCCCAGGAAATTATAGACCAGTCAGTCTTATTTCAGTGGTTGGTAAGTTGATGGAGAAGATCCTGAGAGGCAGGATTTATGAACATTTGGAGAGGTACAATATGATTAGGAATAGTCAGCATGGCCTTGTCAAGGGCACATCGTGCCTTATGAGCCTAATTGAATTGTTTCAGGATGTGACTAAACACATTGATGAAGGAAGAGCATTAGATGTAGTGTATATGGATTTTAGCAAGGCATTTGATAAAGTACCCCATGCAAGGCTTATTGAGAAAGTGAGGAGGCATGGGATCCAAGGGAACATTGCTTTGTGTATCCAGAACTGGCTTGCCCCCAGAAGGCAAAGAATAGTTGTAGATGGGTCATATTCTGCATGGAGGATGGTCACCAGTGAGGTGCCTTGTGGATCCGTTCTGGGACCCTTACTTTTCGTGATTTTTATAAATGACCTGGATGAGGGAGTGGAGGGATGGGTTAGTAAGTTTGCTGATGACACAAAGGTTGTAGGTGTTGTGGATAGTGTGGAGGGCTGTCAGAGGTTACAGCGGGACATTGATAGGATGCAAAACTGAGAAGTGGCAATGGAGTTCAACCCAGATAAGCGTGAGGTGGCTCATTTTGGTAGGTCAAATATGATGGCAGAATATAATATTAATGGTAAAACTCTTGGCAATGTGGAGGATCAGAGGGATGTTGGGGCCCAAGTCCATAGGACGATCAAAGCAGCTACGCCCGTTGACTCTGTGGTTAAGAAGGCATACGGTGTATTGGCCTTCATCAATTGTGGAATTGAATTTAGGAGTTGAGAGGTAAGGTTGCAGCTATATAGGACCCTGGACAGACCCCACTTGGGAGTACTGTGCTCAGTTCTGGTCACCTCACTACAGGAAGGATGTGGAAGCCATATAAAGGGTGCAGAGGAGATTTACAAGGATGTTGCCTGGATTGGGGAGCATGCCTTATGAGAACAGGTTGAGTGAACTCGGCCTTTTCGCCTTGGAGCGACAGAGGATGAGAGGTGACCTGATAGAGGTGTATAAGATGATGAGAGGCATTGATCGTGTGAATAGTCAGAGGCTTTTTCCCAGGGCTGAAATGATTGCCACAAGCGGACACAGGTTTAAGGTGCTGGGGAGTAGGTACAGTGAGATGTCAGGGATAAGTTTTTTTATTCAGAGTGGTGAGTGCGTGGAATGGACTGCCGGCAACGGTGGTGGAGACAGATATGATAGGGTCTTTTAACAGACTTTTAGATAGGTACATGGAGCTTAGTAAAATAAGGGCTATAGGTAAGCCTAATCATTTCTAAGGTAGAGACATGTTCAGCACAACTTTGTGGGCCGAAGGGCCTGTATTGTGCTGTAGGTTTTCAAGGTTTCCATGGTGCTTGGAAATTAGAGAAATTGATAATGCTATCAGATCCCACTGAAGTAGAGGAGGCTGCACTGAGCACACAATGCAATAAATGGATTCAATGTGAAGGTGCCTCAACTCGAAGGACTGCTTACGGTTTTCTTGTAAATACAAGAGAATCTTCAGATATTAGAAATCCAGACAACATACAAAAAATGCTGGAGGAACTCAGCAGTTCAGGCATCATTCCAAAAGAGCAGCAGAAATGGACTGTTTTACGCCCAATTGCCCTCATCAATTGTATTGCAACAATTTTACAACACGTCCTCCCACACCCAGCCCATGTACCAAGAGCTATTAGGGGGTGATATGCACCCAATTCCAGGCCTCCCTCAATCAACAGGGCCAAAGAAACTTTGTTCCAAACCTATTACCTGTCTTCTCACAAAGGGCAAATGCTTTTGAGCCAAGTTCAGACATAAAAATCAACAATTCTACACCCTATAAAAAGTAGAAAATTGCTGCAAGGAGTCTCCGGGTTGGAGATGTACTCATGCCCAGGAAATTGCAGGTTAGATGAGGATTTTCAGTTAGGGAACAGTGACAACAATTCCTCAACTTTCAGGCAAGCTATAGATGAAGATAGGGATCGTCCTTGTGGGAGAGTTTTAAATTGGAATAGGGCAAATTTTTGAGGGCATTAGACAGGATCTAAGAAGTGTTAATTGGGAACACCTTTTCTCTGGTAAGTCCACATCAGACACGTGGAGGGTGTTTAAAGATCAACTGCACAGAGTACAGGAAAGGTATGTCCCTATTATAAAGGATGGGAATAGAAAGATAAGAGAAGTTTGGATGTCCAGAGAGGTGATGAATTTACTCAAGTAGAAAAAGTAGCATGTAAAGCTTTAGAAGTTAAGATCATATGAAGCACATGATGAGTATAAAGAAGCCAGGCAAGAACTCAAGAACAGAATTAGGAAAACCAGGAGGGGCCAGGAAAAGTTCTTGGCAAGCAAGATTAAGGTGATCCCAAGGTATTCTATACATACATTAAGAGTAATTAACTAACTAGGGAGAGGGTGGGACTACTCAAGGATAAGGGTGGAGGGGGAGAACATTGCATGTTTGCAGAGAATGTGAGTGAGATACTTAATGGGTAATTTGCTACAGTATTTACAATGGAAATGGAAGATCAGGAGATCAGTGCTGAGTGTATAAATATGCTAAAGCATTTAGAGGTCAAGTAGGAGGAAGTGATAAATCCTTTAGACCTGATGGGATTTACCCCATGTTATTGAAGGAGGCAAGAGATGTGATTGCTGGGGACTTGACTAGTATCATTGTGTTCTCTCAAGCCATAGGTGAGGTCCCCGTGGACTAGCAAGTGGCTAATATTGTACCTCTACATAATAAGGGAACAAGGGCAAATCCTGGGAATTCTTGGCTGGTGTAGGGAAATGATGGAGAAAATTCTTAGGGTTAGGATAAGAGCATTTGGAAACCCATGGACTAATTAATGCTTTGTGCATGGCAGGTCATGCCTTACCAACCTGATGGAGTTTTTTGGGAAGGTAACGAGAGAGATTGATGAGAATATGTTAATAATTTTAGTAAGGCATCTGACAAAGTCCCTCATGGAAGGCTAATCTAGAAGATTAAAATGCATGGGCTGTGATGAATTGGCTGTTTGGATCCAGTACCGGCTTGTCCACAGAAGCCAGAAGGTGGTAGTCAAAGCAACTTATTCAAGCTGGTGGTCTGTAATTAGTGGAGTTCCATAGGGAGCTGTGCTGGGACCTCTGCTGTTTCTGACGTACACAAAATGACCTGGATGAAAATGTTGAGAGGTGAGTTAGTAAATTTGTAGATGATACCAACATTGATGGAGTTGTGGATCGTGTGGAAGGCTGGCAGAGTACAGCACAATATAGATCAGCTGCAGATATGGGCTGAGATACGACAGATGGAGTTTATCCCAGATAAATGTGAGGTGTTGCACCTCAGCAGAGCAAATGCAAGGAAACAGTACACTTAAGGGCAAAATTCTTAAGTGTTGCTGAGCAGAGAGATCTTGGGATTCAAGTTCATAGCTCCTTGAAAGTGGTTACACAGGTCAATAAGGCAGTTAAGGAGGTTTATGAAATGCTTGCTTTTATTAGTCAAGACACTGAGTTCAAAAGTCAGAAGGTTATGTTGCAACTTTATAAAACATAGTTAGGCCACATCTGGAGTATTATATACAGTTCTGGTTGCCCCACCCGAAGGTTGTTCATGCTTTGGAGAGGGTGCAGAAGAGGTTTACTGGGATGCTGCCTGGTTTAGAGGACATGCTATCACGAGAGGCTAGATAAACTTAGGTTGTTTTCTCTGAAGTGTCAGAGGCCAAAGGGAGATCTGATAGAGGTTTAACAAGATTATGAGGCATAGAGTGGACAGAGAGGATATGTTTCCCAGGGTTGAAATATCTAATACCAGAGGGCATGCATTGAAGCTGAGAGGAAGTAGGTTCAGTGGGGACATGAGAAGCAAGTTTTTTTACTGAGAGAGTCCCAGATGCCTGGAATGGACTGCCCAGTATGGTGGTAGAAACAAATACATCAGAGGCTATTAAGAAAAGTTTGGATAGGCACATGGATGTAAGAAAGATGGAGGGATAAGGACATGGTGCAGGTAGGAGGAATTAGTGTTTGGGTGTTTTTGATTTGGTTCCTAGCTGGTTTGGTACAACATTGTGGGCCGGATGGCCTGTTCTTGTGTTGTACTATACTATTCTATGCCAAAAATAGCAAATCAAAAAAACTAACCAAAAACCTATAGCCAAATTCACACCAAGCTATAATGTAAGACTAAAATCCTGATGAATAGTCTTGGCCCAAAACGTTGTTTATTCTTTTCCAGAGATGCTGCCTAACCTGCTGTATTCCTCCAGTATTTCTATGTGTATCAGTTCCCAAATTTCATCAATTTCAAATGTCTTCTTGGCCTTGCTGCCGTCTGTGCTCTTTCAGCTCTGTTCTCTTGTAGAACTTATTTACTTTTCCTGATCTCTGGTGGCCCTACCTTCATCTCACAAGGCCCTTAACTGCCCCACTTCTTCCTCTGTGAAAGCACTCATCAAAATGTACATGTTAACACCCGTCTTTTGTAATCTGACTTAATATCTTTACTTTCAGCCTCGTGTAAACGTTGTTTGTTCTGTGAAACACTTTGTGATGGCACTCCTTACAAACAGGATCTGTAGCTGCAGGGTGATCGATGTAATGCACATGAGTGTGGTGCGGAGAGTTGTAGGCTCTCGCTAATGGGCCATGCTTCCTACAACCTGTCAAGAATTATTGGGGGGTGGGGAAGGAGGAGGCGGAAGGCAGGAAAATGGGGTTGAGAGGGATAATAAATCACACCCATGATGGAATGGCAGAGACGACTAAATGAGCTGCATGGCCTAGCTCTACTCCTGTATCTTATGGTCTTACACTACAGTGACAGCATGCTGTGTTGAAGGATATTCAGTCCATCACCACAAGTGCAAGGGTCGTACCTTTCTTTGGTTCACTGTCAGTGGTAATTTTCCCATCTTTGTTCTCCTGATTGACTTTGTCCTTCAGCTTCTTCTTGTTTGCGGCCTCCTCCCGATTCCGTCCCAGTCTCCTCCTGCCATTCTCGGCTGTACTGGCCATTTTCAGCCACTTGGCTGACAGAGGAGCACTGCTTGCGTCACTGATGGGATCTGGCTCAGGGTTTCGTCGTTTCTTTCCTGGCCCAGCTATTTTGGCGGCTCTGGATGGATGAGCTCTCAGACAAAGAAAGACCGGCCAGAACGCCCAGGGTTAGGCTGCAACAGAAGGCAAAAGGCACATTATTCATAGTTGCCAATTCAGGGAAGGGACCTTCCAGCAATTAGTACCTAAAATAATAGAACTGCAATAATTTGTAACACCGAGTATTTTTTAGCATCATGTTCATCTCCTCAGGCAACCAGTACTGCTGAAATATTTAGCTTATCCAAGCTCAATCAGCACCACTTGACTTGGCAGTGGATTCATGATCCACAAGTTTTGACAGGCACTTTCAGAGCAGTGCCAAGGGAGCACTTGGGCTAAAATGTTAAACCAAGCCCCTCGTTCTTCACTGAGGTGCACACACAGTCACACAACAATACTGCAGAGTTTCCCTTGTGTACTGCTCCATCTTTCAACTGACAGTACACAAAAATAAATCTTCTCATTATCACGGAAGTAAGGCAAAACAGCAGTGAGATCATGGACCGTATCTGGATTACAGAGGATGTGCTTGCTGTCTTGAGGCAACTTAGCAGGGATAAATTCCCTTAGACCTGACAAAATGCCCCCTTGGACCTTATGGAAGGCTAGTGTAGAACTTGCAGCAGCCGCGGCAGGGGCATTTAAAACATCCTGAGTTGCCATCAGATTGATGCATAGCTAATGTTGTTCTATTGTTTAAGAAAGGCTCTAAGAATAAACCAGGAAATTATAGTCCATTGAGCCCAATGTCAGTAATGGGTAAACTATTGGAAGGTATACTGAAGAACCAGATATATATTTGGATAGACAGAAACTGATGAGGAAGTCAACTGGCTACATGTGCGGTATGTTGTGTCCTAAGAGTTTTTGGAGGAAGTTACCTGGAAAATTTATAAAGGAAAGGTAGTGGATGTTATCTTGTGGACTTTTGCTAGACCTTTGACAAGGTCCCACACAGGAAATTGATCAAGAAGGTTCAGTGTCTTGGCATTCAGATGAGGTACTGAATTGGATTAGACACTGGCTTCGTGGAAAAAGCCAGAGTAGATGATTGTCTCTCTGACTAGAGACTAATGGAGTGCTGCAGGGATCAGTGCTGGGTCTGTTGTTGTTCGTCAACTATATCAATAATCTGGATGGCACTGCAGATAACATCCAACATTGGGAATGCAGTGGACAGTGAGGAAGGCTATCATGGTTTGTAGCAGAATCTGGACCAGCTGTAAAAATGGGCAGAAAAATGGCAAAATACACAAAATGCTGGAGGAACACAGTAGGCTAGGCAGCAGCTATGGAAAAATGCAGTTGATATTTCAGGTCGAAACGTTTCGGCAGGACTCAGAAAAATGGCATATGGAATTTAATGTAAACAAGTGTGAGGCGTTAAACTTCGGTAGGATCAACCAGGGTAGGTTTTACACAGTGAACAACAGGGGACCAGAGAGTGTGATAAAACAAAGGGTACTGGGAATACAGGTCCATAATTCATTGAAAGTGGCACCACAGGTAGATAGAGTCGTGAAGAGAGCTTTTGATACCTTGGCCTTTATAAATCAAAATATTGAGCACAGGAATTAGGAATTACATTTAAGTGTAGAAGACACTGGCGAGGTAAAATTTGGAGTATGCAGTTCTGGTCACCTGTTAACAATAAAATTGAAAGAGTGCAGAAAAAAAATTACAAGGATATTGCCAGGACTTGAGAACCTGAGTAATAGGAAAATATTTAATAATAATAAAATTAAATATTTTATTGATCCCAAGCCAGAAATTATTTTGTAACAGCAACATTTGAAGACACACTTAATAATAAAAAATATAATATTAACTAATAATAAAGTACAGAATAATAATTTACCAATGTGCAATAAAAAAGTATGAAATAATAAAACAGAGACTATTGTACTATGATATGTGTTCTCCTGTCACAGAGATGAATTGCTGTATATAGGTTCAATAGGTTGGGACATGATTCCCTAGACTAGAGTGTAGGAGAATGAGGGGAGATTTAATAGAGTTATACAAAATTATTAGGGGTACAGATAAAGTAAATGCAAGCAGGCTTTTTCCTGAGGTTGGGTGAGACCAGAACTAGAGGTCATAGGTTATGGGTGAAAGCTGAAATGTTTTAAGGGGAACCTGAGTGGGAAGCTTTTTTACTCAAAGTTTGGAGAGAGTGTGGAATGAACAACCAGCAGAGGTAGGAGATAGGGGTTTCATTTCAACACTTAAGAGAACTTTAGATGAGTACGTAGGATGGTACGGAGGAATATTGACTGGGTGTAGGTCAATAGGACTAGGCACAAACTAGATGGGTCCAAAGGCCTGCTTCTGTGTTAGAACTCTCTATGTTGAAATAGTGCTCTGGAAAGTTCCAAAATTGTTAAAACCCCATTCAAAACTAAACAACATACAACTTGAAAAACTTCCATCTGTGATAGTTTGAGGCAAGAATCAGAAAACACATTAGAAGGGAATGGCCTTCTGAGATTGTACAAAGTGACACCCTGTATTCACACCAATGCTTAATATTGCAGACGAGTGTGTATGAAGTGTCACCCCGCCACATTCACACCAGTGTTTACTATTTCACACGAGGGCGTACAAAGTGACGCCCTGCATTCAGACCAATGTTTACTATCCCAAATGGAAAGACAACACGTACAAACAAGCTGGATGAACTCAGCAGGTCAGGCAGCACCCGTTGAAATGAGTAGTCAATGTTTCAGGTCGAGACCCTTCGTCAGGACTGAAGAAGGAGGGGGGCAAGGGCCCTATAAAGGTGGTGGGGGGAGGGTGGAAGGTGCCAGGTGAAAAACCAATCAGAGGAAATATCAAGGATTGGGGGAGGGGAGAACCAGGACCCTATACCTCCTCTCTTACCACCATTCAGGGCCCCAAACAGTCCTCCCAGGTGAGGCAACACTTCACTTGTGAGTCTGTTGGGGTGATCTATTGCATCTGGTGCTCCTGGTGCGACCTCCTCTACATCGGCGAGACCCGACGCAGATTGGGGGACCACTTCGTCGAGCACCTCCGCTCCGTCCGCAACAACAGACAGGATCTCCCAGTTGCCACCAACTTCAACTCTGCTTCACATTCCCATTCAGATATGTCCATACATGGCCTCCTCTACTGCCATGATGAGACCAAACTCAGGTTGGAGGAGCAACACCTCATATACCATCTGGGTAGTCTCTAGCCCCTTGGTATGAACATCAAATTCTCCAACTTCCGGTAATCCCCTCCCTCTCCCTTCCCCCATCCCACTTTCACTCTGCCTCCTCTTCCAGCTGCCTCTCACCTCTCTCATGATTCTGCCTTCTTCTACTACCCATAGTGCTTTCCCCTTACATTCCTTCTTCACCTCTCCTGCTTATCCCCTCCCTGCTTCCCCTCCCCCACCCCTTGATCTTTCCTCTGATTGGTTTTTCACCTGGCACCTTCCACCCTCCCCCCACCTTCTTTATAGGGCCCCTGCCCCCTCCTTCTTCAGTCCTGATGAAGGGTCTCGGCCCGATACATTGACTACTCATTTCAACAGATGCTGCCCGACCTGCTGAGTTCATCCAGCTTGTTTGTACGTGTTGATTTGACCACAGCATCTGCAGTGTACTTTGTGTTTACCAAATGGAAAGTGTTCCATGTTCCAGCAAATACATAGTTGAACCTCAGCTTAACTTCACAAACTGCATATCATTTGCTTAAACTATGCCAAATGTACCTGACAGGTACTCTGATAATAAAATAATTCAGGCTTATTTGCAAATACAATCAACTAAGCCTTGGACAGAGTAAATAAGAAAACTATTTCTGAAATCAAACTCTACTTACAATCATTCTGTGACCATTGTAAAACAACTTCAACATCTAGTAAACAGGTCATTCATTTAGTCATTAAATCTGTTAGGGTTATTGTTCTATGAATTTATTGAGAATGCCCACAAGAAAATGAATTTCAGGGTTGTATATGGCAACATATGTACTTTAATAATAAAATTTACTTTGAACTTTGAAATTATCTCTTCTCGTCGGCATTTTTAAAGACTGTAAAATCCTCTACAGCACTTGAATGTGAGGAGATATTTTCAAGCTAAACAGATGGAGCACAGCAGCGACAGTAAACAATCTCCAACTTGGCCTCTGGGTACTTTAACAAAGCAGACCTTATCATTCATCCCAAACTCAATGGCTTCAAAAGACAGTTTGCATGCAATTTACAAACAGTGATAAAAGTATAGAAATATTACAAGGCAGATTTTGTCAAAACCAGCTGGGACAGAACATATGACAGCAGTGCAGTAGTGGTGGAAAAATAACCCAATATGGTTCAAAAACAAAACATGTCATCAACCTCCAATTTGATGCAAACATCTTCCCCAGGTGATGCACTTGATTCTCAAGTGTGTGAGCACATACAGCACCACTCTAAAAAGTAACTACCCAGTTCATTGCCTCTATGATACAGCGTACAATGTTTTCTAAAAAGACAAGAGTGAACAAGGAAAAAAGCAGCCTGCATTTGCTTAAATCCTCTCCAAATTTCATGCTGTGATGTTTTAGTCAGCATGAGGTGGCAAAATGAGATGCATGCTATGGTGGAGAATGATTAGAATGGCTTGAATTGTGGCATCCAGTAAAATGTGTCATTCTGCGCCAGCAACCAACAGAGTCCGTGGATGTGCTAGGGGCTGCCCTCTCAAGTGTCTCCACACTTTCATCACCAACGCAGCATGCTCACAACACACTAACCATAACCTATACATTTTTGGAATGTGGGAGGAAGAGCATGTGGAGGAAACCCATGCAGTTACAGGTAGAAAGTACAAACTCTTTACAGCAGTGTAAATTGATCTGCGATCGCTGGTGCAGTAAAGCGTTATACTAACCACTATGCTACCACGCTGCGCCATCCATTTAATCATAAATGTCACAACATGGTGATAGAATCCTTGCACAAATAAACCAACCAATTTTATTAATAGTGTTTTCCACTTGTTAAAGCACCTGCAGATTAATGCAAGTAAAAATTAAATTAAAAAAGAAAATAATTTTAAATTCAGGAGTATTTATAATAACTTCATTATAAAGAAGTTATTCTAAGCTATAAAGTTTAACTGACTGCTTTAGGCTGGTTCTTGAACATTGTTATTGTCAGGGGAGGTAATGGGGACAAGCTCCCACTACCAACTAAATGCTCCCAATAGTGTAAATCCCAAGTAGCCTCTGACAGCCAAGTCCAGCTCCTGGCCTTCAGGTGTGAAATAGCTACTAAGTCCAGCAGAACTATTTCTACTGACAGGAGAAGGGATTGCTGGTGCCTCAAAACCAGTTACTCCAGGCCAATGGGGTTTGTTAAACATGGAAGGCAGCTCATCTAGAAGAAAAACTATGACCACAAACCTCTGCCACTTTGCAGTTAATCCACTCACAGGTAAAGCTTCAGGAGTAAACCCAGAGCAAAGATCTGGAGGAGTCCCTTAGGCAGTCCTACATTGAGTTCAATGCTGACTGGTTACTCCTGCGACATCACTGATGCCAAACTGTATGGTTCTCTGTATTCCTTTGGATTCATCAGAGGGAAAAACCTGCTACATGGACAACAGTTTGCTCTCCATATGCAGACACAGCAAAGAGTTAAATTGTACCACAGAGGCAAAATTCAAAGAGGGCGAAGAATGCAGGCCTGAAGGTGCTGTATTTAAAGGCGTGTAGCATACAAAATAAGGTGGACGAAATTATGGTGCAATTAGAGATTAGTCGGTATGACATTGTGGGCATCACTGAGTCATAGCTCAAAGAAGGCCATAGTTGGGAGCTTAACATCAAAGGATATAAAAACGGCAAAGGTGGTGGTCTGTATCAAAGCAGCAGGAAGGCAAAGGTGGTGGTGTGGCTCTGTTGGTAAGAGATGGAATTACATCTTTAGAAAAGGTGACATCAGGTCAAAGAATATTGAATCTTTATGGGTGCAGTTAAGAAACTGCAAGTGTAAAAAAATCCATTATAGAAATCATATATAGGCTTCCAAATAGTAGTCAAGATGTGGGATTGATAAGGTTTATAAGATTATGAGAGGCACAGATGCAAGTAGATAGTCAGCATCTTCTTCCTCTGCATTGAAATATCCAATTCTGCATTTGGGTGAGGGGTGGGGTAGGAGTATGAAATGCATGGATTTCCTCCGGGTGCTCCACTTTCCTCCCACATTCCACAGTAGTACAAATTAGGGCAAGTAAGTTGTGGGCATGCTATGTTGGTGCCAGAAACATTACATATTTACCTCAGGACATCTTATGTTTGTTGTTGATGCAAACGATGCCCTTGACTATATGTTTCAATGTACATGTGACAAATAGTGCTAATCTTTCAGGGGTTTAAGAGACTAACATACATAATTATGTGGAGAAAGCAGGGATACACATCATGTGCAGGCTGAACTAGTTCAACAGGGCATCCTGGTCAAAGGGCTTGTTCCTGTGCTGTACTCTCTGTGTGGGTGGAGAAGGGAAAAGTGGAAGTAAAGGACTAAAGAGAAATGAGAGGCGAATGCACAGAGGTGAATGGGGGTGTACACAAGCAGAAGCTACAAATGAGCTCAACTTCAGAGGTCAAAAGGTACAAGGCTGAGCAAAGACAGTCCAGTGAGTGGGTGGCAATTTTAGCAAAGTAGATAGTTATGACTTACAGTGAAAAGCTTATGTGAAACTAAACTGCCAACTTCACTGTCAAATTGAGCAGCAGAGCCATGCAGAGGGAAAGAAAAATCACCAACTTGAACCCAAATGTAAAGAGCAGAGAGGTGAGCTTGCTGTAAGGTCTGTAAAACCCTTTAAAAACTGAACAAGCTTATGATAATATTTACATAGAACATAGAAAACCTACAGTACAATACAGGCCCTTTGGCCCACCATGCTGTGCTGAACACGTACTTACTTCAGAAATTACCTAGGGTTACCCATAGCCCTCTATTTTTCTAAGCTGCATGTATCTATCCAGGAGTCTCTGAAAACAGTGGTCTCCACCCACTGGGCCACAAAGCATGTGCTACTGGGCCACGAGGAAACGATATGATTTGGCAGTACGAAGCGGGGACCACTGTCTTAAAAGACCCTATTGTTTCCGCCTCCACCATCGTTGCCGGCAGCCCATTCCACACACTCACCACTCTCAGTGTAAAAAAACTTTCCCGACATCTTCTCTGTACCTACTTCTAAGCACTTTAAAACCGTGACCTCTTGTGTTAGCCATTTCAGCCCTGGGAAAAGCCTCTGACTATCCACACGATTAATGCCTCTCATCATCTTATACACCTCCATCAGTTCACCTCTCATCCTCTGTCACTCCAAGGAGAAAAGGCCAAGTTCACTCAACCTGTTCTTATAAGGCATGTTCCCCAATCCAGGCAACATCCTTGTAAATCTCCTCTGCACCCTTTATATGGCTTCCACATCCTTCCTGTAGTGAGAAGACCACAGCCGAACACAGTACTCCAAGTGGGATATTACCTCTCGGCTCTTGAACTCAATAATATTTATCAGTTAAACGTGCCTCTATTAAAAGAGTTGCTGCATAACAAAAATGGGACTACATCCAGCTTTAGCAGTCATACCAATAGCAAGCGTCTGTGCAACCTATTCCAAATTTGTGAATCAAACTGTAGTAAATGCAATGCACAAGCTCTTTGGAGGCTGTCAAGTTCTGAAATGTTACAGTTCTACAATAGTAACTAAACTTCACGTCCTTTACTAACTGCAAAAAACACTTCCGGACGCAGAAGTTGCTTGTTATTTCTGTATCAATGGAACAGTGCACTACAGGATTCACCCCCATGCTTGTTCAGGACCAGGTGAAGACCAAGAAAGCAGCATTGTAAGAACCCAGAAGAACAAGTATGTGGATTAGCGTGTGGATCTCTCAACCAACTCACTCAGAATTACTCTGGATTGATGCACCAACACTCACCTCAGATAAAAATTTAACGGACCCGTTTCCAAACGTGTGTGCTATTTACAAAGCAGATGAGCACAGTAACACATCAGAACATTAACATCTACAGGACACAGAATTTAAATGCTTCCACGACCTGACAAAACAAAAAGAAAACATACAATAAAGGGCTTTTGCTTTCTGAAAAGGACATTGGGATGCGAGTGGAGGGACAAGTGTCAGTGGGAAAATGCACTCATAAATTGGACTCCATAACAAAAGGACATGTTTATCAACATATAAATACCAACATTCTGTTCACAAGGTTACACAAGCAGTGTTTGGGGAGGTAAACCCACTGTGACTCAGTGTGCCTGTGTCAATTCAACTTCTGATGCAGTGTATCCGTGTAAACCTCTCAAAACCCGCCTCCACCCAACCCTGTACCCACATAAACTGCTCCCCAACCAAACCTATCCCTCTGACTTCACACACCCACATCAAACAGCTTACACAATTTGTCCGTGTCAACCCTCTTCCACGTAATTGCATTCCATGGACTCGACAACCCACATAACTAGAACATTCAAATAGACCACAGGAACAGACCATGTGGGTCAGTGTCTGCACCAATACCATAATGCTACCAGTCTACACACCATCGGACCTGCATAATCATGAGCCCATCTCAAATACCAGAAAAATATCTGTTTACACCATCTCTCCAGCCACCCACCACCCTTTAAGAAAAATTCTTGCCTTGCACATCTCCCTTAAATTTTTCTCCTTGCAAGTTAAATGCATGCCCTCTAGTACAAGACCTCTCCACCCTGGGAAAAAGAATTTGACAGAGTACCTATCTATGACCCTCACAATTTAATAAACATAATATCTCCCCTCAGCCTCTGACTCTCCCAAGAAAACAACTTCGTCCAACCTTGGCCGAATAATGTGGACGTTTGGATTCAGAATTGGCTTGCCCATAGAAGATCGAGGGTCGTGGTCAACGGCACCTATTCTGGCTGGAGCTCTGTGACAAGTGATGTTCCACAGGGGATCTATACTGGGACCTCTGCTGTTTGTCATACATGAATGATATCAACAAAATCACAAGTGGAAAGGTCAGTAAATTTGCAGATGATACAAGGATTAGAGGTGTTGCAGATAGTACAGAAGACTGGCAAAGAATACAGAGGAATACAGATCGCTTGAAGATATGGGCAGAGAAATGGCAGATACAAAGAAATACTCTTTGGGAAATCAAATATAACGACTGTACATTGTTAACAGCAAGACCCAGTGGTGATATGCAAAGATGATCGAGGGGTCCAAGTCCATAGCTCCCTGAAAATGGCTACACAGGCAGATAAGGCAAGAAAGAAGGCATATAACATGCTTGCCTTTATTAATCAAGGAAATAAGTTCAAGAGTGAGGAAGTTATGTTGCAGCTTTATAAAATGTTAATTAGGCCACATTTGGAACATACAGTTCTGGTTGCCCCATTACTGAAAGGATGTCGAGGCTTTGGGAGAGGGTGCAGAAGAGGCTTACCAGGATGCTATCGGGATTAGAGAGGATGGACAGACTTAGGTAGTTTTCTCTGGAGGCTGAGGGGAGATTGGATGTTTATATTATGAACCTTTCATAAGATTAAACCTCCTCCACACCCTGGTGTACGTCCCACACTGACCCAGTCACACCCAGCCTGGAGTGAGTCCCACACTAACCCAGTCCCCCCAATCGCACCCCGGTGTGTGTGTCCCCAATCACCATTCCATTTTGTGTGTCCTACACTGACCCAAACCCCCACTACCACCCCGGTGTGTGTGTCCCACACTGACCCGAATCCCCATCCCCATTCTGGTGTGTGTGTCCCACACTGACCCGTCCGCCCGTCTCCAGTTGTGTGTCAGCATTAACCGTCCCCCAGCACCGTGTGCACTCCGCTTCTTTCCCGGAGCAGGGGCCTCGACTCCTACCTCCAGCCGCGAGCTTCGCCGGCTCTCGGGCTACCGCCCGACTCCAGACCGCTCACATAACCGACACTTCAGCGCCCGCAGTATCTCAACGCCGCGGCCTCCCGCTTCCTCAGACGGAGGGCCTGGGTTTCCCTGCGCTGGGCCGAGGCCGGCCGGCGCCGTGGCCTCTAGGCGGATCCGGATCCACACTCGAGGCCCCGGAGTCAGATGGGAGAGGCGGAGAGAGTGAACGGGGGACACGGGGTCGCGATTGTCCTGTTCGGGGCCTCAAGTGGACGCGGAGCGACGGACAAACCCAAACTTCCGCCGTTGGGTTACGTCACCGGCCGGAGGACGCTGCGCGAGCCGGCCCGTGCCCACGTGATCGCGTCGTCCCACGTGACACACAGGCGCTGCTGACCGCCCCTGCCAGGTAACGCGCAGGCGCAGCCGGACAAGGATTCCCGCCTGTTGACGAGCATGGGGTGCGGCCGACAGACACGTGTAGGTGTGGCCTGGATCCTGGGGCCTGGGCGGTGAGGGAGGTACCTGTCCTGGAAACTGGTTCTCCATCACTATGTATTTATTATGTTTCTTATTGTAACACACGGTGACCACAAAACAACATATTTCGCCATTGTGCCGGTGATAATTAGCCATGATCTTATTGAATGGCAGAACAGGCTCGACAGGCTGGAGGGCACAGGTTTAAGGTTCTGGGGAGTAGGTACAGAGATGTCAGGGTCAGTTTTTTTACACAGAGTGGTGAGTGTATGGAATGAGCTGTCGCCGAAGGTGGTGTAGATGGATACGATAGGGTCTTTTAAGAGACTCCTGGATAGGTACATGGAGCTTAGCAAAATAGAGGGCTATGGGTAACCCTAGGTAAAGTTAAGTACATGTTCGGCACAGCTTTGTGGGCCGAAGGGCCTGTATTGTGCTGTAGGTTTTCTATGTTTCTATAATAATCCTGATTCTGATCCATCTCTCTCAATTCAAATGTAACACCCTGGTTAAGATTTTACTGATAGTGCTGTAGGGTATTTCTTTTTAGAAACAAGAAAATCTGCAGATGCTGCAAAACACACTAAACACTGGAGGAACTAAGCAGACCAGGCAGCAACTATGGAAAAAGTACAGTAGACATTTTGGGCCAAGACCTTTCAGCAGGACTGGAGAAAATAAAAAGATGTGGAGTGGATTTCTATTTCTTTTTTAATAGTTTTCTGTAGAAGCAGCATATTCTGCTGGTAGAGTTTGGAGATAAGCAGTTGTGATGTTCAGCTTAGGATTGTCGGTTCAGCCAATCAGGATGGTGGAATTAGGAGAAGGTTCTAGAGAAAGCTGGATGGAGAAGTTTTGTGACAAGGTCCTTTTTCAGAAGATGGAGAGAGAAGCATATTTGACTTTTAATTTTAATGGCTCTTTTAATTTTTTAAATTTTTCTTCTTAAACAACTTTTTGATTAAGTGACATTCATATACATATCTTTTTTATAATTTTGTATACTGTTATGAAGGATGAACAACTCTGATGGGCAGAAGGGTGCAGAGTGGCCCATGCCCCTCCCCTTTTTTTGGAGAATCACAAATCGCTACTATTTCAATGCTGTTAACAAGGAAGTAAGAGAGACTAAAGAAAATCTGCCAGGGCAGTTGTTATTGATAACAGCTCATGAAAGAGAATGAGAGAGAGACACAGCTCAGGTGGAACGGCTCCTATTAACAAAAGAGGAGCGGAACCATTGATTACTGCTATTGTCTTTTGGAGAAGGATTGTTTACTTGGTACTGTTCTATTCATTGAAACCCCTCAGGGGGCAACCAGAGTGGGCTGGTTTGATGGGTTACATCATCCCAACCTGATTGACACCTGAGGCCCCGTGAGTGGGGATAAAAATTAGGTCTGGGGTAACACCCCTCAGACGCACCAGGAGAAACGCTAGTGAGCAGCAGAAACCCAGGAGACAGTGTGGGACATCGGAGACCGAACGAAGGGTCGGTAAATTTTAACTTACAGTGTTTTGTAGCGAGACCGGTGGGGGCTTGTGTGTGTGTCCACCCTTGCCTGGGTGACGAGTCCACCATGGAAGAACGGTCTAGCTAAAGGACGGAGGGGTCACACTTGAATGGCCACAACAACGACACATCGACGGATCGAAATCATAAAGGAAGGTTGGGAAAGACCATAGCCGTTACTGTTTGCGCGCTCTTTTTCTCTCGTCTCTCTCTCTCTCTCTCCAACAATTGCAACACATTGACCGACAACTACCGCAGCCTGCATGAACTGAACTGAACTTTATATTTCCATCTGACAATTCATTATCCCCTAAACAACGATAGAGCTTGTTTTATTATTGATTAATAATCAATAATACCCGCACTTTTAGGTTTAGAATTGCTAATGTATATTATCTGTATATTTGCATTGATATTGTTTTGTATATTTTTACAAATAAATACTGTTGAAAATAGCATCACTAGACTCCAACGGACACTTCTATCTTTGCTGGTAAGACACCCAGTTACGGGGTACGTAACAAAATAGTGCATGACCTGTTATTTTTTGCTGATGGGTAATTGCTAGTGGGCAGCACTTACACAGTATTTGCTCAGATTGAGGTGCTGGTCATTGAAATGTCCCAGCTGTCCCGGTCTGGTGGGACCCTATCGACAGTAAATGTACGGAGTTCGAGAAAGGTGATTGTCTCACCACTGAGTCCATTAGCTTGTTAGAGAGTGGCTAACCACTTGTATTTCTAGTGATGCCCAGTAAAAAGGAGTTTCATTGTGGGGGCTTTCAACCACAATCTGATTCGTTAATGTTGTGTGTTTGCTGTAAGAATTGAATAAGTAGTTTGTGTGTTTATACTAGTGTCCGGGAAAGTGATTATGGATGCTGCTGAGATTACATTTTGGTGCGATTCAAAGAGATTAGCCACAACTAATGCTTGTGTTCTGAGCAGGGTGGATATCCGCAGCCTGGATGAATTGTTGATTAGAGGTTTAAATACCGTTGAAGTATTAAGGGAAGTTACCTTTGTTGAATGGCGTTTTCAAGTCAAGTCAAGTCAAGTCAACTTTTATTGTCATTTCGACCATAACTGCTGGTACAGTGCGTAGTAAAAATGAGACAATGTTTTACAGGACCATGGTGTTACATGACACAGTGCAAAAAACTAGACTGAACTACGTAATAAAAAAAAACACAGAGAAAGCTATACTCGACTACAGACCTACACTGGACTGCATAAAGTGCACAAAAACAGTGCAGGCATTACAATAAATAATAAACAGGACAGTAGGGCAAGGTGTCAGTCCAGGCTTCGGGTATTGAGGAGTCTGATAGCTTAGGGGAAGAAACTTATATAGTCTGGTCGTGAGAGCCTGAATGCTTTAGAGCCTTTTCCCAGACGGCAGGAGGGAGAAGAGATTGTATGAGGGGTGCATGGGGTCCTTCATAATGCTGTTTCCTTTGCAGATGCAGCGTGTAGTGTAAATGTCCGTGATGGCAGGAAGAGAGACCCCGATGATCTCAGCTGACCTCACTATCCGCTGCAGGGTCTTGCGATCAGAGATGGTACAATTTCCGAACCAGGCAGTGATGCAGTTGCTCAGGACGCTCTCAATACAACCCCTGTAGAATGTGATGAGGATGGGGGGTGGGAGATGGACTTTCCTCAGCCTTTGCAAAAAGTAGAGATGCTGCTGGGCTTTCTTTACTATGGAGCTGGTGTTGAGGGACCAGGTGAGATTCTCCGTTAGGTGAACACCAAGAAATTTAGTGCTCTTTACGATCTCTACCGAGGAGCCGTCGATGTTCAGCGGGGAGTTGTTGCTCCGTGCCCTCCTGAATTCAACAACCATCTCTTTTGTTTGTTCACATTAAGAGACAGGTTGTTGGCTCTGCACCAGTCCGTTAGCCGCTGCGTCTCCTCTCTGTAAGCTGACTCGTCGTTCTTGCTGATGAGACCCACCACGGTGGTGTCATCGGCGAACTTGATGATGTGGTTCGAGCTGTGTGTTGCAGCACAGTCGTGGGTCAGCAGAGTGAACAGTAGTGGACTGAGCACACAGCCCTGGGGAGCCCCCGTGCTCAGTGTAATGGTGTTGGAGATGCTGCTCCCGATCCGGACTGACTGAGATCACCCAGTCAGGAAGTCTAAAATCCAGTTGCAGAGGGAGGTGTTCGGGCCCAATAGGCTCAGCTTTCCAATCAGTTTCTGAGGGATGATTGTGTTGAATGCAGAACTGAAGTCTATGAACAGCATTCGAATGTATATGTCTTTTTCGTCCAGGTGGGTTAGGGCCAGTTGGAGGCTGATGGCAATGGCGTCATCTATTGAGCGGTTGGGACGGTACGCAAACTGCAGGGGATCCAGTGAGGGGGGCAGCAGGGTCTTGATATGCCTCATGACGAGCCTCTCGAAACACTTCATGATGATGGATGTAAGTGCAACGGGACGGTAGTCATTTAGGCAGAACACTGAAGACTTCTTCGGCAAGGGGACGATGATGGTGGCCTTGAAGCACGTTGGAATGGTGGCGCTGCTCAGGGAGATGTTGAAGATGTCAGTGAGAACATCTTCTAGCTGGTCTGCACATCCTCTGAGCACTCTACCAGAGATGTTGTCTGGTCCAGCAGCCTTCTGTGGGTTGACCCTGCACAGGGTTCTTCTCACGTCGGCCACGGAGAGACACAGCACCTGGTCATTTGCAGGAAGGGTGGACTTCCTCGCCGCCACGTCATTTTCCGCCTCAAACTGGGTGTAGAAGTTATTCAGTGCCTCTGGGAGGGGGGCATAACCTGCACAGTCAGGTGATGTTGTCTTGTAATTGGTGACATCCTGGATGCTCTTCCACATGTGCTGCATGTCACCGCTGTCCTGGAAGTAACTGGATTAGCTGGGCGTGTGCAGGCTTTGCTCCTCTGATGGCTCGGGACAGTTTGGCCCTTGCTGTTGTTAAAGTTGCCTTGTCACCTGCTCTGAAGGCGGAGTCGTGGGACCTCAGCAGCGCACAGACCTCCGCGGTCATCCATGGCTTCTGGTTGGCGTGTATAGTGATGGTCTTGGACAGAGTAACATCATCAATGCACTTGCTGATGTAGCTGGTCACTGATGCTTTGATCAATTGGCTGGTAAGGATGTTGTGTTAGTTCAGACTAGCAAGGACGTGACGAGAGTAGATCTGCCTGGTACAAACCTGGAGAAGTGGGGCTATGGGCCATCCATTCTTTTAGAGAAGGGGGAGTGTAGCTGAGGTGAGGAATTCGGAGACAAGTTTCCTGCATCTAAAGGCGAAGACTTTAAGGACAAGTTGTTGTCATTTTCTGTGGGATGGGGGGTAGGAACAGTCTGATGTGAAAGGTCTAATGGGTCCCTCAGCGGCAGTGAAGACTTTGAGCTGGCTTCAGCAACTACCTCCCTGGTGGATAAATGCCAAAGTGCACCGGCAGAGAGCTGAAGTTATGGTAGGCTGAGAATGTTCTCGAGAGTGAAGCCAGCTCCTGAGGGGAGGAGGAATATGAGACTTGGGCAGAGCAGATCTTTCAGTTACTGGATGAGTGGCAGTGCTCTGATAAGATGAAAAGACAGTGACTGGTAGGGAGTCTAAAAGGTCCAGTTGCTGAGGAGGTGAGGTCCCATTTGCCACTTCTGCGGGCTACATGCAAGCACTAGAAAGTGTTTTTGGCACGATGAGAAGCCCACCGGAGCCGATAATGAGGTTCAGGAGCATGATCCAGCAGGAAGGGGAGAAACTGTTTGCCTACATTTTTCGGCTAGAGAGGCAGCTGCTTTGCTTCTGCCATAAAGGGACCATTCCACAGGCTGATAGGAATCAATTAAGGATGGACCAAGTGGTGAAGGGCGCAGAGTCATGTGACATGAATGTCTGGAAAGATGCGCCTGCCCCCCCTCACTTGTTGAGCTGATCAGGGAAGTATGGGAGGAGTAAAACATGATGGAGTGGGAGGCTTCTGTCAGCAGGGCACAGTACTCAGTAGCCTCTGTTGCTGAAGCAACCCCTGATGCCAGACAAGCTAGGGCTTTGCAGGATTTCATGAAAGATTTTAGAAACGAGGTATCTTGGCTGGTGCTGCCACCAAGTATGACAATAGGGAGTCAGACCCACTGGAGGGACTTAATAAGCAGAGGGCTGCTACTGGGTGGGGTCCCTTGACCAGAGGAACAACTGGTATTTTCTGTTACAACTGTGGTGAGGATGGACATTTCAAGCAGAAGCATGAAGGATAGGAAAACTTTTGAAAAATGAACCAATCGTTACTAAAGCAGAAGAGGAAGTCGGGAAACCAGAGGGACCCAATGAGGGAAGGGCCTGGCATCTCAGGGGGAATAAGTACAAATCAATGTATCAAGGGACTCACACGTGTGAACCCTTATTCCCGAAAGCTTAGTGGGGCTAAGCTCCAGTGTATTCATTTGGATCAAGGGTATTTATGCCAGAGCCATACTCCACACAGGTTCTCAGGTTATTCTACTGCACAGATCCTTCTACAGCCAGTATTTGACACATTTACCATTGACACCACTCAGTGCACTAGAGCTTTGGGGTTCTGGTACTGATGTCTACCCATAAGATGGTTTCTTGTCATTGAAGCTGGAGTTTTCGGAAGCAGATCTTGGAGTAGCTGAGGCCCTTGATACGTTGGTGTTGGTCCATCTGGACCTGATTGAGAAGGGTGAAGCTTCCATTCTTTTGGAGACAAAGACTCCTATTGTGAGGAGGTTAGTTGGAGCCTGCAAGGAGACAATTGGAGAGAGCTTTCTGAAAACCTTGTTCATTCAGAGCTGTTTTTGAGAATGTACAAGCTCATCCTAAACTGGATGATTAGCACAAATGAGGAACTGTGTGGTACATCCAGTCCAAACCAGTCTTGTTATGGCCTAGGGAAGTAGCTAGAATTACAGGAAACCCCAAATTTCCTGGAATGCCTGATGCCGAAGCCCTCCTGGTAGGTGCTCTGTAAGATCACAAAGAGGAGTCAAGCTCACTTGCTGGGGTACTGGTGAGGCCTGAACCGCAGAAACCATTGGCTGTACACATTAACAGGACAACAGTGATTGTCAGGAACACCTTGGAGAGAGAGATCACCCTCAGGTAAAGGATGTCAATAGCACATTTTTTTCCCTGTGACTGTAATGGCTAGCTTTCCTGTGAGAAAACCAGGAGAGAGACAATCTCCTGGATCAGGGAAGTTGACAGCCAAGTCATTCAACTTTGGTAACTCTCCAGTACCTAAAAATTGGAAAAGGAGACTAACGGAGAAGATGTTAAAGTTCAAGGATAACTTTTCTACTGATGTTTGATGTGTGTTGCTCCAAGAGTACTCGTCACAACATCCGAGTGACGGAGGACACCCCTGTTAGAAAGGTCTGGACGATTAACACCTATGGAGGTGGAAGACGTTCGACAGCATGTGCTGAAACTGCAGGAAGCTGGGATTATCATTCAGTCACAAGAGTCCCTATGCATCACTCATAATGGTGGTGAGGAAGAAGAATGGGAAAGTATGAATGTGTGTTGACTATTGGACACTAAACTGATGTAGAGTCCCTAACCAGCAGACTGTTCCATGAATCAAGGATGCACTGGCCTGCCTGAGTGGAGCAAAATGATTCAGCATGTTGGACCTAAGGAATGGGTATTATCAGATACCCGTGAGTGAAGCTGACAAAGAAAAGATGGGATTCATATGTGCATTTGATTCTTTCAGTTTGAAAGAATGACTCAGGGCATATCAGGATCACTGGCTACTTTCTAACATGTCATGGAGAAGACTGTTGAGGCCACGAACTTGCTTGAGGTGTTGGTGTACTGGGATGATTTAAAGTGACGTTTCACCACTGCCCCACTGCTGAACACCCAGACCCTTCTCAGCCGAGGTGGGTGCATTGGAGCTGTCCTCTCTCAGCGCTCGTCTCCGGATAGCCTGCTGCACCCTTGTGCCTTTCTTTCCTGTCGCTTCACGCTGGCCGATAGGAATTACGATGTTGGGGATTGGGGGCTTCTAACTATCAAGGCGGCCCTAGGACTAGCAACACTGGCTGGAGAGTGAGTAGGAATTGGTATTGTTAGTACAAAGACACCTCCAGATTTTGGAAGATCTGAGATCCAACTTTGTGCATATTTGTTTTATTTATAATGGACCCGTTGTTTTTTTTCTTTTTGATTGACATTCATAAATTCACCTTTTTTATAATTGTATACAGTGTATGATCTGTTATTTCTCACTGACGGGTGATAGCTGGTGGACAGCATTTACACAGTATTCACTCAGATTGGGGTGCACGTGGTCAAAACATCCCAGCTCTCCCAGTCTAGTGGGAGCCAAGTCATATTGACCCTAGATGTATGGAGTTTGAGAAAGGAGGTTTTCTCAATTGGCTTGTTAGCAAGGGGCTAACCAGTCATTTTTCTAGAGTCCCTCAGTAAAAAGGGGTTTAATGAACAAATGTCACTATCAACAAAAATTACTGGAGGAACTCAGCAGGTCAGCCAGCGTCTATGGAGGTGAATATAAACAGTTGATGTTTCAGACTGACACCATAAGACCATTAGAAATAGGAGCAGAATTAGGCCATTCAGCCCATCGAGTCTGCTCCACCATTCCATCATGGATGATCCCAGATCCTTGTACACCTTGTACACCTGCCTTTTCACCTTACCTTTTGATGCAGTGTCCAATCAGGAAACGATCAACTTCCACCTGAAATGTACCCAGACTTGGCCTCCACCGCAGTCTGTGACAGAGCATCCTACAGATTTACTATTTTCTACCCAAGAAATTACTCCTTACCTCTGTTCTAAAGAGTCACCCCTCAATTTTGAGGCTGTGCCCTCTAGTTCTGGATACCCCCACTATAGGAAACATCCTCTCCACATCCATCCTGTCTAGTCCTTTCAATATTCAATGGGTTTCAATCAGAACCCCTGCTCAACCTCCCCCCCCCCCCCCGCATTCTTCTAAATTCCAGTGAGTACAGGCCCAAAGCTGCCAAACACTCCTCACATGTTAACTCCTTCATTCCTGGAATCATCCTCATGAACTCCTCTGGACTCTCTCCAATGACAACACATCCTTTCTGAGATATGGACCCCAGAACTGTTGACAGTACTCCAAGTGTGGCCTGACTAGTGTCTTATAAACACTCAGCATTATCTCCTTTTATATTCTAATCCCCTTGAAATAAATGCCTACATTGCATTTGCCTTTACTACAGACTCAACCTGTAAATTAACCTTCTGGGAGTTTTGCACAAGGACTCCTGTCCCTTTGCATCTCTAATGTTTGAACCTTCTCCCTATTTATATAATAGTCCACTCTTGTTCCTTTTACCAAAATGTATTATCATACATTTCCCAATGCTGTATTCTATCTGCCACTTTTCCCCCCCATTCTTCCACAGGGCCAGACTCAATACCAGAGGCATGGACACAGTTGCTTCCCCCCAGGTAGGCTGCCCTCCCAACAGTACTCAAAATGGCAAACACGAGGAAATCAGCAGATGCTGGAAATTCAAGCAACACCCACAAAATGCTGGTGGAACACAGCAGGCTAGGCAGCATCTATAGGGAGAAGCGCTGTCAACGTTTCGGGCTGAGACCCTTCATCAGGACTAACTGAAAGGAAAGATAGTAAGAGATTTGTAAGTAGTGGGGGGAGGGGAAAATGCAAAATGACAGGAGAAGACCGGAGGGGGTGGGGTGAAGCTAAGAGGCGGAAAGGTTATTGGCAAAAGGGATACAGAGCTGGAGAAGGGAAAGGATCATGGGACGGGAGGCCTGGGGAGAAAGAAAGGGGGAGGGGAGCACCAGAGGGAGATGGAGAACAGGCAGAGTGATGGGCAGAGAGAGAAAAAAAAGGGAGGGGGAGAAAACTAAATATCTCAGGGATGGGGTAAGAAGGGGAAGAAGGGCATTAACAGAAGTTAGAGAAGTCAATGTTCATGCCATCAGGTTGGAGGCTACCCAGCCAGTATATAAGGTGTCTGACTCTAAGGTGACTTCTCTAACTTCCGTTAATGCCCCTCTTTACCCCATCCCTGATATATTTAGTTTTTCCCTCCCTTTTTTTTTCTCTCTCTGCCCATCACTCTGCCTGCTCTCCATCTCCCTCTGGTGCTCCCCTCCCCCTTTCTTTCTCCCCAGGCCTCCCGTCCCATGATCCTTTCTCTTCTCCAGCTCTGTATCCCTTTTGCCAATCACCTTTCCATCTCTCAGCTTCACCCCACCCCCTCCGGTCTTCTCCTATCATTTTGCAATTTCCTCTCCCCGCCACTTTCAAATCTCTTACTATCTTTCCTTTCAGTTAGTCCTGATGAAGGGTCTCAGCCTGAAACGTCAACAGCACTTCTCCCTATAGATGCTGCCTGGCCTGCTGCATTCCACCAGCATTTTGTGAGTACTCAAAATGGAGTACTTATTGTTAAGGAGGATGGCCACAGCGGTGCTCTCTGCTATCTGATGCTCTCCCCTTCCCTCTCCTGACAGTCACCCACTTATCTGTCTCCTGTGGCCCCAGTGTGACTACCTGCCTGTAGCTCCTATCAATCAGCTTCTCATTTTCCATAACCAAGCCAAAGGTCATTGAGTTGCATCTCCAGTTCCCTAACTTTGTAAATCTTTTGTTTGATTAAGCATTACAGGTTATATGTAAAAATAAGTGACTGGCATACACCACATCCTGCTAAAGTGAAAATGAAACTAATCACACACATCTCTGGGCTCCGTGTTTTTCTTTCAATTAGTTTTATGTTTTGGAGTTACAAAACATTCCTGATAGTGTAGAACGTGATCTGGGATCATGAGAAGTTTTGCAAGAATTGCACTCCCAAGTTTGAAACTGTTTTCAGTTTCCACTGCTTTGCTGTTGGTGCACGGTGGGTAGTGAGTGGTGCAAGTTCTCCTGAAGTCAGTGAACATCTTTTTTGTCTTGTTGACATTGAGAAAGAGGTTATTTGCTTGGCATCAGGTCTTGAACTCTTCCACTCCATAGGCCTTCTCATCATTGTCGGTGATGAGCCCCACCAGTCATTGGCGAAAAGGGAGGAGCAGTTGTGCATCCTGAATATCTGAGGTCTGTTTGTTAGTAAGTCCAACACCCAGTTGCACAGTTATGTATTTAGATTGAGGAAATAGGAGTTTGTTCACTAACGTCTTTAGGGCAATAGTACTGAATACTGAACTGAAATCCAGAAACAGAATTCTGACGCAAGTTTCCTTGTTTCTTGGGTGTGTCAGGACCAGGTGTTGGTAGAATGCGATGAGGATGTGTACAGATGATAAATTGGCTGGTTGAGTGGTGTAATCGTGCACATAATGTCAGCAAGACCAAGTAAGTTTGCAGATGACATGAAGGTTGGAAGTGTTGTGGATGGTGTAGAAGGTTGTCATAGTTACCACGGGATATAGATAGGATGCAGACTCAGCCAACTCCAACATGTGCAGAGCCCTCCCAGTCATCAAGGACATCTTCAAGAGGTCATGATCAAGAAGACAGCATCCACCAGTAAGAACACTCGCCATGCAGGACATGCCCTCTTCTCGGTACAGGGGAAAGATAAAAGTCTATAGATTACAAAAATCAATACCATTGGGAAGGAGGTACAGGAGTCTTAAGACACACATTCAACAATTCAGAAACAGCTTCATTCCCTGTATCAGATTTCTCAATGGTCCATTAATCCATGAATGGTAATCCCTTTTGCAGTATTTATTGATTTTTGTAATTATAGATTTTTATCTTTTCCCTGTACTGCTGCTGCAAAACAAAATATTTCACTTCATGGATTAGTGACAAATAAATTTGATTCTGATTTTGACAATAAGTTCAATATCTGAAGATCAATTTATTAGCAATTCTCCATCTACTTCGGAGGAAGATTAACAAGTTACTTTGGCATTTAGTGTTTTGGATCTTGCTTTGCTGAGCTGAAGGTGAAAAGCAAGGTTCCCAAGTCAACAATACATCAGCTGTTCAGCAGTTTGCATATCTTTAGAATAAGAAACATTTAATGGAAAGATCCATCTTGAACTCAGTGCATTGTTCTTGGCAGGATACTTGGTAGTGTGGAGGAGCAGAGGGATCTGGGGGTACATGTCCACGGATCCCTGAAAGTTGCCTCACAGGTAGATAGGGTAGTTAAGAAAGCTTATGGGGTGTTAGCTTTCATAAGTCGAGGGATAGAGTTTAAGAAACGCGATGTAATGATGCAGCTCTATAAAACTCTAGTTAGGCCACACTTGGAGTACTGTGTCCAGTTCTGATCGCCTCACTATAGGAAGGATGTGGAAGCATTGGAAAGGGTACCGAGGAGATTTACCAGGATGCTGCCTGGTTTAGAGAGTATGGATTATGATCTGAGATTAAGGGAGCTAGAGCTTTACTCTTTGGAGAGAAGGAGGATGAGAGGAGACATGATAGAGGTGTACAAGATATTAAGAGGAATAGACAGAGTGAACAGCCAGCGCCTCTTCCCCAGGGCACCACTGCTCAGTACAAGAGGACATGGCTTTAAGTTAAGGGGAGGGAAGTTCAAGGGGGATATTAGAGGAAGGTTTTTCACTCAGAGAGTGGTTGGTGCGTGGAATGCACTGCCTGAGTCAGTGGTGGAGGCAGATACAATAGTGAAGTTTAAGAGACTATTAGACAAGTATATGGAGGAATTTAAGGTGGGGGGGTTATATGGGAGGCAGGGTTTGAGGGTCGGCATAACATTGTGGGCCAAAGGGCCTGTAATGTGCTGTACTATTCTATGTTCAATGTTCTATGTTCCACATTTGCCTTCCTTAAGTAGAGAAAGATTAGAATGGTTAGGAAAGTGGGGAAATGAGTTATGAAAGGAATGGGTGCTCTGGGCATCTGTCTCTGAAAAGGCTTTCTTACCACCACTGCCAAGTTAAGAATTAATAAACTCAGTTTCCATCAAAAAAGAACTACTGGACCTTGTGTTTTTAAAGGCTGAATTGCCAAGGGAAAATAATTCTTTCTAAACATTAGTGAAAGGAAGATGCTGATCCTTCCCATTTGAATAATCTCTGTCAATATCTGATGTTATTATAATAAAGGCAAGAGCAAGTCTGAAATAACAAACCTCATCACTTACTCTGAATTAACCAATATTGGGATCGATAAAGTCATTAATTACAGGTTGCTGGTTGAATTGACTACAGAGATTCAGAAGATCTGGAAAAGAATATTTCACTTGTATATTTTCCCCTCCCTACTCCTCTTTCACACCAAATTTTAAGACCTGACAAATGTCTTGGGATATTGGATTTGATTAAAACTTGCCTTCAATGATCTATCTACAGATTACAACAGGACATTGACAGGATGCAGAGCTAGGCTGAGAAGTAGCAGATGGTGTTCAATCTGGAAAACTGTGAAGTGATCTACTTTGGAAAGTAAAACTTGAAGGCAGGGTATTGGATTAATGGAAAGATTCTTAGCACTGTGGAGGACCAGAGGGATCTTGGGCTTCACATCTATCAATCTGGCAAAGTTGCAGCATAAGTTGATGGTGTTAAAGTGTATGAAATGTTGGCCTTCATTAGTCAGGGGATTGAGTTCAAGAGCTACAAAGTAATGTTGCAGTCTGAAAAACTTTGGTTAGACCACACTTGGAGTATTGTGTTCAGTTCTGGTCACCTCATTACAGGAAGGATGTGGAAGCTGCAGGGAAGGTACAGAGGAGATTTGCATGTCTCATGAGGATAAGCTGAGCAAGCTAGAGCTTTTCCCTTTGGAGTGAAGGAGCATGAGAGATGACTTGATAGAGATGTACAGGGTGACAAGGCACAGATCAAGTGGAGAGTCGGAGACTCTAAGGCAAGGGTGAATCATTTTTAGCCTGACGGTCATCCTTGAGTAAGGACCCTCCCTTCAGGATGACATGGAGCCATGGGAGCAGGTGGTGCATACCACAAGTCCTGACAGCAGGCAGACAATTTCTGAAGAGTACTGACAATGGCTGGGTTTACTTATCTTGCGAAGACATAGCCCAGAAGGCGCCAGTGTTGAACTACTGTTGTACAATTTGCTAATAACAATCATGGTCAAAGGCCATGGTCTCCCATGTCATATGACACAGCACATAATGATGGTGATAATTTTAAGGAGATTTGAGAAACATATGGGGGTGGGTGGATATCAGAGGTGTTTTTTACACTGGGTGGTTGTGGAATGCCCTGCTAGGAGTGGTGGTAGAAGTAGATACATTAAGGGCATTTTAGAGACTCATAGATAGACAAATGGATGACAAAAAAAATGGAGGGCTATGTGGGAAAGATTAGGTTGATCTTGGAGTAGGTTAAAAGGTCAGCACAATACCAAAGGGCATATACTATGGGCGACATTGAAGCTAGATTTTTACAGGGCTCTTGGGCTGCTTCCACTGTTTCACACTGAAATAATCAGATTGTAGTTATAGAGCCGAACAGCATAGAAACACTCTTCAGCCCAAGTGGTCTATGACCATTAAGCTGCCTATCCAAGGTAGTCCCATTTTCCTGTGTTTGGCCCAAACTCCTGGATTTCCATGTCTTCAGGGCACTTGGGATGCCAGAGGGCTTGTGTTGGGGCAGTGGGGGAGAGGTACATGCACTAAAGAAAAACCAGAATGTGATGAGACATCATTAATCTGCAGTATAAACATTACATCTGAACAGCTGAGTGCTTGTGATACTGTGGATACCGTACAGGCTTGATTATACACACTTATTGTCATTCACTGGCAGGTGTTGTAGATGAGAATCTGATGTTTAATGGCTTTTAAAATGTCTTTCATCTTCTCCTCTAGACCATCTAGCTGTCGCGCCTTATCTTCCAAAATCTTCTCATTTTTTTCATACTGAATCTCAAGAACTGTTGGATAGGAGAAAATTCATCCAGTTAAGGTTGGAAGAACAATGAACTGCAGGTTTATAACATAGAATCAACACCAAACAATACTTCTTAAAGAAAATAGGACTTATGCCCAGAAGTCTCATCAACAGCATGCTTTAAGGAGTTAAGAGAGACAGTAAGGTGTAGAAAGAATTCCAGAGATCATGAGTGGTATAGTAGTGTTGTGGTTGGCATAATGCCATAACAGTGCCAGTGACTCAGGTTCAACTCTTGTCACTGTCTAAGGTGTCTGTCCCTTCTCTCTGTGACCATGTGGTTTTCCTCCGGGTGCTCCCATTTCCTCCCAAAATCCAAAGATGTATGGGTTAGTGGGTTAGTTGGTCACATGAGTGTAATTGGGCAACATGTGCTCATTGGACCACAAGGGCCTGTTACACTGCTAAATCTCTAAATCAAATAAAGATTACTGTACCGCTGAGATGGTTGCGAAGAATTGAGGATCAGGAGTACACCAGATCCAGAACGGAGGGACAGCAGAGACATTGAATTATACATTTCAGAAACAGGCTTTTTGGCCCACCTCATCCATGCTGACCAAGGTGCCTACCTGACTTTGTCCCTTTTCCCAGAGTTTGTTCCATATTCTTTTAAACCTCCCCTATCCAAATATTTAAGATTAGCTTTATTTGTGACACATACATCAAAACATACAGAGAAATACATTCTTTATGTCAACAACCAACACAATCTGAGGATTACACCAGCCAGCGACTGTCACCACACCTCTGGCACCAACATAGCATGCTCACAACTTGCCAACTCTAACCCTCAAGTCTTTGGAATGTGGGAGGAAACCAGAGCACCCAGAGGAAACCTACACAGTCAGAGAATTACAAACTCTTTACAGACAGCAGGGTGAATTGAACAAAGGTCACTGGCACTATAATGCATTATGTTAACTGTTACACTATCAAGCCAACCACAGCTCTGTCCAAATGTCTCTTAAATAGTGAGGTCTGTGTTTTTACAGTGAAGGGTACAGACAGGGTAAATGTTACCCTGGGGAATGGTGAGGCCTGTGTTGTTTACAGTGAGGGGTATAGACAGGGTAAATGTTACTCTGGGGAATGGTGAGGCCTGTGTTGTTTACAGTGAGGGGTACAGACAGGGTAAATGTTACCCTAGGGAATGGTGAGGCCTGTGTTGTTTACAGTGAGGGGTATAGACAGGGTAAATGTTACCCTGGGGAATGGTGAGGCCTGTGTTGTTTACAGTGAGGGGTATAGACAGGGTAAATGCTACCCTGGGGAATGGTGAGGCCTGTGTTTTTTACAGTGAGGGGTATAGACAGGGTAAATGTTACCGTGGGGAATGGTGAGGCCTGTGTTGTTTACAGTGAGGGGTATAGACAGGGTAAACGTTACCGTGGGGAATGGTGAGGCTTGTGTTGTTTACAGTGAGGGGTATAGACAGGGTAAATGTTACCGTGGGGAATGGTGAGGCCTGTGTTGTTTACAGTGAGGGGTATAGACAGGGTAAATGTTACCGTGGGGAATGGTGAGGCCTGTGTTGTTTACAGTGAGGGGTATAGACAGGATAAACGCAAGCAGGCCTTTTTCCACAGAGGTTGGGAGAGACTACAACAAGAGATCATGGGTTAAGTATGAAAGGTGAAATATTTAAGGGGAATATTCACTCAAAGGGTGCTGTGAGTGTTGAATGAGCTGCCAGTGGAAGTGGTGTAAGTGGGTTCAATTGTAACATTTAAGAGAAGTTTGGATATGTACATACATGGGAAATGTATAGAGGGCAATGGTCTGGGTGCAGATCCATGGAACCAGGCAGAATTACAGTTCAGCATGAACTAGATGGGCCAAAAAGCCTGTTTCTGTGCTGAAGAGTTCTTTGAGTCTTAAACCTATTTAGTTTGAGTTATAGCCACTTTAACCACTGTCCATGACAGCTATGATGTCTCTTTCTCAGTGAAATCCGACCAGTGCTTAGTGCTTAGTAGGTGCAGGAACTTGCATGAGAAAGGTCACAAACAGTTCAAGATTCTGGCTTTGAAAGTACATGTGGTATCATCTCACCATTCAGCCTCTTCAACTTGTCCTGCGCATCCCTCAGCAGGTCCTTGGCTTCATCCCGAAGGCTCTCTGCCTTGTGTTTTGCACTGAAGACCGTACCACTCTTCCGGTCTACCAGACCATGCACTGTTTTGTATTTGTCTGTGAGAGGACCGTGCAACATCTGCAAGAAAAACCAAATGTAATCTTGAGGTATTGAAGGACAGAGAAAGAGCAGCTGGGTCAGTTAGGACTATACACTCTTCCCCCTTAACGCTGTCCATCCCAGTCCATAACCATCTTCAGGTGCATTCACAATGAGGTCACTTGGGTTGTGTGTACCAGCTGGGAAAGAAGTGAGAAATCCGTCCCCTTCCATCAGTTTTTGTAGATGTAAGATAGGTGCTAACTGGCTACCTAACTGACGTTGAATCTCATGCCCTCCCCAAGTGTTTCACTGACAAAGAGTATGGACCCATTTTTTCTCTTGAGGTGAAAATGCATAATTTTTGCAGTTAGACGCAGGACCTGACTGTTACATTGCTAGGATCAGTAAGAAACCTGATCACTACAATGAGCAGTCAGTCCTTTTGTAAGTGAGATTTCTTATTTTAAAAACATACAATACATCTGAGATATGCAGATAGAAGAATACAGGTACAGTATTATGTATACTGTATAATACAGTCCTTATGTATAATACAGTCGGCCCTCCTTATATGCGGGTTCCACATGCGCTGATTCAGCCAACCGCAGATCGGGAAAACCCAGAAGTTCTCTCTCCAGCACTCATTGTTTGCCTCACGTCTCATTCTGTGAAAAAATGGCTACTAAAAAGCAATTAAGTGGTCAAAGCAATTCCTCAAAGGCTAAGAGGAAGGTAAAGTGCTATCTCTCACGGAGAAAGTAGCAATCTTAGATCTTTTGAGAAGTGGCATGTCCCTTGCTGAAGTGGTCCTCAGCCCTCAACCTCCACAGATCCTGACTTTAGTATTATTGAGCCTCCTCCAAAGCATCCTTATTCCCTAAACAAGACAGTATAACAACTATTTACATAGCATTTCCCCTGTGTTAGGTATTATAAGTACTGGAATCTAGAGATGGTTAAAAGTATTACTCGTTGTTTGAGCATTGTTCATCTCGCATCTCATTTGTTCGCTACTTATGTTGTGAGTGAGAGGAAGGAATTTAAAGCTAGTAAGGGATGGCTGGCTAGCTATGTAAAGCGCTACAGCCTCAAGAACTTAAAGATCACGGGAGAATGGGAATCGGCTGATGCCGAGGCGGCATCAGTGTTCCCAGAAGAGCTACGATGGTCGTGTCTGTACTGAACATGTTCAGACCCCTTTTTTTCTTGTCATTATTCCCTAAACAAGACAGTATAACAACTATTTACATAGCATTTACATTGTATTAGGTATTATAAGTAATCTAGAGATGATTTAAAGTATATAGGAGGATGTACGTAGGTTATATGCAAATACTACACCATTTTATATAAGGGACTTGAGCATCCGCGTTTTTTGGTATCCATGGGGGTCCCGGAACCAATCTGCCACGGATAAGGAGGGCCGACTGTATATATTATATGTGCAATTTGTCTTCTTTGTTCATATGGTTGTCTGTCTTATGTATAGTTTTTCATTAATTCTATTGTATTTCCTTATTTTCCTGTAGATGCCTGCAAGAAAATGAATCTCAAGGTAATATAAGTCCCCAGGGCCTGACAGAATATTCCCCAGGCTGCTCCACGAGGTGAGAGAAGAGATTGCTGAGCCTCTGGCTAGGATCTTTATGTCCTAGTTGTCCACAGGAATGGTACTGGAGGATTGGAGGGAGGCAAATGTTGTCCCCTTGTTCAAATAAGGTAGTAGGGATAGTCCAGGTAATCATAGACCAGTGAGCCTTACGTCTGTGGTGGGAAAGCTGTTGGAAAAGATTCTTAGAGATAGGATCTATGGGCATTTAGAGAATCATGGTCTGATCAGGGACAGTCAGCATGGCTTTGTGAAGGGCAGATCGTGCCTAACAAGCCTGATAGAGTTCTTTGAGGAGGTGACCAGGCATATAGATGAGGGTAGTGCAGTGGATGTGATCTACATGGATTTTAGTAAGGTATTTGACAAGGTTCCACATGGTAGGCTTATTCAGAAAGTCAGAAGGCATGGGTTCCAGGGAAGTTTGGCCAAGTGGATTCAGAATTGGCTTGCCTGCAGACGGTCATGGTGGAGGGAGTACATTCAGATTGGAGGGTTGTGTCCCACAAGGATCTGTTCTGGGACCTCTACTTCTCATGATTTTAATTAACGACCTGGATGTGGGGGTAGAAGGGTGGGTTGGCAAATTTGCAGACGATACAAAGGTTGGTGGTGTTGTAGATAGTGTAGAGGATTGTCGAAGATTGCAGAGAGACATTGATAGGATGCAGAAGTGGGCTGAGAAGTGGCAGATGGAGTTCAACCCGGAGAAGTGTGAGGTGGTACACTTTGGATGGACAAACTCCAAGGCAGAGTACAAAGTAAATGGCAGGATACTTGGTAGTGTGGAGGAGTAGAGGGATCTGGGGATACATGTCCACAGATCCCTGAAAGTTGCCTCACAGGTAGATAGGGTAGTTAAGAAAGCTTATGGGGTGTTAGCTTTCATAAGTTGAGGGACAGAGTTTAAGAGTCACGATGTAATGATGCTATTCTATAAAACTCTGTTTAGGCCACACTTGGAGTACTATGTCTAGTTCTGGTCGCCTCACTATAGGAAGGATGTGGAAGCATTGGAAAGGGTACAGAGGAGATTTACCAGGATGCTGCCTGGTTTAGAGTGTATGCATTATGATCAAAGATTCAGGGAGCCAGGGCTTTACTCTTTGGAGAGAAGGAGGATGAGAGGAGACATGACAGAGGTGTACAAGATATTAAGAGGAATAGACAGAGTGGATAGCCAGCGCCTCTTCCCTAGGGCACCACTGCTCAGTATAAGAGGACATGGCTTTAAGGTAAGGGATATTAGAGAAAGGTTTTTTAGAGTGTGTGGCGGAGGCAGATACACTAGTGAAATTTAAGAGACTACTAGACAGGTATATGGAGGAATTTAAGGTGGGGGGTTATATGGGAGGCAGGGTTTGAGTGTCAGCACAACATTGTGGGTCGAAGGGCCTGTAATGTGCTGTACTATTCTAAAAAAAATATAGCATTTTGATAGTAAGTTTACTTTTAACTTTTTCTTTTGAGTTTTTTAGGGTTACTGTAACTTCATTAAAGGAGTAGATAAGCTTCCTCAAATCTAAACTGTTGGTCCCTGCACTCATGCTAAAGGAAATGGTTTTAACAAAGTGAGGACATGCACCAAACAATGGTGGGGGTCACAGGAGTCATCAGAACAGAAAGAGATCAGCAGCTCAATGTTCCCACAGCCGTACATGATAAGAGCTCCCCAGTCATCTACAACGCTGAGAGTCTGCTCTCTTTGGTTGTACCTGTTTGGCCTCATTGGCTTTATCCCGTGCTGATGTAGCTGTTCCTACTGCCTGGGATGCCACCAGGTTATTGCTGGCACGTTTCATTTTGAGTGCGTTGATTCCACTGTCTAGCTGTGTTAGCCGATCCATCGCTTCCATCAGCTCCCTCTCTGCACTCGCTGTTCTGTTCCGGATCTGCCAAAAAGTGGGAGAAAGAGACCAGCTCACCATCAGTAATGCCTTGAAGCAGTGTACACTACCCAATCCATCACAGGCATAGCCGTCCCCACCATTGAGCATACCTACAAGGGGCACTGCCACAAGAAAGCAGCTTCCATCATCAAGGACCTTCACCAGCCAGGTTATGCTCTCTTCTACCAATGGGTAGGAGATACAGGAGTTCTAGGTCCCATACCACCAGGTCCAGGAACAGTCATTACCCCCTCAATCATCACTACCAGCATGGATAACTACACTCACCTCAGCCCTGAACTCAACATTGGATCCTTTCAGATCTACTTTCAAGGATTCTATCATTCATGTTCTGTTTGCTTGTTGTTTATTATTTACATAATTTGTCTCGTTGTGTCAGTCTTTGTTTACATATATCTTTCACAAATTCTATTGTATTTCTTTATTTTCCTGTCATTCCTTAAGGTTGTTATTGCTGGGGGTGGTAGTGGGGATAAGCTCTCATTACCTATTAAGTGCTCCCAAATAGTGTGCGACTCAAATAGCCCAGCTCCTGCCCTTCATGTATGGCTTAGCTACTAAACCCAGTGGAACTGTTTCTACTGACAGGAAAAGGGGCAAAGGCAGGTTACTGGTGTCTTAAAACCTGTCACTTTGGGTAGATAGGACTCATCAGCAGTGACTGACAGCTCATCGAAGAGAAGGAAAACTCTGGTCTCAAACATCTGCTGCCTTGCATCTATACCCACTCATGGGGAAAGCTTTGGGAGTAAACCCTGAGGAAAAAATCCAGATCTGGAGCCCCTAAAGCAGTCCTATGTTGAGTTCAATGCTGACTGGCACCAAACTGTATCGGTCTCTGCTGTTCCTTTGGGTTTATCAGATGCATGGAGAGGGGGAGCTGGCTATATGGGCAACAGCTTGCTCTCCATGTTGTACAGCCAAGGCTTGTGTATCTAGATAGCTAGGATGCAACTTCCATGGTCGACCCTGACTGATTGAAGCCTTAGTCACTTACTCTTTATATTCTATGCCTGCAAGAATATGAATCTCAATATGGTGACCCATATGTACTTTGATAATAAGTTTACTTTGACTTTCACAATGTGCTCCTCATCTCAGTAACTCACATTACTGGTGAAGAGTGGGTCCAGTGAACAAAGTCATCGGCAGAGCAGCAGTCCATGGTACAGCAGACACAGTGAGTGTCCTGGATAGTTCAATCAGCACACCGACAGGCGGAAAGATCTGAATTATCAGATAGTTTGAAGCTGCTGATGAGGGTTGCAGTGAGGCAGTCCCCAGTTCCGTTTCTGACAACTCCTCAGAGATTGGAAATGTGCATGTGGGAAACAGCAGTGATGAGAGAGTGAGCAGAATCTTAATCTGAATCAGAATTAGATTTAATATCACTGGCATATATCGTGAAATTTGTGTCAGAAGTACATTGCCATGCATAATAATGAAAAAAAAATGTATCAATTACAATAGGAAATATACATAAAAGTTAAGTAAGTAGTGCAAAAAAATTCTGATGTAGTATTCATGGTTTCATGGACCATTCAGAAATCCGATGGCTGAGGGGAAGAAACTGTTCCTGAAACATTGAGTGTGTGTCTTCCAGTTCCTGTACTTCTAACATGATGGTAGCAATAAGAAGAGGGCTTGTCCTGAGTGATGGTGGTTTTGAGGCATTGCCTTTTGAAGATGTCTTGGATGCTGGGGAGCCTGGTGCCCATGATAGAACTGGCTGAATTTACAACTTTCTGCAGCTTCACCCGATCCTATGCAGTGGCCCCTCCATACCAGATTGTGAAGCAACCAGTTTGGTTTGTTGCTCAATGAATAATATACATGTAAAGAATCATATAAAACATTTCTTCTTTCTCATGTATTGTTCTTTAAGTTCCAGAGAAGTGGACAGGACAATGGGAATGTCAGAAAGGAGGGGAGGCCATGGTTGCTGAGAGTTTAGAAGAATGAAGGGAATCTCGTTGAAACCTATTGAATGTTGAAAGGCCAAGATAGAAGGATGACCCTTTAGAACGGAGATGAGGAGGAATTTCTTTAGCCAGAGAGTGGTGAATCTCTGGAATTCATTGTCATAGACAGTTGTGGAGGCCAAGTCATTGGATATAATTAAAGTGGAGGTTGATAGGTTATTGATTATTCAGGGTGTCAAAGGTTACAGGGAGAAGGCAGAAAGGGGTGGAGAAGGATAATAAATTAGCCATGATGGAATGATGGAGTAGACTCAATGGGCTGAATGGCTTTATTCTATTCCTATGTCTTATGCTTTTATGGGATGAATTATTGGGGCTGTTGTAGGCTTATAAAGAAATGTGATGTGTTGCAAATACAAGGACAGGATATACTACTGATGGAAAAATCAAATAATTTTAGCAGGATGTTGCCTGGATTAGACAGCACGGGTTATAATGGGAGATTAATTGGACAAACTTGGGCTGTTTTCTAGGGAGTGACAAAGGCTGAGGGGAGATCTGGTAGAGGTTTATAAGATTATGAGAGGCATTGATAGAGTAGACAGGGAGTATCTGTTTCCCAGAGTTGAAATGCCTAATACCAGAAGGTATACATTCAGTTTGAGAGGGGGTAATTTTAAAGGAGATGTGAGGGGGGAGTTATTTTACAGAGCGTGGTGGGTGCCTGGAATGCACTCTCAGTGGTGGCGGCAGAGTCAGATACATTAGAGACAGTTAAGAAACGTTTAAATAGTCATGAATATGAGGAAAATGGAAGGATATGGACATTGTTTGGGCAGAAGAGATTATGAATAAACTCTTTTCGGGCTTCCAGCTGGGTACAGTCATCAATTTTAACCAACATTTTGATGACAAACTCTGCCATTTTCATCAGGGATGATTATGTTTAGTTGGCATTTGGATTACTAATTTAATTGGTTTGGCACAGCATTGTGGGTTGAAGGGCCTGTTCCTGTGCTGTACAAGTCCATGTTCTCTGTTGTATGTTCCAAAACCAAAGACAATATCACAGATGGAGTCTGAATGGTGATCCTGGCTTTAAATAGGTTAAGTGAGTTGACCTTGGTTACATGTACTGAGGTACAGTTAAAATCTTGTCTTGCATATACAAAAAAATTAATTACTCAGTGTATTGAGATAGAACAAGAATGCAGAATAAAGTGTAACAGCTACAGAGAAAGTGTAGTGCTGACACTCAGTAAGGTGCAAAGCCATAACAAAGTAGATTGTGAGGTCAAATGTCCTCTTATTGTACTAGGAAAACATTCAACAGCTGGATAGAGGCTGTCCTTGAGCCTGCTGGGACATGCTTTCGAGCTTTTGTATCATCTGCTCAATGGGAGGGGGAGAAGAAAAAATGCCCAGGGTGGGTGGGGTCATTGATTATGCTGATTGCTTTACTGAGGCTTTGAGAAGTGTAGACAGAGTCCATGGAGGGGAGGCTAGTATCTGTGATGTGCTGAGCTATGTCAATCACTCTATGAAGTTCCTTCTGCCAAAAGAGGAATTTCCCAGTGGCCTACTATTTTAATTCCTATTCCCATTCCTGTTCTGGCATATTGCTTTATGGCCTCCTGTTTGCTATGATGAGGCCACTCTCAGGATGGAGGAGTAACATCTCATATTCCATCTGGGTAGCATGAACATCGATGTTTCCTTCTGGTTAAAAAAAAATGTCCCCCTCCCCCCTTCTTCCATTCCCCATTCTGGCCTCATACCTATTCTCCATTCCTGCCTATCACCTCCCCGTCGTATCCAACTTTCCTCCCTTTCTCCTATGGTCCACTCTCCTCTCCTATCAGCTTCCATTTTATCCAGCCCTTCCTTTAACTTTACCACCCACGTAGCTTCACCTATCACCTTCTAATTATCCTCCCAATCTCCATCTTTTTATTCTTCCCTCTTCCTTTCCAGTCCTGAAGAAGGGTCCTCGGCCCAAAATGTTGACTGTTTATTCCTCTCTAAAGATGCTGTTCCTCCAACATTTTGTGTGTTGTCTTGGATTTCCAGCATCTGCAGAATCTCTGTTGTTTATGAGTTGCCTAACCAAGCTGTGATGCATCCAGATCGAAGCTTTCTCAGGTGCATTGATAAAAACTGGTGAGGGCCAAAGAGGACATGCAAAATTTCTTCATACAAAACACAATTATGACACAGGAGTGAAATCAAGGAGCAGATTTTAACAGACAAGCCCTTGTAGTTTGGGACTCTTCATTGAGAGGCTTCACTCTGAGTTTCTGTTAAATTGTTTAATGACTAGATCAAATGATTTTTGTTGGGTATCAGAGATTGAGAATTAAAAACCGGTGAATGAAACACTTTGGGGAAGGGCATGCCCATGTTCTATGGCCAATCTCACAAGGATTATATCAGCAGCTCCTCCTCACCCCATTCAGTGTCTGGTCACTCTCCTCGATGTCTCCCTTGGCTTGTCTGATTGCTGTTTGCGCAGCATCCTGAGCTCGGCCTGCCTCCTCTAGGGCTTGCTTCACCGCCTCAGCCGTGTTCTTCACATTTTCTGCACGGCTCCTTGACAGGAAAATAAACCAACAGTCCAATGCACATTCCAAACTCAAAAACAGAGAGAGATATACGAAAGAGTAACAGAGAGACTGAGAGGTATATGAAAGAGTAACAGAGACAGAGAGATATACGAAAGAGTAACAGAGAGACAGATTATATGAAAGAGTCACAGAGAGACAGAGAGATATACGAAAGAGTAACAGAGATTATATGAAAGAGTAACAGAGAGACAGAGAGAGATACGAAAAAGTAACAGAGAGACCGAGAGATATACAAAAGAGTAACAGGGAAACCGAGAATGCCATGGAGAATGGAAGTGTTCTGCACACACAATAGCCCATTATCTCCTGCCGCGACCTTGCTGTCTCACTGAGCCTCTGACTTTTTCTGCACTAGTCATAGAGTCACAGCACACATACAGGCCCTTCAGACCTTCTAGTCCATTTCATCCTGGTCTTCTGACTAGTCCCATTGACCTGCACCTGGCCCATCCATATCCTATATCCTGTTGGGCCCTACATGTACTATACTTATCCAAACTTCTCTTAAATGTTGAAATTGAACCCACATCCACCACTCATTCCACACTCTCCCCACCCTCAGAGTGAAGTAGTTCTATACTCTCTGATACAATCTCCCATTGATTGCCTCTCTCCCATAACAGGAGTGGCAGAAACAACTGAGCAAGACCCCTGAGTGAGAGGGATAGTTGCATCATTTGATCTCGGTGCTGGAAATGCCCCTTTCTCACTGCTTACCTTCTCACCTGTCACCTGTCTTCCCCCTGGTTCCACTCCTCCTTCCCTTTCTAATATGGTCCACTGTCCACTCCTATCAGATTCCTTCTTTTCAGCCCTTTACCTTTTCTACCCATCTGCTCCCAGTTTCACCCACCCTCCCACCTAACCCCCTCCCCGGGTCTCAACCATCACCTGCCAGCTTGCACTCCTCCCTCTCCCCCCTTATATTTTGGCTTCTTCTCCCCTGCCCCCCCCCCCCCCCGCCTTGCCAGTCCTGATCAGAATCAGGTTTATTATCACTGGCATGTGTCGTGAAACTTGTTAACTTAGCAGCAGCAGTTCAATGCAATACTTAATAAAGAAAAAAATATAAATAAATAAATTGAATAGATATACATATTGAATAGATTAAAAATCATGCAAAAACAGAAATAATATCTATTAAAAGAGTGAAGTAGCGTTCACAGATTCAATGTCCATTTAGGAATCAGATGGCAGAGAGAAAGAAGCTGTTCCTGAATTGCTGAGTGTGGCCCTTCAGGCATCTTTACCTCCTACCTGATGGTGACAATGAGAAAAGGGCATGCCCGGGGTGCTGGAGGTCCTTAAAAATGGATGCTGCCTTTCTGAGACACTGCTCCTTGATGATGTCCTGGGTACTTTGTGTAGGCTAGGACATTTAGGCTAGTACCCAAGATGGAGCTGACTAAATTTACAACCCCCTGCAGCTTCTTTCGGTCCTGTGCAGTAGCCCCATCCTCCCCACCCCATACCAGACAGTGATACAGCCTGATAGAATGCTCTCCACATATCATATATAGAAGTTTTTGAAGTATAGTCGCTGCCTTGTCTTCTTTATAGCTGCATCGATACGTTGAGACCAGCTTAGTTCCTCAGAGATCTTGACACACAGGAACTTGAAACTGCTCACTCTCTCCACTTCCGAACTCTCTACGAGGATTGGTGTGTGTTCCTTCATCCTACCGTTCTGGAAGTCCACAATCAGCTCTTTCATCTTACTGACATTGAGTGCAAGGTTGTTGCTGTGACACCACTCCACTAGTTAGCATATCTCACTCCTATACACCCTCTCGTCTCCATCTGAGATTCTACTAACAATTGTTGTATCATCAGCAATCGATGATATTTGAGCTATGCCTAGCCACAGAATCATGGGTATAGAGGGAGTAGAGCAGTGAGTTAAGCACACACCCGAGGTGCACCAGTGTTGATCGTCAGCAAGGAGGAGATATTACCACCAAACCGCAGAGTGTGGTATCTCAGGAAGTCAAGGACCCAATTGCAGAGGGAGGTACAGAGGCCCAGGTTCTGTAACTTATCAATCAGGATTGTGGGAATGATGGTGTTAAATGCTGAGCTACAGTCCTGACATAGTAGTTTGAATTATCCAGGTGGTCTAAAGCTGTGTGAAGAGCCATTGAGATAGCGTCTGCTGTTGACCTATTGTGGCGATAGGCAAATTGCAGTGGGTCCAGGTCCTTGCTGAGGCAGGAGTTCAGTCTAGTCAGGGTCTGGGCCTGAAACTTCAACAGTTTACTCCTCTCTATAGATGCTGCCTGACCCGCTGAGTTCACCAGCATCTTGTGAGTGTTGTTCTGGATTTTCAGCAACTGCAGAATCACTGATGTTTATGACTAGACACTGGTTTTCCCAGTTTCACCGACACTGGTAGATGAATGGCAGGAGCTGAAGAGCATTTGAATATGGACTTTCTATGTGAACCTTCCCTGTGGATATTCTACTGTGGACCTACTGCAGTGAATCTACTGTGTGGACGTAGCATATGGTCGTTCCACTGCGGACCTGCCGGGTGGACGTTCCACTGCGGACCTGCCACGGTACCTTCCGCGTGGACATTCCACTGCGGACCCGCCACATGACCTTCCGTGTGGACGTTCCACTGCGGACACGCCACATGACCTTCCGCGTGGACATTCCACTGCGGACCCGCCACATGACCTTCCGTGTGGACGTTCCACTGCGGACCCGCCACATGACCTTCCGCGTGGACGTTCCACTGTGGACCCGCCACATGACCTTCCGTGTGGACCTTCCACTGCGGACCTGCCACGGTACCTTCCGCATGGAAGTTCCACTGCGGACCTACCACGTGGACATTCAACTGCGGACCCGCCACGTGACCTTCTGTGTGGACGTTCCTCTGCGGACCTACCGTGTGGACGTTCCACTGCGGACCCGCCACATGACCTTCCGTGTGGACGTTCCACTGCGGACCCGCCACGTGACCTTCCGTGTGGACGTTCCTCTGCGGACCTACCACGTGGATGTTCCACTGCGGACCTACCACGTGGACGTTCCACTGCGGACCTGCCACATGGACATTCCACTGTGGACCTACCGTGTGACCTTCTGTGCGGACGTTCCAACTCAGACCTATCGTGTGGATGTTCTGCTGTGGGTCTACCATGTGGATGTACCGCTGTGGACATAAAACATGGACATTCTGCCATGGACCTACCGTGCCCTTCTTGCATCCTGAAGGAGCTGACTAGCTCTCCTCACATCATCGGCAGTTTGATCCAAGATGTCATCCACATTAGATAAACTGCTGACCTTGTCCTTGATCTCCTCTGCGAGGTGGCGGATTTGCTGTGGGGAGGCAGGGATCGAGAGCTGGAGCACCTGACTGGCTACCTTCTCAATGCTGTCGGGGTCCGCACCCTCCTCTACGGAGACACAGCATAGAACATTACAACACTGAACAGACACTTCAGCCCACTATACTGAGCCGATCATTTAACCAACTTAAGACCAACCCAACCCTTCCCTCCCAAATAGCCCTCCATTTTTCTATCACCCATGTGCCACAGGGTCTCCTAAATGACCCTAATGTATCTTCCTCTACCATCACACTGACAATGCAATCCACACACCCACCATTCTGTGTCAAAAAACCTACTTCTGATACCCCTGCTATACTTTCCTCCAATTATCTTAAAAATATGCCCTGGCTGTCCACTCTGTCTGTGTCTCTTATCACCCTGTACACCTCTACCAAGAGGTGGGTTAAAATGAGATACAGAATAAGGTATTTTATGGTCTGAAATACAGAGACAGCTGCAAGCAAGACCAGATTTATGAACTATTCCTCCTGAGTGTGCAATACAGCATTTTGGGAGATGACGTAAAAATGTTGACTTTTCTAAACGAGATAATGCAGAAATCAGAGGTTAGGATTCCCAATAGGTGTAAGTCAGCTAGAGTGGGTCCAGTCATCACAGACAACATAATGAAGCAGTTCTGCTCCCTGCAGGACATTATTATTGATTTCCCTCCATAGATGCTGCCTGACCTGCTGAGTTCCTCCAGCATTTTGTGTGTGTTGCTCTGGATTTCCAGCATCTGCAGAAACTCCTGTGTTTAGGACATTAGTGATCAGATGCCTCTCCAATCATGGCAGAGTGGCTCCCTAGAGCATCAAGGCTTAGTGTAAATCTTTATCACCGCCTGCAAGTGATGGGTTATAACTTTAGCCGTCAAACGCACTGTGTCTTACGTGTGAGGAAGTTGCGGATTTGGTTGATGAGGTTGCAGAGTTCTTTGTTAGAGTGACTAATCCGTTCCCTGGCATTGTTTGCTTTGTCCAGGGTCCCCCGAGCTCTCTGCTTTGCTTCGTTGGCTTTCACCTTAGCCAGAGCAACCTACAGGTGCAAGATCAGAGAATGTTACAGACCAGGAGACCATCTGCCTGTGGTTCAAGGTGTGCACGCTGCAAGTGAACAAATTAACAATGAAACCTGCCCTTCAGCCCATGGAGACAATACTAACCCATTCATACTAATCCACACAAAACTGCAGAGAGTCAGTGCATCATGGAAGCCAGCCTCCCCTCTGTGGGCAACACACACAAAATGCTGGAGGAACTCAGCAAATCAGGAAACATCAACAAAGGAGTATTAACTGTCCCCTCCGTAAAAGATGTGTGACTTACTAAGTTCCTCCAGCGTTCCATACATGTTCCATCCATTCATTTATTTGTACAATTTCACATTGTTTGTTTGTCAGTCTTTAGTTATGTACAGTTTTTCATAAATTCGGTTGTTTTTATTTAGTTTCCCATAAATGCCTACAAGAAAAAGCATCTCAAGGTATTATTTGATGACATATACACACTTTGATAATAAATTTACTTTGACTTTGACATGTACATTGTACAAATAAGTAAATAAATACTGAGAACATGAGCTGTAGAGGCCTTGAAAGCAAGTCTGTAGGAATCAGTTCAGTGTTGAGATGAGTAAAGTTGTCCACACCAGTTCAAGAGACTGATGGTTGTGGGCTTTAGTAATGATTTGGCTGACGATAGAGGTGGTCTCATTATTGAATTTGTAAATGACACAGAAATTGTTGGAATTCTGGAGAGTGAGGAAGACTGCAAATGAATTCAGCAGGATATAGACCCGTTTGGTAACACTGGCAAAGACATGGAAGGTGGTGTTAAATCCACCTTTAAATCCAGATGTGTTGCACTTTGGGAGGTCAAATGCAAGAGGAAAATGTACAGTGAATGACAGAACTCTCAGGAGCACTGAGGTACAGAGGGGTTTTGGGGTGCATGGCCACATCTCCCTGAAAGTGGATAGGTGGTGGAGAATGCAGGTGGCATGCTTGTGTTCCAGGTTGGGACATTGGGTAAGGGAGTAAGGAAGTCATGTTGACCTTTGGTCAGACCAGATTTGGAGTATTGTGTGCATTTCTGGTCACCCCATTACAGGAAGGATGTGGAGGCTGCATTAGCGGTTCATCAGGATTCTGCCTAGATTCGTGTATTAGCAATAAGAAGAGGTTGGACAAAGACTTTCTGTTTTCTCAGGAGTGTTGGAGGCTGAGAGAAAAAAATTAAAAGAATTAAATGCTAACTACCCATATCAAATAATAGATATAGCTACATGGTTGTAAAGTAAGTGTGTGTGTGTGTATGTATGAGGGAGTGTGAGAATCTGTGAGTGTGTGTGTGTGTGTATGAGGGAGTGTGAGAATCTGTGAGTGTGTGTGTGTGTGTATGAGGGAGTGTGAAAGTCTGTGAATGTGTGTGTGTGTGTGTGTGTGTGTGTGTATGTATCTCTATGAGGGAGTGTGAGAGTCTGTGAATGTGTGTGTGTGTATGAGGGAGTGTGAAAGTCTGTGAATGTGTGTGTGTGTGTGTGTGTGTGTATGTATCTCTATGAGGGAGTGTGAAAGTCTGTGAATGTGTGTGTGTGTGTGTGTGTGTGTATGTATCTCTATGAGGGAGTGTGAGAGTCTGTGAATGTGTGTGTGTGTGTATGAGGGAGTGTGAGAGTCTGTGAATGTGTGTGTGTGTGTGTGTGTGTGTGTGTGTGTGTGTATGTATCTCTATGAGGGAGTGTGAGAGTCTGTGAATGTGTGTGTGTGTGTGTATGAGGGAGTGTGAGAGTCTGTGAATGTGTGTGTGTGTGAGTGTGTGTGTGTGTGTGTGTGAGTGTGTGTGTGTGTGTGTGTGTGTGTATGTATCTCTATGAGGGAGTGTGAGAGTCTGTGAATGTGTGTGTGTGTGTATGTATCTCTATGAGGGAGTGTGAGAGTCTGTGAATGTGTGTGTGTGTGTATGTATCTCTATGAGGGAGTGTGAGAGTCTGTGAATGTGTGTGTGTGTGTATGTATCTCTATGAGGGAGTGTGAGAGTCTGTGAATGTGTGTGTGTGTGTATGTATCTCTATGAGGGAGTGTGAGAGTCTGTGAATGTGTGTGTATGTGTGACAGTCTGTGAATGTGTGTGTATGTGTGAGAGTCTGTGAATGTGTGTGTGTGTGAGTGTTTGTGCAACACAGACCTCACCATCCTGGATGAACGTTCTGAACTTCCTCCTATCCACGACCTCAGTCTACCACCAACCTTCCAGGAGGTTCTATCAGCTGTCCATTCCCTTAAGAACAATAAGTGCCCTGGCACTGACATTGTCCCTGCTGAGTTACTGAAGAACGGAGGGTACATGTGTTTGTACACCCTCTACAAGTACATCACCAAGGCCTGGACTGATGAGAACATCCCACAGCAATGGAGAAATGCAGACATTGTTGTCATTTATAGAACAAGGGTGACAAGGCCATCCGTGGCAATAGTAGGGGCATCTCACTCCTTTCTGTTGCTGGAAAGGTCCTGGCTAAGGTGATGCTTCAGAGGTTCATCAGCAACATCACCGAGTCAATGCTGCCTGAATCACAGTGTGGATTTAGGAGGAACAGGAGCACGATCAACATGATCGTCACAGCCCGGCAGCTTCAGGAAAAGTGCCGGGAGCAACATCAGGACCTGTTTGTGACCTTTGTCAACCTCTCCAAAACATTCGACACTGTGCAAAGAGAACTCTTATGGGATGTCCTCCTCAGGTTTGGCAGTCCCAATAAAATTGTTAACATCCTCTGCCAGTTCCACAATGGAATGACTGCTCGGGTGACCATAGGAGGACAAGAGTCTGAGCCTTTCCTTGTACACACAGGGGTGAGGCAGGGGTGTGTGCTAGCGCCAGTGCTCTTTAACATCTTCCTCTTGTGTGTTACCAAGCTTCTCCACAACAAGATTGAGGACAGCAACGGTGTGGCAGTTGACGTCAGATTAGATGGCAACCTCTTTAACATCAGGAGGCTCCATGCAACCACCAAACTCCATAGAGAACAGATCCTGGAACTGCAGTTTGCAGATGACTGTGCTCTTGTGGCCCATACTCTGGAGGATCTTCAGACTGTCCTTGCTGTGGCGGTGAGAGTGTACAGCAGGATGGGGATGACCGTCAATTCCACCAAGACAGAAGTGGTTTGCCAATGGAGTACCAGTGTCCCACCCATGCTGCATTGGTATTGGAAGTGCAGTGACGGTTGTGGGCTTCCCCCAGCGGATCCTCAGAGTGTATTGATTGTTGATGTTAATACAATGTATATGTGATAAGTAAATCTAATCTTTATCTATCTTTAAAGATAGATTCTTGATGAGGGGTTACCAGGGCTCATGAGGATTTGGACATTGAGGTTACAATTAGACTAGCTGTGAGATCAGTAAATGGGAGGGCAGGCTTGAAGGGCCAAGTGAGAACCTCCTGCTCTGGATTCATGGCCTTGTGTACTCACCTTCTGGAAGAGCTCCTCCACCTCATTCATTGCTTTCTGAATCTCCTGTTCTGACTGCTGAGCCCGGCCAAGGGAACCGTCAGCAACTGCCACTGCACCTTCGCAGCTGAGACCGCCACACCGCCTAGTGCCGTCATCGTCGAGGCAACCAGCCCCACCACATGGGCTGTCCAGACAAGGCAGATCTCCAGGGGCACCACACACCTGCAATGCAACAAGCAGTAATGTCAGCACCAAGTACCATGTGAGACCATACCTACTGCTGAGGACATGTTCCTCAGAAAAGTGAAGAGCCATTGATAGTATCAGTTACACCCATGTGACCCGTTTGTCTGGAATGTGGGAGGAAACCAGAGCACCCAGAGGAAACCCACATTCTCATACAAACTCCCTACAGACAACGGTGGGAATTGAACCTGGGTTTCTGGTACTGTAAAGTGTTGTGCTAACCACAACACTACCTTGCCAACTCAGTGAGAGATTAGAGAACTATCAGGATAGGATGAGCGAGTTCGGGCTTTTCCATTTGGAATGAAACAGGATGAGAGAGAACTTTTTGAGGTGTGTAAGAGGCATAGATCGAGTGAACAGTGAGAGACTTCTTCCCAGGGCAAGGACATTTAGATAGGCAGATGGATGATAGAAAAGTGGAGGCCAAATGGCCTGTACTGTCATGTGTTCCATGCTCTTTATTCTAAAATTGATGGAGGAAGACTTGATTTACATGGACTAAGTCCCACATGTCAGTCTGGTCCAGAAGGCCAGCGTACATGGAATCTGGTGTGTTTTCAAACTTGGTGATAGGATAGTGGTAGATGGGTATTTATCTACCAAGTGTGGAGGCTGCTGGGGAGGACAACTCTCTCCTTGTTTTGGCGGTAAGGAAGACCTTTCGGAGGCAGAGACGGTGTATGTTTGAATAAGCTTACCCATTCTTTTTCTAAATTCCAAGGAATAGAGATCAAGCCTGTCTAACTGTGAGGATTCAGTACACCATCTCAGTGAGTAGCAAGTAGGAGGCGGTCTCCCAACGATGGCCAACATTCAGATTTGTCACTATTTATCACTTGTATATCGAAACATAGTGACATATGTCATTTGTATTAATAACCAACACACCCAAGGATGTGCTGGAAGTCATCCTGCAAGTGTCAAAATATTCTGGTGCCCACACAGCATGCGACAATGCACAGGAGAACAGCACAGAACCGAACAAGCAACAACAACAAAACAAGCCCATTCCTCCACACACACACACGCACGCACGCACGCACGCACACACGCACACACGCACGCACACACACACAGTCCCATTCCCTCCTCCCAGTCCCTAATCCCAGTCCTGTTCCTCCTTCCCTTGCACATAGATGGTCCCCTAATTGCAGAATCAGATGGTCTTTCATAGAAAGAATTCCTGAGCATTCACATTGTTTCTGAAGTGAAGCAGGACCTCTGGTCTTCAGAAGACTGCCCATTTCACATTCAACAGCCAACTATCTGTCAACATAGAGTGAGAACTTGTCGGAAACACTTACCAATCAAGCAGCATCTGTGGAAAGTGATACTCCATCCAGTTCTGATGAAGAGTCTTTAAACAGAAATGTTAAATGTTTCTCTCTCCACAGATGCTTCTGGACCTGCCAAGGGTTTTCAACAGTTTCTGCTTTTATTGTAGGTTTTCAGCATCTGCAGATTTGTGGTTTATCTGTACCATCTAACAGTGTTAGAATGGGGCTAAAACCCAGAAACATAAACTCCGCATCAGACAGCTTGGGGTTACTACAGGGAGAAGTCAACACCAACCTTCTCATTAATGTTCTTCAGATTGAGGGTCTGCACCTTGGCTGCCAGGTCGTTGAGAGCACGCCGGTTGGCGGCATTCTTCCGAATGAAGTCATCCTTCCTGGCTCTCATTAACATTTCTGTCCTGTGGCGGGTGCTTGCCGAATCACTGACAATACTGGGGAAGGTCACAGTGGAGCCATTTACTGTCCTCTCTGCCTGCCACGACCGACGGTAAGAGTTCTGAATGCTGTCATATGCCCCTGGTGAGAGGAGGCAACATCAGCACTAATCAACCAGGTCAACTCGAGTCAATGAGTGGTTAATCAGAGGAGCACGGAGGTAACAGCAGTAGAACTAGAACATCGAACAGTACAGAGCCTTCGTCCCATAATGTTGTGCCTACCTTCTCACCTACTCTAAGATCAATCTAACCCTTCCCTTCCACATAACCCTCCAGTTCTCTATCATCCATGTGCTTATATGTCCCTAATGTATCTGTCTCTACCACCACCTCTGAACAGGGCGTACTTTCCTCCAATCACCCAATCACCTTAAAATTATGCCCCCTCGTATTAGCCATTTCTGCTCTGGGGAAAAAGCTGTCCACTCAATTTCTGCCTCTCATCATCTTTTACATCTCTGTCAAGTTACCCCTCTTCCTCCTTCACTCAAATCATTCAGGCCAGCAGGTTAAGGAAACCAGTCACTGGGATTTGTGTGTGAAGAATTAGAACAAACACACAGATGTGTTGAACTCTGAGGTCCAGATTTCCTATAACCCCTAGACAACGAACATTTTTATTTCTCTCCTGACAGCCTAATGTCAGCATTAAACTGTGTACCCTGGATGGGATCCCACAATATATTCTTTCCAACAGTTTAATGTCAGATCTGTTGGAGTTGCTGGGCTCACTGACAGGGGGCAGAGGCATGGTCACTGTGCAGCCTGGCAATGGGCCAACACACTGAGATTCCATAGATACTGCCTGACCTACTGCGTTCCTCCAGCATTTTTTGTGTGTCACATGGAGAGGCAATTGTGCACATACCCAGGAAGTTGGAGTGTTTCAGGATGTCGAGCTGGTGGGCCAGCTCCTTTGCTGAGAGGTTGAGAGCACGTGCCTCGCGTTCCAGGTTACTCAGTTCCACACTGGCACCACTGTTTTGATTCTGAACTGCAGTAAGAACGTCTTCCAGCCCGTTCAGGATGTCCGACGCTCCTGTGATCTTGTCCCTGGACACATTAGTTTGGTTTTAAATATCACACCTGCAAAAGTTGGGTTTTCCACACGCCCCCTCACGTAGCATTCACTCATTCTAAACAGTCTCTCACATCAAGCAATAACCCCCCCAAACCCCACACCCATTAATACCCCACCTGTCTAACCTACCCCTCCCCACACCCATTAATACCCACCTTAATCTGCCCCTCCCCACACCCATTAATACCCCACCTGTCTAACCTACCCCTCTCCCCACACCCATTAATACTCCACCTGTTTAACCTCGCTCCCCACACTCATTAATACCCCACCTGTCTAACCTACCCCTCTCCCCACACCCATTAATACCCCACCTGTTTAACCTCGCTCCCCACACCCATTAATACCCCATCTGTCTAACCTACCCCTCCCCACACCCATTAATACCCCACCTGTCTAACTCGCTCCCCACACCCATTAATACCCCACCTGTCTAACCTCGCTCCCCACACCCATTAATACCTCATCTGTCTGATCGCACACCCTCTCCACACACCAACTGTAGTGATAGTGGACTCAAATATTCAGGGTAAGAGACAGGAGATTCCGTGGATGTGAATGGGACACCTGGATGGTATGTTGCCTTCCAGGTGCCAGGGTTAGGCATTTTAAAGAGGGAGGGAGAGCATCCAGATGTCTTGGTACATATTGGTACCAATGACATAAAAATGAAAAGCAAAGAGGTCCTGAAGAGAGAATTTAGAGAGCTAGGCAGAAAGCCGAGAAGTAGGACCTCCTGGGTAGTAATTTCTACATTGCTACCTGTGCCACACACCATTGAGGGTAGAAACAGGTTGATTTGGCAGGTAAATGCATGGCACTTTTACAGATTGTCCGGATTGATGTTATAACCATCATTGGATCGTGGCTGAAGGAAGGTTGTAATTGGGAACTGAATGTACGAAGTTACACATTGTATTGGAGGGATAGTAAGGTAGGCAGAGGGTGTGGTGTGGCTCTGCTGGTAAACGACAATAAAGTGAGACTGTCTACAAGAAGGGTCAGAGCCGTCTCCGTTTCCTGAGGAGAGTGAGCCCCTTTAACATCTGCTGGACGATGCTAAGGATGTTCTACAAGTCTCTGGTGGCCAGTGTTATCATGTTTGCTGTTGTGTGCTGGGGCAGCAGGCTGAGGATAGCAGACACCAACAGAATCAACGAACTCATTCGTAAGGCCAGTATGTTGGACTCTGACGGTGGTGTCTGAAAAGAGGATGCAACTTGGACAATGACTCCCATTCACTCCATAATGTACTGCTTAGGCACAGGAGTACGTTCAGCCAGAGACTCATTCCACCGAGATGCAACACTGAGCATCATAGGAAGACATTCCTGTCGGTGGCCATCAAACTTTACAACTCCTCCCTCGGAGTGTCAGACGCCCTGAGCCAATAGGCTGGTCCTGGATCTATTTCCACTTGGAATAATTTACTTATTATTATTTAATTATTTATGGTTTTATATTGCTATATTTCTACACTATTCTTGGTTGGTGCGACTGTAACAAAACCCAATTTCCCTCGGGATCAATAAAGTATGTCTGTCTGTCTGTCAAATAATTAGAAAGATGTGACATAGGATTGAAAGGTGTTGAATCCTTCTGGGTTGAGTTAAGAAACAGCAAGGGTAAAAGGACTCTGATGGCAATTATAAACACAGGCCTCCAAACAGCAGCTGGGATATAGACTACAGATTACAATGGGAAATGAAAAAGGTGTGTCAAAAGGGCAATGTTATGATAGTCATGGGAGATTTTAACATGCAGGTAGATTGGGAAAATCAGGTTGATTATGGATCTCAAAAGAGTGAATATGTTGAATGCCTACGAGATAGCTTTTTTAGAGCATTTTGTTGTTGAGCCTACTAGGGGATTGGCTGTACTGGATGTGGTGTTATGTAATGAACTGGAGGCGATTAGGGAGCTTAAGGTAAAGGGACCCTAGGAGTCAGTGATCACAATATAATTGAGTTCAACTTGAAATTTGATTGGGAGAAAGTGAAGTCTGATGTAGCAGTTATGTCAGTGGAGTACAGGAAATTACTCCACTGGTATGAGAGAGGAGATGACCAAAAGTAAACTGGAAGGAGATGCTGGCAGGGATGACAGCAGAGCAACAATGGCTTGAGTTCCTGGGAAAAATGAGGAAGGTGCAGGACAGAGGTATTCCAAACACAAAGAAATAGCAACATAGTACAACTGTAGCTGACAAGGGAAGTCAAAGCTAATGTAAAATCAAAAGAGAGGGTATACAACAAAGCAAAAATTAGAGGGATGACAGGATTGGGAAGCTTTTAAAAACTACAGAAAGTAACTAAAAGAATCATCAGGAGGGAAAAAATGAAACATGAAAGCAAGCTAGCAAACAATATCAAAGCTTTTTCAAGCATATAAAAAAATAACAGTGTGATGAGAGTGGATATACAGTGGTGCTAAAAAACTTGTGAACCCTGTAGAATTTTCTCTATTTTCTGCATAAATATAACCTAAAATGAGGTTGTATCTTCATGTGTCCTAAAACTAAAGAGAACCCAATTAAATAAGTAACACAAAAATATACTTCATTATTTCTTGATAAAAATTATGCAATGTTACATGTATTGGAAAACGTATGTGAACCTCTACAAAAGCTGTTTGTAGTCAGGTGTTCCAACCAATAAGATGAAATTGGAGGTGTGGGTTGCAGAGGTGCCCTGCCTACAAAAAAGGACACACAATGACAGAGCTTGCTCTTCTCAAGGAAGATCTGTTTATGTGTACCATACCTTGATCAAAACATCTTTCAGAGGACCATAGAAAAAGAATTGTAAAGCTGCATGAAGCTGGAAAAGGCTACAAATGCATTTCTAAAGACCTGAGTGTTCATCAGTCCACTGTAAGAGAAATTGTGTACAAATGGAGGAAATTCAGTACTCCCTAGGAGTGGGCATCCTGCAAAGATCACTTCCAGAGCACAATGTACAATGCTGAAGGAGGTGAAAGAGAACCCAAGTGGAACAGCAAAAGACATGCAGATATCTCTGCAACTTGCTGAAGTCTCTGTTCATGAGTCCACTACAAGAAAAATGCATGGTGTTTATGAAAGGACACCACCGAGGAAACCACTACTCTCCAAAAAAAACATTGCTGCACATCTCAAGTTTTCAAAAGACCACCTGGATGTTCTACAACGCTTCTGGGACAATGTTTTCTGGATAAGCAGAGCCAAAAGTTGAACTCCACTATGCTTGGAGAGAAAAGGGTACTGCAAACCAACACCACCAGCGCCAAACCCTCATCCCAACTGTGAAGCATGGTGGAAGGAGTATGCCTCAGGGCCTAGACAGCTTGCAATCATCAAGGGAACAATAAATTCAAAATTGTATCAAGACATTTTACAGGAGAATGTTGGGAGCATCCGTCACCTGAAGCTTAATAGAAGTTGGATGATGCAACAAAACAATGATCTGAAACAGAAGAGTAAATCAACAATCAAAAAGAAGAAAATCAGTGTTTTAGAATGGCCGAGCCAAAGTCCTGAACTTAATCCTATAGAAATGTTCATGCAAGGAAGCCCACAAAGGAAGCAGTTTTGTCAGAAGTAATGGCCTAAAATTCCTCCAAGCCATGTACAGGTCTGAACAACAGTTACTGGAAATGTTTGGTTGAAGTAATTGCTGTACAAAGGGGGTGGGGGGGGGGGGTCACACCAGTTACTGAAAGCAAAGGTTCACATACTTTTTTCAACAAATACATGTAATATTGAATCATTTTTCTCAATAAATAAATGAACAAATACAATGTTTTTGTGTTATTTATTTAATTAGGTCCTGTTTATCTAGTTTCAGGACTTACGTGAAGATTTGATCATGTTTTAGTTTAATTTATACAGAAATAGAGAAAATTTTACATTGTTCACAAACTTTCTAGCACCACTGCAAGACCACTAGAAAATGTGGCCAGAGAAATAATAATGGGGGCCAAGGAGATGGCAGATGAACTAAAAGAGTATTTTGTATCAGTCTTCACTGTGGATGACACTAGCAATGTGCCTGGTGGTGAAGGGTGTATTGGAACAGAAGTGAGTGCAGTTACTATAGACAATAGGTGCAGGAGTAGGCCATTCGGCCCTTCGAGCCAGCTCCGCCATTCAATGTGATCATGGCTGATCATCCACAGTCAGTACCCCATTCCTGCCTTCTCCCCATATCCCTTAACTCCACTATCTTTAAGAGTTCTATCTAACTCTTGAAAGCATCCAAAGAACTGGCCTTCACTGCCTTCTAAGGCAGAGCATTCCATAGATTCACAACTCTCTGGGTGAAAAAGTTTTTCCTCAACTCTGTTCTAAATGGCCTACCTCTTATTCTTAAATTACAATTATGAAGGTGCTTAAAAAGCTGAAAAACCTAAAGGCGCAACAGTCACACAGATCAGATGAACTGAAACCTTGGGTTCTGAAAGAGGGAGTGTAGAGATTGTGGAGGCATAAGTAATGATCTTTCAAGAATCATTGACTCTGTGATGAGGCCAGAGTACTGAAAAATTGCAAATGTCACTCCACCTTTAAGAAATCAGGAAGGCAGCAGAAAGGAAATTATAGACCAGTTAGCCTGACTTCAGTGGTTGGGAAGATGTTGGAGTGAATTGTTAAGGATGAGATTATGAAGTACTTGGTGACACAGGACAAGATAGGACAAAGTCAGCATGGTTTCCTTAAGGGAAAACCTTGGCTGATGAACTTATTGTAATTCTTTGAGGAGATTACAAGTAGGATAGATAAAGGGGATGTAGTGGATGTTGTATATTTGGATTTCTAGAAGGTCTTTGACAAGGTGCCGAATGAGACTGCTTACCAAGTTCAGAGCCCATGGTATTACAGGAAAGTTACTGGCATGGTTACTGAATTGGCTGATTAGTAGGAGGCAGCAAGTGGGAATAAAGTGATCCTTTTCTGGTTGGCTGCCAGTAACTAGTGGTGTTCTGCAGGGTTCAGTGTTGGGATCACTTCTTTTTATGCTGTGTATCAATGATTTAGATGGTGGAATAGATGGTTTTGATGCCAAGTTTGCAGATGATATGAAGATTCATGGAGGAGCAGGTGGTGTTGAGGAAACAGGAAGGCTGCAGAAGGACTTAGACCGATTAGGAGAATGGGTAAGAAAGTGGCAAATGAAATTCAATGTTGGAAAATGCTGGTCATGTACTTTGGTAGAAGAAATAAATATGCAGACTATTTTCTAAGTGGAGATAAAATCCAAAAATCTGAGATGAAAAGGTTTTTGGGAGTCCTTGTGCATATCACCCTAAAGGTTACCTGGCAGTTTGAGTTGGTGGTGAGGAAGACAAATGCAATTTTAGCATTCATTTCAAGAGGATTAGAATATAAAAGCAGAGATATGATGCTGAAACTTTATGAGGCACTGGTTACGCCTCACCTTGAGTATTGTGAACAGTTTTGGGGTCCTTAACTAAGAAAAGATGTGCTGGCATTAAATAGGGTTCAGAGGAGATTATGAATATGTTTCTGGGATTGAAAGGGTTATCATACAAGGAGTGTTTGATGGCTCTGGGCCTGTACTCGCTGGAATTTAGAAGGATGAGGGGAGATCTCATTGAAACCCTTTGGATGTTGAAAGGCCAAGATAGAGTCGATGTAGAAAGGATGTTTCCCTTGGTAGGGGAGTCCACGGCCAGAGGGCACAGCCTCAGGTTAGAGGGGCATGCATTTAAAACAGAGATGCAGAGAAATTTCTTTAGCCAGAAGGTCAATTTGTGGAATTTGTTACTACAGGCAGCTGTGGAAGCCAGGGCATTGGGTGTATTTAAGGCAGAGTTTGATCGTTTCTTGATTGGATGTGGCACCAAAGGTTACGGGGAGAAGGCTGTGGAGTGGGGCTGAGGAGGGGAGAAAAGGATCAGCCATGATTGAATGGTGGGGCAGACTTGATGGGCCAAATGGCTTAATTCTTCTCCACTATCTATGGTCACATACCCCACCTGTCTAATTCCACTGCTTCTCCCACACCCATTGATACCCCACCTGTCTAATCCCACCCCCTCTCCCCACAAATTAATACCCCATCCAATATGACAACACCCTCCACCCACACACATTAATAGACCACTTGCCTAATTCCACCCTCTCTCCACATCCATTAATATCCCAGCTGTCTAATTCCGCCTCTCTTAACACACACTGATACCCCACCCAGTCTGACATCACCCCCTGCCCACACATTAATACCCTACCCAGTCTGACATAACCCCCTGCCCATGCATACACTGATACCCCACCCAGTCTGACATCACCCCCTGCCCACACACACATTGATACCCCACCCAGTCTGACATCACCCCCTCCCCACACACACATTGATACCCCACCCAGTCTGACATCACCCCCTCCCCACACATTAATACCCCACCCATCTGACATGACCCCCTGCCCACACACACTGATACCCGACTCAGTCTGACATCACCCCCTGCCCACACATTAATACCCCACCCAGTCTGACACAACCCTCTGCCCACACACACATTGATACCCCACTCAGTCTGACACAACCCCCGCCCACACACATATTAATACCCCACCCAGTCTGACGCAACCCCCTGCCCACACACACTGATACCCGACTCAGACACAACCCCCTGCCCACACACATATTAATACCCCACCCAGTCTGACGCAACCCCCTGCCCACACACACTGATACCCGACTCAGTCTGACATCACCCCCTGCCCACACATTAATACCCCACCCAGTCAGACATGACCCCCTGCCCACACACACGTTGATACCCCTCTCAGTCTGACATCACCCCCTGCCCACACATTAATACCCCACCCAGTCTGACATGACCCCCTGCCCACACACACATTGATACCCCACCCAGTCTGACATCACCCCCTGCCCACACATTAATACCCCACCTAGTCTGACACAACCCCCTGCCCACACACACATTGATACCCCACCCAGTCTGACATCACCCCCTGCCCACACATTAATACCCCACTCAGTCTGACGCAACCCCCTGCCCACACACACTGATACCCGACTCAGTCTGACATCACCCCCTGCCCACACATTAATACCCTACCCAGTCTGACATAACCCCCTGCCCACGCATACACTGATACCCCACCCAGTCTGACATCACCCCCTGCCCACACACACATTGATATCCCACCCAGTCTGACATCACCCCCTCCCCACACACACATTGATACCCCACCTAGTCTGACATCAGCCCCTCCCCACACATTAATACCCCACCCATCTGACATGACCCCCTGCCCACGCATACACTGATACCCCACCCAGTCTGACATCACCCCCTGCCCACACACACATTGATATCCCACCCAGTCTGACATCACCCCCTGCCCACACAGTGATACCCCAACCAGTCTGACAGCAGCCTCAACCCTCTCACTCCTCACTCAGTGTAACTCATCTGCACAAGGGTGGGCAGAGGGGAAGGGACAACCTGTTGGGACATTGCGGGCATCAAACCACTCACCGGATATCATTGATCAGGTTCATCAGCTGAGCCACGGCCACAGCGGTTGTGTTGCGGGCAGCGACAATCCTTTGTGCCTGCGCTAGCTTCTCCTCCAACTCCCGGAAGTTCTTCTCATACAGGCCAGCGACCCCAGAGATCTGGATCTCTCGCGCTCTCTCGGCCAGGAGCCTGGTCTGTGCAACCAGGTCCTGCACAACGCGGTCCCAGTCTCCGAAACACTGGTGGCATGGGTGGCAGTCCGGGAACTCCCCCCAGAAGCCCCGGGCACAGGTGTCACAACGGACGCCAGAGATGCCCAGGCGGCACACACAATGGCCGGTGATGCGGTCACACTGCCTAGTCTGTACACCTCGCTGCTCACAGTCACACACTGGCAGAGAGAAGGAGGAAAAATGAGTGTGACAAGTGTGGAAAGTGGTTCGAGGCAGATCGCTCGAATGAGGTTACCTGAGATTGGCATTCTCATCAGCAGGGGCCAGTTGGTCCGAAGAATTTGTTTTCATTCAGTACAAAAATAAAAAGTAAAAACAGATGGACAGAAATGTCGATGTAGGAAGGCAGTGAAGTTCATTCCAGATTCTCTCTGTGTCTGACCCTGGGAGTGTGTGATGGGACGGTGTGGAGGGAGATTCTCTCTTGTGTCTGACCCTGGGAGTGTGTAATGGGACAGTGTGAAGGGAGCTTCACTCTGTATCTGACCCCGGGAGTGTGTGATGGGACGGAGTGGAGGGAGTTTCACTCTGTGTCTAACCCCGGGAGTGTGTGATGGGACAGTGTGGAGGGAGCTTCACTCTGTGTCTGACCCCAGGAATGTGTGATGGGACAGTGTGGAGGGAGACTCACTCTGTGTCTGACCCCGGGAATGTGTGATGGGACAGTGTGGAGGGAGTTCACACTGTGTCTGACCCCGGGAGTGTGTGATGGGACAGTGTGAAGGGACATTCCCTCTGTGTCTAACCCTGGGAGTGTGTGATGGGACAGTGTGGAGTGAGCTTCACTCTGTGTCTGACCCTGGGAGTGTGTGATTGGATGGTGTGGAGGGAGATTCTCTCTGTGTCTGACCCCGGGAGTGTGTGATGGGACAGTGTGGAGGGAGATTCACTCTGTGTCTGACCCTGGTAGTGTGTGATTGGATGGTGTGGAGGGAGTTTCACTCTGTGTCTGACCCCGGGAGTGTGTGATGGGACAGTGTGGAGTGAGCTTCACTCTGTGTCTGACCCTGGTAGTGTGTGATTGGATGGTGTGGAGGGAGTTTCACTCTGTGTCTGACCCCGGGAGTGTGTGATGGGATGGTGTAAAGCTCCCTCTGCACTGTCGCATCACACATCTGAAGAATTATTGATTTATTTATTGTTACACTAAGAAGTTGGCCCTTCCAGCCCTTTGAACTATGCCACTCCAGCAACCCCACATAACCTCAATTAATCCTAACCTAATCCAAGGACATTTTACAATAACTGATTAACCTATCCAGTACATCTTTTGACTGTGGAAGGAAACTGGAGCCCTGTGGAAAACCCACATATTCCTTGGAAATGTATAAGGATTGATGTACAGATGTAGATGGCGTTGGATTGAAGTCCGAAGTCTATCACCCTAAGCTGTAATAGCGTTGCACTAACCACTAAGCTACTGTGGTGGCAACCAGAGACCAGTACAGTCTGATGCCTCATCTCCAATCACTCTGTAATCCCTCTGTTGTGTGAAGACAACTCACTGTGGTGAGAAGGTTTGAGCTGCCATTCTCACCTCGACACTGCACGTTCGGATCACCCCAGTAATTCTCCTGGCAATCGGTGCAGGTACGGCCTCCAAAGCCAGGGCGACACTGGCACTGGCCACTAAACTGTGGAGAAAGAGACTGTTATCAGACCCCAGCTTAACTGAAGAATATACTCCCAGATCATCTGCTGCATGCCACGTCTCCCAGACCACACTGGGGATCAAACTACCCAGCAGCTGGGTTCACAAGGGCAGGTTGTACAAGGACCACAACTGGCCACCTGGAGTGAAGTTTCTACACTGGACCACAGGTGGGTTCACCAGATCTCTTAAGATCCATCCTGGGCCCAACACGTTGATGCAATTACAAGGAAAGCACAATAGTAGCTATATTTCACTAGGAGTTTGAGATTTGGTATGTCACCAAAGACCGAAGCAAATTTCTAGAGATGTACTGTGGAGAGCATTCTAACTGGTTACATCACTGTCTGGTGTGGAGGGGCCACTACACAGGATCAGGAAAAGCTGCAGAGGGTTATAGATTCAGCCAGCTCCATCTTGGGCACTAATCTCCCCAGCAGTGAGGACATCTTCAAGAGGTGATACCTTAAAAAGGTAGCATTCATCTCTAAGGAACCCCACCACCCAGGATATGCCCTCTTCTTACTGCTACAATCAAAGAGGAGGTACAGGAGTCTGAAGATACACTCTCAGTATTTCAGGAACAGCTTCTTCCCCTCCACCATCAGATATCTGATAATAAGTTTGATTCTGAGCCTGAACTCGTGGACACCAGCATAGCTGGCCATCTGGAGTAAGAGTACTATACTAGACCACAACTGAATTCACAAGTAAGGATTATACATAACACAACATCTGGAGATTGTACACAGTACATTAGAGTCTTCCAATGGACTTTGAGTATTTCAGCTCCTTTGACCAGTCTCACAGCTGTGTGCTGCCAGATGTGCCAGCCTGGCACTGCCCCACGTGCTGCCTTGGGTCTCACGTAGGCATAATACCCACCTCGTTACAAGTGGCTGAGAAAGAGTTGGCGATGGCACAATTACATGGCAGACAGCCCGAGCCACTGCGGAGGTTCCAGTAGCTAGGAACACAGTGGTCACAGTTCTGACCAATGACATTCGGCAGGCAAAGACACTGCCCTGTCTTCGGATCACAGTTGCACTCTTCCCTGGAGCGGCACTGGTTCTGGGCAGTGCCCAGCTGGTTACATGTACACTCTATATCAAGAAATGGAGACAAGACAGTGGAAGTGATGAAGTAAAGCAATAATTTCCTCATCAGCTCTAAGCACAGAGCCCGGATCCTTCCCCAGCATCAGAGCCCCAGAATGCTGAGACAGATCTAACCTGAACACAACCAAGACCTCCAACCCCATCAGCTCACTGAGACCTCTGACCCAACTACCCTACAAAGACTTCAAACTGGACCACCACACCAAGAACTCCAACCCCACCAAAGCATCAAGACCTCCAACCCAGATCACCCCACTGAGTCCTTCAATTGAACTATCCCACAAAGATACTGAGACCTCCAACCCCACCACAGCACTGTTACCTCCAACTGGACCAGACCACTGAGACATCCAAACATGCCATCCCACTGAGACCTCCAAACATACCATCCCACCGACATGTCCGACCCCACCAAACCACCGAGACCTTCAACCATATCAAAACACAGACCTCCAACCCCACCATCACACTGAGACCTCCGACCCCACTACAGCACCAATACCTCTAACCGGACCACCACACTGAGAACCCCAACCCCACTCCCACACCGAGACCTCCAACTGGACCACCCCACCGTGACTTCCAACCAGATCAGTTCACCGAAACCTTCAATTATATCACCTGCCAAGAGCTCCAACGAGGCCAGCCCGAGCTTTCCAAATGGATCATTCCAGTGGAAACCTCCAACCTCACCAAAGCACCCAGACCTACAACCCCACCATCTCACTGAAACCTCCAACTAGACCAGCCCACCGAGACCTCCAAATGGATCATTCCACCAAGATCTCCAACCACACCACCTACCTGAGACCTCCAACCCAACCACCTCATTGAGATTTCCAACCCCACTACCCAACTGATACCTCTAACCAGAACATTCCACGGAGACCTCCAACCCCACCACCCCAATGAGACTTCCAACCTGACCACCCATCAAGAACACCAGCCCAGCTCCTCTGGGATCTTCAGATGGTCACACGGTCACAGAGAATCCAATGTCTGGTTCTCAGCCAACCATTGCTCTAAACTATCTCCATTACCAATGTGATTTACTTATCGAAAACCAGGAGAGTGGTAGCTTTTGTACATGTTGATGGGAACATGGGACAATAATAAATGGGATTACTGTAAATTCTGGTTGATGGTTGGAATGAATTTAGCAGGCTGAACAGTCAGTTTCCTGCTGTAACTCTCTTTAGGGAAACATTGGAGAGAATTTTAAGAAATTACAGGGGCAAAGAGTTGACATGAAATAGACTGGGCAGGTAGGATTAAGGAGGATCTGAAAGTTTATAAAGTCATAGAGTACTACAACATAGAAGCATGCCATTCAGCCCATCTGGAACATGCTAGCCTAGTATTCTGCCTAGTCCCATTGACTCACACTTAGATCATAGCCCTCCATACACTTCCCATCCTGTACTTATCCCAACTTCTGTTAAATGTTGCAATCAGACCCTAACTGGAAGACCACAATCTCTGTAGTGATGATCAACACTGGCACACCTCAGGGGGTGTGCTTAGCCCACTGCTCTACTCTCTCTATACCCATGACTTTGAGGTGAGGCATAGCTCAAATACCATCTATAAATTTGCTGATGATACAACTATTGTTGGCTGGATCTCAGATGGTGATGAGAGGGCGTACGGGAGCGAGATATGTCAACTAGTGGAGTGGTGTTGCAGCAACAACCTGGCACTCAACGTCAGTAAGATGAAAGAGCTGATTGTGAACTTCAGGAAGGGTAAGACGAAGGAACACATACCAATCCTCATAGAGGGAATAGAAGTGGAGAGAGAGAGCAATTTCAATTTCCTGGATGTCAAAATCTCTGAGGATCTAAACACAAAATACACTGCAGATGCTGTGGTCAAATCAACACATACAAACAAGCTGGATGAACTCAGCAGATTGGGCAGCATCTGTTGAAATGAGCAGTCAATGTTTTGGGCCAAGACCCTTCGTCAGGACTGAAGAAGGAGGGGGCAGGTGTCCTATAAAGAAGGTGGGGGGAAGGTGGAAGGTGCCAGGTGAAAAACCAATCAGAGGAAAGATCAAGGGGTGGGGGAGGAGAAGCAGGGAGGGGATAAGCAGGAGAGGTGAAGAAGGAATGTAAGGGGAAAGCACTATGGGTAGTAGAAGAAGGCAGAATCATGAGAGAGGTGAGAGGCAGCTAGAAGAGGAGGCAGAGTGAAAGTGGGTTGGTGGAAGGAAGAGGGAGGGAATTACAGGAAGTTGGAGAATTTGATGTTCATACCAAGGGGCTGGAGACTACCCAGATGGTATATGAGGTGTTGGTCCTCCAACCTGAGTTTGGCCTCATCATGGCAATAGAGGAGGGCACGTATGGACATATCCGAATGGGAATGTGAAGCAGAGTTGAAGTGGGTAGCAACTGGGAGATCCTGTCTGTTGTGGCGGATGGAGTGGAGGTGCTCGACGAAGCGGTCCCCCAATCTGCGTCGGGTCTCGCCAATGTAGAGGAGGCCGCACCGGGAGCACCGGATGCAATAGATCACCCCAACAGACTCCAAAAGTAAACCAGGTAATTACAGGCCAGTGAGCCTGACATCAGTAGTAGGTAAATTATTGGAAGGTGTTCTGATAGATCGGATATACAAGTATTTGGACAGCCAAGGGCTGATTAAGGATAGTCAGCATGGCTTTGTGCATGGTAGATCATGTTTAACAAATCTTGCAGAGTTTCTCGAGGAAGAAACCAAGAAAGTAGATGAAGGAAAGGCTGTGGATGTTATCTACATGGACTTCAGTAAGGCCTTTGACAAAGCCCCATATGGGAGGTTAGTTCAGAAGGTTCAGACACTAGGTACCCACGGAGAGGTTGTAAACTGAATTCAAAATTGGCTGTGTGGGAGAAGACAGAGAGTGGTAGTGGATGATTGCTTCTCAGACTGGAGGCCTGTGACTAGTGGTGTGCCTCAGGGATCTGTGCTGGGACCATTGTTGTTTGTTGTCTATATCAATAATCTAGATGATAAGGTGGTAAATTGGATCAGCAAGTTTGCTGATGACACTAAGATTGGAGGCGTTGTGGACAGCGAGGAGGGCTTTCAAAGCTTGCAGTAGGATCTGGACCAACTGGAAAAAATGGGCCAAAAATGGCAGATGGAATTTAATGCAGACAAGTGTGAGGCGTTGAATTTTGGAAGGACAAATCAAGGTAGGACATACACAGTAAATGGTAGGGCACTGAGGAGAGCAGAGGAACAAAGGGATCTGGGAGTTCAGATACATAATTCCCTGAAAGTGGCGTCACAGGTAGACAGGGTTGTAAAGAAGGCTTTTGGCATCCTGGCATTCATAAATCAAAGTATTGAGTATAGGAGTTGGGATATTATGGTGAGGTTGTATAAGGCATTGGTGAGGCCAAATTTGGAGTATTGTGTGCAGTTCTGGTCACCTAACTATAGAAAGGATATCAGTAAGATTAAAAGAGTGCAGAGAATATTTACTAGGATGTTGCTGGGTCTTCAGGAGTTGAGTTACAGTGAAAGATTGAACAGGTTAGGACTTTATTCCTTGGAGCATAGAAGAATGAGGGGGGATTTGATAGAGGTTTACACGAGGGGTATAGACAGAGTAAGTGCGAGTAGGCGCTTTCCATTTAGATTAGGAGAGAAAAATACAAGAGGATGTGGCTTTAGGGTGAAAGAGGAAAGGTTTAGGGAGAACATTGGGGGTACTTCTTCACTCAGAGAGTGGTGGGAGTGTGAAACGAGTGGCCATCTGACGTAAATGCAGGCTCACTCTTAAGTTTAAGAATAAATTGATTAGATACATGGATGGGTCTGGAGTGATATGGGCTGAGTGCAGGTCAATGGGAATAGTGGAATAAAGTTCCAGCACAGACTAGAAGGGCTGAATGGCCTGTTTTCTGTGCTGTAGTGTTCTATGGTTCTAACACTACAATGAGTGCATAAATCTACAGGGGCAGATAGGATTTACCTTGAGATGCTAAGCAAAGCAAGGGAGGAGGTTGCTGAGCCTCAGATGGAGATTTTTGTAACTTTGTAAGCTATGGGTTAGCTACCAGAAGTCTGGAGGACAACTGATATTATCCCCTTGGCAAAGGGCAGTGCTTTAGATCTGCAAGCTACAGGCCGGTGAGACTGCACTCTACGGTAGGGAAGTAGTTGACAGGATTTACATTCACTTGGGAAGGAGGAGACTGATTAGAAGCAGGGGAGATCATGTGTCACGAATCTGAGTTAATTCAGGAGAGAACTCTGTCCTTATGAAGGATCTCAGCCCAAAATGTCAACTATTTATTTCTTCTTCCTAGATGCTGCCTGACTTGCTGTTGATTTGGACAGAAGAGGGTATGAGCCTAATGAGGGCAAATGGAACCAACATAGATATGGTTAGCACAGCTGAGTTGGGCAGAAGGGCCTGTTTCTCTGCCTCAAGACTCTATGTTTCCTTCAGGTGCTGAATGCTCCCCACTGAATCTCTACAGTGTAGAAAGGGGGTGTTCAGCCCCTCCAACCTACAGCAGATCATCAGCCAAACCCACTGGCCCATTTCCCTGAATTCCTGACGGCCCAGTGCTGATCCAGTTCCCAATCCTGAACCATCCTGGGGTCTGGGAGAAATATCACTGCACCCCTTCCCATGATGCAAATCACTGCCATAACCCAGCAGGCCCATTTCAGGACATATTTACGTCTGCAGTTGTGTTGCCGGGCATTGCCATAGAAGCCCATCTTGCACAGCTCACAGTGTGGCCCGTCTGTATTGTACAGGCACGTCAGGCAACGGCCCGTCTCCCGGTCGCACGACTGTGGGTTGCTGACGTCAATGTTGCCGTGACACTGGCAGGGCTCACACCTGCCACCCGGTAACAGGGGGTTTCCGTAGTAACCAGCTGCACACTGCTCACATCGAGAACCTGTCAACAAAATAGCAGGGTTGACGAGGTAGATTTTAATGACATATTTTCAGTCAATTATTTCTGGGGGCTTACAGTGGCTACAGGTGCCCCACAACTCTCCATCAGGGGTTTGAGGAGATTTTGTCTTCCACCGTGAGCACCATGCTCTTCCCTGCCCTGGAGGTGATTCCTCAAAGGAAAACCGTTCACTCTCTTTGACGTCTCGCAACCTCTGTCAGAGTCTGATACGAGTCTACCCCACCACCCCATCGTGGATGAAGCACCTGGAATGCCGAGGAGGATTGGAAATCATACACAGCTTCCTCATTTCCCTCAGAATCGAGAATAAAAGGCTCTGGATTAAATGGTGAAGCTGCAAATCGGAGAGCTTGACAAACAGGCAATTCTACGAGGAATCTCACGAGCAGACAGGGACACCAGTACTCTGTCCAAGTGAACGGTCCCACACGCACACTGACCCTCACTGGGGGGGACGGTCCCACACGCACACTGACCCTCACTGGGGGGGGACGGTCCCCCACACACTCTGACCCTCACTGGGGGACGGTCCCACACACACTGACCCTCACTGGGAGGGGACGGTCCCACACACACTGACCCTCACTGGGGAGGGGACGGTCCCACACGCACACTGACCCTCACTGGGGGACGGTCCCACACACACACTCTGACCCTCACTGGGGGGGGGACGGTCCCACACACTCTGACCCTCACTGGGGGGACGGTCCCACACACACACTGACCCTCACTGGGGGGACGGTCCCACATGCACCGACCCTCACTGGGGGATGGTCCCACACACACACTGACCCTCACTGGGGGGACGGTCCCACACGCACACTGACCCTCACTGGGGGGGGACGGTCCCACACACACCGACCCTCACTGGGGGATGGTCCCACACACACACTGACCCTCACTGGGGGGACGGTCCCACACGCACACTGACCCTCACTGGGGGGGGACGGTCCCACACACTCTGATCCTCACTGGGGGGGTACGGTCCCACACACTCTGACCCTCACTGGGGGGGACGGTCCCACACACACTGACCCTCACTGGGGGACGGTCCCACACACACACACACACTGACCCTCACTGGGGGGAACAGTCCCACACACACTGACCCTCACTGGGGGACGGGTCCCACACGCACACCGACCCTCACTGGGGGGACGGTCCCACACGCACACCGACCCTCACTGGGGGACGGGTCCCACACGCACACTGACCGTCACTGGGGGAACGGTCCCACACTCACACACTGACCCTCACTGGGGGACGGTCCCACACTCACACACTGACCCTCACTGGGGGACGGTCCCACACGCACACTGACCCTCACTGGGGGGGACAGTCCCACACGCACACTGACCCTCACTGGGGGGGACGGTCCCACACACACACTGACCCTCACTGGGGGGGACGGTCCCACACGCACACTGACCCTCACTGGGGGATGGTCCCACATGCACACTGACCCTCACTGGGGGACGGGTCCCACACACACTGACCCTCACTGGGGGGGACGGTCCCACACGCACACTGACCCTCACTGGGGGGGACGGGTCTCTCTCTCCCACCCACACACACACACACCCCTCCCTACCTGTGTATCCTGGTTGGCAGTTACATAGCACCTGCCTCGTCCTGCTGTCCTGGTAACAGGAGTTGGCAAAGTTGCGGCCGCTGCCCAGCACTCCAGGACAGGGGCACGGTCGGCATTGTTCACCCGAACCAAGCAGTGGGTTCCCGTAGTAACCTTCAGCACATCTACAGCGGGTGATGGGAAACAGCATCAGTATCATCGTTTCAAGATCTGGCATTGGGGATAGCTGGGCACAAGCAGGTCAGAGTGTCAGGGATCAAATGCATAAAAATGTGGGTTCAGGGGGTCAGGAGTTCTGGGATAGGGCTCCCACAGTGCTCAGCTTGTCACCGCTGGTAATGATTTAAAATCCCCTCCCCACGCCCTTTCCTTTTCGATGAGCTGCCAACCACGGCTGATGAGCCCCACCTGCCCAAAGCGACTGGTTTTAAGTAACCTGCCTTTGCCCCTTCTCGCATCAGTAGAAATAGTTCCACTGGGCTTAGTAGCTAAACCACACATGAAGGCCAGGAGCTGGACCTGGTTATCAGAGGCTATTTGAGACACACGCCATTGGGAGCATTTAATAGATTGGGGGGAGCTTATCCCCATTACCACCCCCGGTTATAACAACCAGGATGAGGCATCTAGAGAGGAATAGAGAGTCAATGTTTCAGGCCAATACCCTGGCATGGGTTAATTCAGGCCAATACCCTGGCATGGGTTAATTCAGGCCAAAACCCTGGCATGGGCTAATTCAGGCCAAAACCCTGGCATGGGTTAATTCAGGCCAATACCCTGGCATGGGTTAATTCAGGCCAAAACCCTGGCATGGGTTAATTCAGGCCAATACCCTGGCATGGGTTAATTCAGGCCAAAACCCTGGCATGGGTTAATTCAGGCCAATACCCTGGCATGGGTTAATTCAGGCCAAAACCCTGGCATGGGTTAATTCAGGCAAAACCCTGGCATGGGTTAATTCAGGCCAAAACCCTGGCATGGGTTAATTCAGGCCAAAACCCTGGCATGGGTTAATTCAGGCCAAAACCCTGGCATGGGTTAATTCAGGCCAATACCCTGGCATGGGTTAATTCAGGCCAAAACCCTGGCATGGGTTAATTCAGGCCAATACCCTGGCATGGGTTAATTCAGGCCAAAACCCTGGCATGGGTTAATTCAGGCCAAAACCCTGGCATGGGTTAATTCAGGCCAATACCCTGGCATGGGTTAATTCAGGCCAAAACCCTGGCATGGGTTAATTTAGGCCAAAACCCTGGCATGGGTTAATTCAGGCTCTAGAACAAGGCAGAGAGCAGGGTTGATTTGGGATGGGAAGGGAGGGGGAGAGGAACACATGGTGTGGGAATAGAGTGGGTCATCTGGAAGGGCTGAAGCTCCCATTGGACCGGAGTGGCCAGGACTTACCGTTCGCAGTGGGTCCCGGCAGTGGGGCTGCGGCAGTTGAGACAGACTCCAGTCTGCTGGTGACAGTGGTCAGCATGCCCGTTACACTGGCAGGGCTGGCAGTGTGGGAAGCCCCAGTGTCCCGGCTGGCACTGGCTGCACTGGGTGCCGAAGGCCCCAGCTCGGCACGGGCACTGACCACTGACTGGCTCGCAGAGCATGGAGACGGATCCTTCTCGGCTGCAGCTGCAGGCTGTGGGCAGGTGGGCACAGAATGAACACCCCTCACAAAGTCCCCACTCCCCTCTGCACCCCCTCCCTCTGCCCCTCCCTTCCCTGCCATTCATCTGCACCCCCCTTCCAACCTCTCTGCCTCTCTCTCCCCTCCCCTGCCCCTCAACCCCACTCCCCCACCCCTTCCCTCCACTCTCCTCTCCTTTTTGCCCTCTGCCTCACTTCTCTCCTGTCCAGTCCCCAACTTCCTGACCCTCCAACTGCCCTCAGTGCAGAAGCTCGACCAAAGTGTTTGATTGCTCCAGAGCCCCAAATCCTTTAACATACAGATCTACCCCAGCATCCCACTCTAGTCCCTTCACCCTAAGGGTTCCCCACCCTCTCCCAGGAAGACCTTTATTTCCAAATTCACCGTCCACAAGCCAACCCCTTTAATTTTAGGAACAGTTTCTTCCCTTCTGCCATCAGATTTCAGAATGGACAATGAACCCATGAATGTTACCTCACTATTTTTTTGCTCTCTTTTCACACTACATATTTAATTTATATATTTTATGTAATAAAAAGTGCTTATGAATTGCAATGTCCTGCTGCTACAAAGCAACAAATTTCATGACATATGCTGGTGATATTAAACCAATTCTGACTCCACAATCATACAGCAATACATTTGTACAGCATGGTAAAAGGCCATTTGGCCCACATTGCCCATGCTGTCCATGGTAACCACCAAGCCAGTCCCACGTTTGGCCCATATCCCTCTATACCAGGGGTTCCCAGTCATGGACCCCTAACATTATCCGAGGGGTCCACAGACCCCAGACTGGGAATCTCTGCAAACCTTTCTTATCCATGTAGCTGTCTAAGCATTGTACCACTCCTCCGGCAGCTCATCCCACACACATAAGCAAACTGCCCTTCAGGTCTCCTTCAGCCATGCCCTCCAGTTTTTAGTTGCTTTCCTCATGTGCCTCCCACCCCACCCCTCGATGTAGACCTGGACCCCAATGTCCTGCGCTGAAGCCCAAACCCTCTGATCCTGCGGTCTCCCACCTCTCTCAGGAAGAACTGTCAATCCTGACCTCCCAGCCAATGAGCCATGAAACCAGGACCACTGCTCTGGCCGAGGAGACCAAACGCAGCCCCGGCCGAGGAGACCAAATGCAGCCCTGGCCATGGAGACCAAAACACAGCCCCGGCCGCGGAGACCAAACGCAGCCCTGGCCATGGAGACCAAAACACAGCCCCGGCCGCGGAGACCAAACGCAGCCCTGGCCATGGAGACCAAAACACAGCCCCGGCCGCGAAGACCAAAGCACGGCCCTGGCTGAGGAGACCAAACACAGCCCCGGCCGCGGAGACCAAAGCACGGCCCTGGCTGAGGAGACCAAAACACAGCCCTGGCCGAGGAGACCAAAACACAGCCCCGGCCGAGGAGACCGAAACACAGCCCCGGCCGAGGAGACCGAAACACAGCCTCGGCTGCGGAGACCAAAGCACAGCCCCAGCCGAAATAGCCCTTCAGCCCATCTTACCCCTGCAGCCCACTGGTCCAAAGCCGAAGGTGCCAGGAGCACACTGGTGGCAACGACGACCCACCACGTTGGGCTTACAGCGACACTGCCCACCGCTGGCTGCACACTCTGAGCTCAGGGCGCCCTGTGGATCACACTGGCACGCTGCAAATAAGAAAAGCATACGACCATTGCGGGCATTAACGGCAGCAGAGCAGTTACAGTGTCAGCAATACAATCTGTGTCACTGTCTGCAAGGAGTGTGTACGTTCTCCCTGTGACCACGTGGGTTTCCTCTGGGTACTCTGGTTTCCTCCCACAGTCCAATGATGTACACATTAGGGTCAGTAACTTGTGGGCTTGCTTTGTTGATGCTGGAAATGTGGCGACACTTGTGGGCAGGATGAATGGTTTGAAAAAATATCAGCCACAGTTGAATGGCAGAACAGAATGAATGGGCTGAATGGCCTAAGTCAGTTACATCACTCAATCTGTGAGGAGGAAGTTCTGGATTCAGAGCCTGTGAGGGACAAGTTGGGAAGTAGGTGACCAGAGAGGTGGGGGAGGGGGGTTAGGTCAAAAGCTGGTGAGTGAATGAACGAGGCTGCTCCAGGGAAGCAACCAGTGTGAAAGGACGTTCACTCACGCAGAGCACCATTGTAGACCGCAGCCGACATGCTACCAATCAGCTGGGCACAGACTTCAGTCACCATCGGAGTGACGACACTGATGCTATCACTGTGACAACGATACCGCTCGAAGGCTTCCTTCCGCCGAATGGAGGCGGCATCTCCAGCGATGAACATCTCCAGGGAGGAGTAGCGAGGGACCACCACAATCTGCAGGGCGAGAGGGGAGTGATCAGTCAGCCTTGGTGGACGATGACTGGCTCCAGCTGACTGAACTGACCAGTGTCCAGTGAACCCATCCAAACTGTCCAATGTCCTGTGAATCTGTTCCAGCTGACCAAACTGTCCAATGTCCAGTTAACCTGTCCCAACTGACCAAACTGTCCAACGTCTGGTGAATCTGTCCCAGCTGACCAAACTGTCCAATATCCAGTTAACCTATCCCAACTGACCAAACTGTCCAACGTCCAGTGAATCTGTCCCAGCTGACCAAACTGTCTAACATCCAGTGAATCTGTCCCAGCTGACCAAACTGTCCAATGTTCAGTGAACCTGTCCCAACTGACCGAACTGTCTAACATCCAGTGAATCTGTTCCAGCTGACCAAACTGTCCAATGTCCAGTTAACCTGTCCCAACTAACCAAACTGTCCAACGTCTGGTGAATCTGTCCCAGCTGACCAAACTGTCCAATATCCAGTTAACCTATCCCAACTGACCAAACTGTCCAACGTCCAGTGAATCTGTCCCAGCTGACCAAACTGTCCAATGTTCAGTGAACCTGTCCCAACTGACCGAACTGTCTAACATCCAGTGAATCTGTCCCAGCTGACCAAACTGTCCAATGTCCAGTTAACCTGTCACAACTGACCGAACTGTCCAACATCCAGTGAATCTGTCCCAACTGACTGAACTATCTGATGTCCTGTGAACCCATCCCAGCTGACCAACGTCCAGATAACTTGTCCCAGCTGACCAACGTCCAGATAACTTGTCCCAGCTGACCAACATCCAGATAACTTGTCCCAGCTGTCCAATATCCAGTGAATCTGTCCCAGCTCACCAAGTCATCAAATGTCCCAGTTTTTAACTCCGTCTGGTTGGACCTGAGCAGCAAGACTAGAGCCGTAGTTTCTCATCCATAGAAACATAGAAAATAGATGCAGGAGTAGGCCATTCAGCCCTTCGAGCCTGCACCACCATTCAGTATGATCATGGCTGATCATCCAACTCAGATCCCTGTACCTGCTTTCTCTCCATACCCCCCGATCCCTTCAGCCACAAGGGCCATATCTAACTTCCTCTTAAATATAGCCAATAAACCGGCCTCAACTGTTTCCTGTGGCAGAGAATTCCACAGATTCACCACTCTCTGTGTGAAGAAGTTTTTCCTCATCTCGGTCCTAAAAGGCTTCCCCTTTATCCTTAAACTGTGACCCCTCATTCTGGACTTCCCCAACATCGGAAACAATCTTCCTGCATCTAGCCTGTCCAATCCCTTAAGAATTTTATACATTTCAATAAGATCCCCCTTCAATCTTCTAAATTCCAGTGAGTCTAGTCGATCCAGTCTTTCTTCATATGGAAGTCCTGCCATCCCAGGAATCAATCTGGTGAACCTTCTCTGTACTCGTTCTGCAGCAAGAATGTCTTTCCTCAGATTAGGGGACCAAAACTGCACACAATATTCTAGGTGCGGTCTCACCAAGGCCTTGGACAACTGCAGAAGAACCTCCCTGCTCCTGTACTCAAATCCTTTTGCTATGAATGCCAACATACCATTTGCCTTTTTCACCTGCATGCCCACCTTCAATGACTGGTGTACAATGACACCCAGGTCTCATTGCATCTCCCCTTTTCTTAATCGGCCACCATTCAGATAATAATCTGTTTTCCTGTTCTTGCAACCAAAGTGGATAACCTCACATTTATCCGTATTAAATTGCATCTGCCATGAATTTGCCTACTCACCTAACCTATCCAAGTCACCCTGCATCCTCTTAGCATCCTCCTCACAGCTAACACTGCCGCCCAGCTTCGTGTCATCCGCAAACTTGGAGATGCTGCATTTAATTCCCTCGTCTAAATCATTAATACATATTGTGAACAACTGGGGTCCCAGCACTGAACCTTGCGGTACCCCACTAGTCACTGCCTGCCATTCTGAAAAGGTCCCGTTTACTCCCACTCTTTGCTTCCTGTCTGCCAACCAATTCTCTATCCACATCAATACCATACCCCCAATACTGTGTGCTTTAAGTTTGCACACTAATCTCCTGTGTTGGACCTTGTCAAAAGCCTTGTCAAACCTGCACACATGTTACAAACACATTTACACACACAGGTACAAACACACTTTCATACATATGCAGATACAGGCTTACTTGCAGATTCACTGGTACAGTTTAAAGGAAATTTATTATCAAAGTACATAATATATCACCATATACAACCCTAAGATTCATTTTCCTGTGGGTATTCATAGCAAATCCAAGAACCATTACAGAATCAAAGGCTGCACCCAACCAGTGTGCAAATACAAAAGAGAAAAATAAATAAATCAGCAATAAATATTGAGAACATGAGATGAAAAGTCCTTGAAAATGAGTCCAATAGTTGTGGGAACAGTTCAGTGATGGAGTGAGTGAGGTTATTCTCTCTGGGTCAGGAGCCTGATGGTTGAGAGGTAATAACGGTTCCTGGACCTGTACACACTAAAGACAGACAGACAGACAGACACCATCATTACATCATGGCCGATCCATTTCCCTCTTAGCTTCAGTCTACTGCCTTCTCCCTGTATCCTTTCATGCCCTGACCAATCAAGCATCTGCCTTTATTATTAGTAAAGACTTGGCCTCCACAGATGACTGTGGCAAAGAATTCCACAGATTCACCACTCTCTGGCTGAAGAAATTCCTCCTCATCTCCGTTCTAAATGGACACCTGTATCCTCAGGTCCTAGACTCTACCACCAGAAGAAACATCCTCTCCACATCCACTTTATCAAGACCTTTCACCATTCAATAGGTTTCAATGAGGTCACATCTCATTTTTCTGAATTCCAGTGAAAACAGGCCTAGACCCATCAAATGCTCTTCATATGACAAGCCACTCAATCCTAAAATCACTTTCGTGACCCTCTCTAGTTTTTGCACATACATTCTAAAATAAGGGACCCAAACCTATTCACAATACTCCACGTGAGGCCTCACCAGTGCTTTATAAAGTTTCAACATTAAATCCTTGCTTTTATATTCTAGTCCTCTTGAAAAGAATGCTAATCTTGCATTTGCCTTCCTCAGCACAAACTCAACCTGCAAGTTAACCTTTAGGAATCCTGCACAAGGACTCCCAAGTCCCTTTGTACCTGACATCCTTTTAGAACGGAGCTGAGGAGGAATTTCTTTAGCCAGAGAGTGCTGAATCTGTGGAATTTCTTGCACTTGATTGGTCAAGAATTCTTGTATTTTCTCTCCATTTAGCAAATAGTCTACTCTTTAATATCTTCTACCAAAGTGCATGACCATACATGTTCTGACTCTGTATTCCATCTGCCACTTTTTGCCCATTCTCCTAATCTGTCTAATTCCTTCTGTAGCCTCTCCTTCCTCAAAACTACCCACCCCTCCACCTTTGTATCATCCACAAACTTTGCAACAAAGTTATCAATTCCATCATCAAAGTCAAGATTCAAGTACATTTACTATCAAAGAATGTATAAATTATACACCCTTGAGATTTGCTTGCTCACAGGAATCCACAAAGCAAGAAGCCTGAAAGAACCCAATTGAAAGAGAAAAAATAAAAAGACCAACACTCGATGGCAAGAGATAGAAAAAAAAATATAAATCACGCAAATAATTGAAGCGAACAAAGGCATTCCGAATGAGTCCTCAGATCCAAACCCCGGAGTAGGCCCAAAGCCTACTCATCATAGTAACAGGAACAGGGCAGTCTTCATATCCTCAGCGCCAAGGAGATAACCATTACGGAAAATGAGTGAAACCAGCTCTCGTCCCCTGACTCCCTATCTTTTCAGCCTTTCTGGGTCAGTGTACAAATTGACCCAGCAATGGAACAGCGAAAGGCTCTGCATGCTAGAGAAAGGAGTGGACATTATAGAGAGTGAGTGAAATCAGTTCTCACCTCCAATTTAGCTGACATTTAAGTTGTCTAGACAGCACATTGTACCTCCACTAGAACCCAGGCCTTGCTGCTATGAAGGGCCCCAGACATAGACCATGCTACCCAGCGACTCGCTCCAGGCCTAGATTTCATCGCCCAGCCCGAGGCCACTCTCAAGTTCTTCAAATCACCTTGGAGCCTAGAGCAATCCAAGCTCGCACACTGGCCAGCTGTACGGGCATCGGAACTCCTTCTGCATTGATTCATCCCCAAACTTGCCTCACCATCACTCGCCCCTTCACTGATTGCGATGATAATTTAACATAGTTTACCTCAGAAACGGTATTCTTAGTGTAGTCAGATTTCTTAGCTTTTTGACTACCTGGAAACTGTCGCACATATTCAGTAGTGCCATCTTAACTGGAGTTGACATATAACGTAAAAAGAATCGGTCCCATTACAGACCCCTGTGGATATCTCAAGTCGCCAGCAGCCATCCAGAAAAGGCTCCCTTTATTCCCACTCTTTGCCTCCTGCCAATCAGCTACTGCTTTATCCATGCTAGTATCTTTCCTGTAATACCATAGGCTCGTAGCTTGCTAAGCAGCCTCATGTGTAGCACCTTATCAAATGCCTTCTGAAAATCTTAGTACACAATATCCACCCAACCAACACACACACAATGCTGGAGGAACTCAGCAGGTCAGGCAGCATCAACGGAAAAGAGTACAGTCGACATTTTGGGCCAAGACCCTTCATCAGGACTGTAAAAAGACATGAGGAGTCAGAGTTAGAAGGTTGGGGATGGGAGGAAGAAACACAAGGTGAAAGGTGAAACTGGGAGGGGGGAGAGGTGAAGTAAAGAGCTGGGAAGTTAATTGGGGAAAGAGATATTGGGCTGGAGAAGGGGGAATCTGATCAGAGGCTGTGTGGAATGAGCTTCCTGTAGAAGTAGTAGTAGTAGAGGCCAGTTCAGTTGTGTCATTTAAGGTAAAATTGGATAGGTATATGGACAGGAAAGGAGTGGAGGGTTATGGGCTGAGTGCGGGTAGGTGGGAATAGGTGAGATTAAGAGTTCGGCACGGACTAGGAGGGCCGAGATGGCCTGTTTCCGTGCTGTGATTGTTATATGTTATATGGTAGAAAGAAACAGGGGAGGAGCACCAGAGGGAGGTGACGGGTGGGTAAAGAGATAATGAGAGAGAGGAAAATGGAATGGGGAATAGTGAAAGGGGCAGAGGGACAATTATCAGAAGTTTGAGAAATCGATGTTCATGCTAACAGGTTGGAGGATACTCAGATGGAATATAAGGTGTTGTTCCTTCAATCTGAGTGTGGCTTCACTGTGACAGTAGAAGAGGCCATGGACTGACATGTTGAAATGGGAATGGGAAGTGGAATTAAAATGGGTGGCCACTGGGAGATCCCGCTTTTTCTGGCGGATGGAAAATAGGTACTTGGGAAAGCGGTCTCCGAATATACATCGAGTCTCACTGATATGCAGGTGGCCACATTGGGAACACCAGATACAGTAGAAGAGCTCAACAGACTCTCCTGGAAGGACTATTTGGGGCCCTGAATGGTCGTGAGGGAGGAGGTGTAGCACTTGTTCCACTTGCAAGTATAAGTGCCCGGACGTAGATCAGTGGGGAGGGACAAATGGATGGCAAGTTGCATAGGGAATGATCCCTGCAGAAAGCAGAAAGTACAGGGAGAGAAAGATGTGATTGGTGTTAGGATCCTGTTGGAAATGGTGGAAGTTATGGAGAATTATGTGGTGGGATGGTAGGTGAGGTCAAGAGAAGCCCTATCCCTGTTGAGGTGGCAGGAGGAAGGGGTAAGGGTAGAAGTGCGCAATATGGAATAGATGTGGTTGAGGGAAGCGCAGTTGAGGAAGGGAAGCCCCATTCTTTGAAGGAGGCAGACAACTCCATTCTGGAATGAAAAGCCTCATCCTGAGAGCAGATGCGGCGGAGACGTAGTAATTGAGAGAAGGAGACGGCATTTTTACAAGAGGTATGGTCCAGGTAGCTGTGAGAGTCAATGGGTTTATAATAGACATCAGTAGATAAGCTGTCTCCCAAGACAGAGACAAAGAGATTGAGAAAGGGGAGGGATGTGTCAGAAATGGATTTGAGGGCAGGGTGGAAGTTGGAGGCAAAGTTGTTGAAGTTGATGAGCTCTGCATGGGTGCGGGAAGCAGCACCAATGCAGTTGTTGATGTAGTGTAGGAAAAGTTGGGGAGTGACACCAGTGCAGGCTTGGAACATAGACAGTTCCACAGAGCTAACAGAAAGGGAGGCGTAGCTGGGACCCATGCGAGAACCCATGGCTACACCTTTTCTTTGAAAGAAGTGTGAGTAGCCAAAGGAGAAGTTACTGAGAGTGAGAACAAGTTCCATCATATAGAACTTTCTCCTTAGTAATGGCAACTTCACAAAGTACTGGCCCCTGACACTCTGTAACTTCCACCATACTGTTAGTGTCTTCCACAGTGGAGACTGATGCAAAATACTTACTCAGTTCATCTGCCATTGTGTTGTCCCCCATTACTACCTCTGCAGCATCATTTTCCAGCAGTCCGATATCCAGCCTCGCCTCTCTTTTACTATTCATGTATTTCAACAAACTTTTGTTATCCTCTATAATACTATTGGCTAGCTTACTTTCATATTCCATCTTTTCCTTAATATTTTTTTTTAGTTGTCTTCCATTGGTTTTTAAAAGCTTCCAAATCCTCTATCTTCCCAGTAATTTTTGCTCTATTATATGCCCTCTCTTTGGCTTTTATATTGGCTTTGACTTCTTGCCAGCCATGGTTGTGTCTTCTTGCCTTTAGAATACCTCTTCCTCTTTGCTATGTATATATACAGTGCCTTCCAAATTTCTTCCAAAAATTTTAGCCATTGCTGCTCTGCCATCAGCCTTGCCAGTGTTCTTTTCAAATCAATTTTAGCCAGCTCTTCTCTTGTACCTCTGTAATTTCCTTTACTCCACTGTAATACTGATGCATTAACTTAGCTTCACAAATTTCAGGGTGAATTTGATCATATTATGATCACTTGGCCCTAACGGTTCTTTTACCTTAAGCTCTCTAATCAATTCTGGTTCATTGCACAACACCCAGTCCAGAATAGCTGGTCCTCCAGTGGGCTCAGCCACAAGCTGCTCTAAAAAGCCATCTCGTAGGTACTCCATTAATTCCCCCTCCTGTAATCCAGCACCAAGCTGATTTTCCCAATCTATCTGCATATTGAAATCCCCATGACTATTGTCCTTTTGGCATGCAATTTCTATCTCCTGTTTAACTTGTAGACCACGGCTTTACTACTGTTTGGGGTCTGTATACAATTCTCATCAGGGTCTTTTTATCCTTGCAGTTCCTTAGCTCTATCCACAGCGTTTCAATACCTTCTGACCCTATGTTACTTCTTTCTCATGATTTGACTTCATTTGCTACCAACAGAGCAACACTGCCTCCTCTGCCTTCCTGCCTGTCCTTTTAATACAATGTGTATCCTTGGACATTAAGCTCTCAGCTATAATCTTCTTTCAGCCATGATTCAATGATGCCTACAACATCATACCTGCCAATCTGTGACTGGTCTACAAGTTCATCCACCTTATTCCGTATACTGTGTGCATTCACGTATAACACATTCAGTCCTGTATTCACCCTTTCTGATTTTGTCCGCCTTTTACATTTCAACTCAGGCATACTTGCACACACACAGATGTTACTGCCACATTTCGGCACACACAGAAACATTACAGGTGTATTTACACAGACAGACATTACAGGTGTGCTTACACACACAGACATTACAGACATCTGTGTACACATAGAGACAGTACAGGCACATTAGCATAAACATTACAGGTATACTTACACACAGGCATTACAGGCACATTAGTGTACACACACGCGGACATTACAGGCACATTAGCGTACACACTTACAGACATTACAGGCACATTAGCGTACGCACATACAGACATTACAGGCACAATAGCGTACGCACATACAGACATTACAGGCACAATAGCCTACACACATACAGACATTACAGGTGTATGGGGCAGTGGCATTGCACTGTTGGCAAAATATGAAATCAAATCTTTAGAATGATTTGATTTCACATTTTACTGACAGTGCAACGTCACTGCTCCATACACCTGTAATGTCTGTGTGTGTGTGTGCTAATGTGCCTCTACAGAGTAGGAAGGTATTGAATTGTTTTAGATAGAGCTAAGGAACTGCAAGTGTGAAAAGATCCTGAAGGGAGTTATATACAGACCCCCCAAACTGTAGTAATGCTGTGCCCTGCAAATTACAACAGGCCATAAAAAAATGCACACCAAAAGGGAAATGGTGCAATAGTCATGGGGGATTTTAATCTACAGGTAGATTGGGAAAATCAGGTTGGTGTTGGGATCCAGGCAAGGGGATTTCTAGAGTGCCTGTGAGATGGCTTTTTAGAGCCGCTTGTGGTTGAGCCCACTAGGGAATCAGCAATCCTGGATTGAATTGATTAGAGAGCTTAAGGGGAATAGAGTTGACGTTGATAGGCTTTTTCCATTGAGAGTAGGGGAGATTCAAACAAGGGGACATGCGTTGAGAGTTAAGGGGCAAAAGTTTAGGGGTAACATGAGGGGGAACTTCTTTACTCAGAGAGTGGTAGCTGTGTGGAACAAGCTTCCAGTAGAAGTGGTAGAGGCAGGTTCGATTTCGTCATTTAAAAAAAAATTGGATAGGTATATGGACTGGAAACGGATGGAGGGTTATGGGCTGAGTGCTGGTTGGTGGGACAAGGTGAGAGTATGAGTTCAGCACAGACTAGAAGGGCCGAAATGGCCTGTTTCCATGCTGTAATTGTTATATGGTTATATGGTAAAAAAAAACTCTTAGGGACAAGTGATCATAATATGATCAAATTCACCCTGAAATCTGAGATGGAGAAGCTAAAGTCAGATTTATCAGTATTAGAGTGAAGTAAAAGGAATTATGGAGACATGAGAGAGGAGCTGGGCAAAATTGATTGGAAAAGAACACTGGCAGGGATGACGGCAGAGCGGCAATGGGTGGAATTTCTGGAAACAATGCGGAAAGCGCAGAATATATATATGGACACATCTCAAAGATGAAGAAGTATTCTAAAGGTAGGATGACACAACTGTGGCTAACAAGAAAAGTCAAAGCCAACAGATAGCGAAGGAGAGGGCATATAATAGAACAAAAACTAGTAGGAAGTTAAAGGATTGGGAGGCTTTTAAAATCCAACAAAAGGCAACTAAAACTCATGAAGAAGGTAAAGAAAGAATACAAAAGTAAGCAGCCAATAATATTAAAGGCAATACCAAAAGTTCCTTGAGATACATAAAGTGTAAAAGAGAGGAGAAAATAGATATCAGACCACTGAGAAATGGTGTTAGAGAGGAAGTCATGGGGGACAACAAAATGGCAGATGAATTGAATAAGTATTTTGTATCAGTTTTCGCTGTGGAAGACACTAGCAGTATGGTTGAAGTTCCGGATGTCAGGGGTCATGAAGTTTCCATAACCAGAGAGAAGGTTCTTGGGAAACTGAAAGATCTGAAGGTAGATGGTGTACACCTCAGGGTTCTGAAAGAGGGGCTGAAGAGATTGTGGAGGCATTAGTAATGATCTTTCCAGAATCACTAGACTCTGGAATGGTTCCAGACAAATGGAAAATTGCAAATGTCACTCCACTCTTCAAGAAGGGAGAGAGGCAGAGGAAAGAAAACTATAGACCAGTTAGTCTGACCTCAGTGGTTGGGAAGACGTTGGAGTTGATTATTAAGGATAATGTCTCAGGGTACTTCGAGGCTCATGATAAAACAGGCTGTAGTCAGTATGGTTTCTTCAAGAGAAATTCTTGCCTGACAAATCTGTCTGAATTCTTTGAAGAAATAACAAGCAGAATGGACAAAGGAGAAACAGTTGATGTGTATTTGGATTTTCAGAAGGCCTTTTTCAAGGGCCACACATGAGACTGCTTAATAAGCTACAAGCCCATGGTATTACAGGAAAGATTCTAGCATGGATAAAGCAGTGGCTGATTGGCAGGAGGCAAAGAAAGGGAATAAAGGGAGCCTTTTCTCGTTGGTTGCCGGTGACTAGTGGTGTTCCACAGAGGTCTGTGTTGGGACTGAATTTTTTTTACATTATATGTCAATGATTTGAATGATGGAATTGATGGCTTTGTTGCAAAGTTTACGGATGATATGGAGATAGATGGGCAGGTAGTTTTGAGGAAGTAGAGAGGCTACAGGAGTACTTAGAATGGGCAAAGAAGTGGCAGCTGGAATACAGTGTTGGGAAGTGTACGGTCATGCATTTTGTTAGAAGAAATGAACGGATTGACTATTTTCTAATGGAGAGAAAATACCAAACACTGAAGTGCAAAGGGACTTGGAAGTCCTTGTGCAGGATTACCTGAAGGTTAATTTGCAGATTTAGTCTGTAGTGAGGAAGCTAATTACAATGTTAGCATTCATTTCAAGAGGACTAGAATATAAAAGCAAGGATGTAATGTTGAAACTTTATGAAGCACTGGTGAGGCCTCACTTGGAGAATTGTGAGTATTTTTGGATCCTTATCTGAGAAAGAATGTGCTGAAACTGGAGACGGTTCAAAGGAGGCTCATGAAAATGACTCCAGGATTGAATGGCTTATCATATGTCCTACGTCGTTAGGTTGCATCTGGGTTAGGGTTAGGGTTAGGGTTAGGGTTAACCCTAACCCATCTGGAATTTCCAGTTGGCGGGCGATTTCCCTCCACACTGCTCTGACACATTGGGAAATCTGTACTTGGCAGGTTACAGCAGTGGTTTGTAATTGCCTTCTGCCGGGGGAGTTTAAAGAGATCACCACCTCTTGCAGTGGATGACCAGGACGTCTACGTGTCTTGTCGTGCTCTTAGCACTCCACAGTGCCCGCTGGGCCTGCCTCCTTGACTGTTGGACCGTTAATCGGTCTGTCTGCCAGGGCCAGACTTCACGCGCTGGGACAGACAGATCCCCTACCTCACCGAGGGTCAAAGGCCCGTCGGCTACCCTCACCTGGTCTGGCCCGTCTGCCGAGACGGTTTACCGGGGTGTGGCCGCTACGTGTGTTACAGCTACTCGGAGCTGCCGGTGAGAGCTGAGCGCCCGGTGGGGACCAAAGGTGGACGAACAGCCCTGAAAAAGGGCACGGCAGGCCCCCCCCCACCAGAGGCGCTACCCCTCCCTAGACACCCCATACTCACTAGAATCCAGAAAACTGAGGGTTGACCTCATTGAAACCTATCAAATGGTGAAAAACCTTGATAGAGTGGATGTGGAGAGGATGTTTCCCATGGTGGGAGAGTCTAAGACCAGAGGACACAGCCTCAGATTAGAGGAGTGTCCTTTTAGAATGGAAATGGGGAGGAATTTCTTTAGCCAGAGAGTGGTGAATCTGTGCAATTCTTTGCCAAGGGTAGTTGAGGAGGTCAAGTCTGTATATTTAAGGCAGAGGTTGATAAGTTCTTGATTGGTCAGAGCATGCAGGGATACAGGGGGAAGGCAGGAGATTGGGGCTGAGATGAAAATTGGATCAGCCATGATGAAATGGCAGAGCAGATATGATGGGCCAAATGGCCTAATTCTGCTCCTAGCAACACACACAAAATGCTGGAGGAACTCAGCAGGCCAGGAAGCATCTATGGAAAAGAGTCCAGTCAACGTTTCAGGCCAAAGCCCTTCAGCAGGACTTTTTTCCATAGATGCTGCCTGGCCTGCTAAGCTCCTGCAGCATTTTGTGTGTGATGCTCGGATCTCCAGCATCTGCAGATTTTCTCGTTTGTAATTCTGCTCCTATATTTTATGGTCTTATTTGCACACACACATAGACACTACAGGTGACTTGCAAATATACAGACATTACAGACATATTTGGGCTTTACAGTGAGACTTACACATACACAGACATCCGGATGGATGAATATAGTCTTCACAAGCTTCTAGCCGGGTACGTGTTTCGATTTTAAACTTTGCCATCTTCATCAGGGATGATGCCTGGGCATGGCTAATCTGGTGGTGTTTATACTGCGTTGTCCATCCACCTGATTGGTTCATCCCCATCCAATCAGGTTTCCGCTGTCCCACCTTGTTTACAGTTGAATTCCAGTTCTTACTTAGAGTGAAAACTTCGTCTACGTTAAAATTCTTTTCCTCTTGTTTTATTTCAATAGCTTCATTCACTAGGTGGTCCCAAAATCCACTGGCACAGTACTGGATTTTTGTGCCATTGAAGTCAATCCTGCGGCCTTTTCGAATGCAATGTTCTGCTACCACCGATTTCTCCGAGTAACCCAACTAGATACACCTCCCGTGCTCCTTGATGCGGATTTCCACCGCATGTCCCGTCTGGCTGATAAACGCTGCTCTGCATTCCCAGGAAATCCTGTAAACGCTAGCCAACCCGAGTCCCAGCTCAGCTTTGACCCACATAAACTGTGATTGTGGATGGATGAATCTGGCATTTCTTCAGGATCCTGGCGATCCTTCCAGAAACCATGGAAATACAGGAAAGACAGGCGGCAGCAATGGGTTCCTCTCCGTTGTTAGGTATCCTGGTGTTTCCGTCGGCCCTTTCAAGGAGCTGACTGATTTCCTTCACCTTTGTAACCATTCTTTAGGTATGCCGTGTGTAATCGTCTCATTTCCAAACATTCAATTTACAATGGAGATGAAGAAGAATGGTTGCTTCCCGGCCCCTACATTCTAATACGATGGAAAGCAGATGTACCCTCAGACATGGTGTCTATCGGAAACCCACTCACACAGACTTATACCTCTACAGTAACAGCCACCGTCACACCTCCCAACACTGAGCCGTTCTTTCTACTTTGATTAACTGTGCAAAATCTATTTCCGACCTGAAGAGCCCCCACGAGGAAATAAGACAATTATGCATGGTGTTCCTTGTTCTAAGTAAGAACTGGAATTGGATTGTAAACAAGGTGGACAGCAGAAACCTGATTGGGTGAGGACTATCCAGTCAGGACAATGGATATGGATATAAATACCACCAGACTAGACATGCCCAGGTGAAAATGGCAGAGTTTGTCATCAAAATGTTGGTTATAATTGATACCTCTACCCAGCTGGAAAGCCAAGAAAAGTTTATTAGTTATATACGCCAGAAAGGCACTTAATCCTTTGTCATTACAGATATATTTACACACACACACAAACATTACAGATGTACTTACACAGCAGGCACTATGGGTGTAGTTACACACAAATGTTACAGGTGTGCTTACAAAGACATTACAGGCAAACCTGCCCATACACACAGAAATTATAGATGTACTTATACATACAGCCATTACAGGCATACTTGTACACACACCAGCTTTACATGTGTTCTTCCACACACGTACAGACATCACAGGTGTATTTACACACAGAGGTTACAAGCATATTTGCATACACAGGCGGACATTACAGGTGTACATGCGCGCACACGCACACAAGAATTACAGGCACACTTGCACATGGATGCAGAGATCACAGGCACACAGTTACTTTACTCACAGAGTCCACCAGAATGTTGGTGTTGGGATCACGCTCCCGTGAATGGTAACGCTTGAAGTCCAGTCGGATGGTGTAACTTACGGAACGCTCAAGGCAGATTGGCTGAGGGAGCACCACATACCTGTAAACAGTTAGAATTGTCAGCACAGGCTTGTCCACAACAGACAGTGGGTGAGGGTCTGCATTGGAGCTAGACAGGGACAGGTGGAAGAGAGGAATGGGGGAGACAGATGGGAGAAGGAGTTAGGGGAAAGAGATTTGGGGAGAGAGTTGGGGGAGAGAGTTGAGGGAGAGATTTGGGGGAGAGAGAGTTGGGGAAAAAGATTTGGGGAGAGAGAGTTGAGGGAGACAAAGTTGGGAAAGAGAGGAAGGGAAGGGGGAGAAGAGAAATGAGTGAGAGAGGTAGATTGTATTGTTGGTTAGGGGAGAGATCTTTGAGTGTGTGAGAGTCAGTGAATATGGATCACAGACACCATTGATCTGATCTGAACCACCTTTCTCTCCTTAGAAGCTGCATGACACAAAACCCCCACAGTTGGTAATGGGACAGGTTTTACCCCCTATGGTAGAGCACGTGCCTTTGGCTCCAGAGAATTTATCTTACTCACCTGAATCCAGACGGAAGGCTTGTAAAAAGCATGTCATCAGCAGGGATGGTGTTCCCACATGGACTGCTGGTGGGGATGGGTCCCGGACGAACGATGGAAATGAACACCTTCTCCCAGTCCCCCGGAAACTAAAATACAGACAAGAGCAAACAATGCAGAACAGAGCACACAAGACAGGCCCAATGGCTCCAAAGGTATCTGACTACAAATCCCTACTAAAGACTGCAGAGACGGCTGAGAGAAACATCAGGGTCTCTCATCAGAGATATTTATCAGGACCGCTGTCTACACAGGGCCCTTAGCATTGCCAATGATCCCTCCCTTCCGTCCAGCAATCTCTTTGACCCCCCCACCATCAGGCAGGAGGTACCGTAGCATTAGGACAAGGACTGTTAGAATGGGAAACAGCCTCTTCCCCCAGGCTGTGAGACACTGAACTCCCTGACACCCCCCAGGTCTCATCGAGCATGAAGCGCCAGTGATGTTATACAGCTTACTTTTTAACTTGTATTGTGAATGCACCTTATTATTTGTAGTAGTATTACTTTTTGTGTTGCGTGTGAGTTATACGGTCCAAAGGAATACTGTTTCATTTGGCAGCATACGTGTTTGATGCACCATCAATAACTCTTGGAGATGTGAGGTGAGATATAGGCTTTTATTGGCTGGAAGAAAGAACAAGCAGCAATTGACCATCACACTACATCCTGGAGACTGAGGCCGGGGCAGTGTCTCCAATCGCCTTTATACCGGGGTCCGTGGGAGGAGCCACAGGAACAGTCAGCAGGGGGCGTGTCCAGACAGGTATATGTAGTTCACCACAGTGTTTATGCTTGAATTACTATAAATTTTAACTAATTAACCAAATCCATCTTTTCTGCACAATAGAATTCGAATCAGATTGCAACGCCCTGGTTAAGATATTACTGCTCATGTTGTAGGGTATTTCATTTAAATGGCTTTCTGTGAGAAGCAGTGTGCTCTGCTGGTAGTGTTTGGGTTACCATTAAAGATAAGGGTCCTGCTGAAGAGTTTCAGCCCAAAATGTCAACTGTACTCTTTTCCTACAGGCTGCTTGGCCTGCCGAGTTCCTCCACATTTTATGTGTGTTGTTAAAGATAAAGGGTTGTGATGTTCAGCTTAGGAACGCTGGGCCGGCCAGTCAGGATGGTGGAATTGGAAGAAGGTTCGAGAGAATGCTGGGTGGAGAGGTTTTGTAACAAACACTGAGGTGGGTTGAGGTCTTTTTCAGAAGGAGGTAGAGAGAGAAAAAGCTTGAGAGACCTGGCTGCAGGATTTGATCCACCGGGAACACATGATTCGATGGAGTTCAAGAGGGGAAATCCCACCAGTGATTGGTGAGTAGAATTTGGCACTGTGAGTGAGTACAAGGACAGACACCTCCAGCTTTCGGAAGATTTGAGCTCCAACTTTGTGCATATTTGACAGTTTTAATTATAATGGACCCTTTTGCTCTTTTTTTTACTTTTTCTTTAATTATGGTTTGCTTGTTAACATTCATAAATTTACTTTATGCAGTGTACGGTCTGCTATCTCTTGGCAACAGGCAATTGCAAGGGGGAAGTATTCACACAGATTGGTGTTTGGGTGGGCAACACATCCCAACTTTCTGGTTTTGGTGGGACCCAAGTCATATCAACCCTAGATGTACAGAGTCTGAGAAAGGTGGATTTCTCTTTGCTGAGTCCAGGGGCTGTTAGTGAGGGGCTAACGAGTGAGGGGTTAGTGAGGGGCTAATGAGTGAGGAGTTAGTGAGGGGCTAACGAGTGAGGGGTTAGTGAGGGGCTAACGAGTGAGGGGTTAGTGAGGGGCTAATGAGTGAGGAGTTAGTGAGGGGCTAATGAGTGAGGGGTTAGTGAGGGGCTAACGAGAGAGGGGTTAGTGAGGGGCTAATGAGTGAGGAGTTAGTGAGGGGCTAACAAGTGAGGGGTTAGTGAGGAGCTACGAGTGAGGGGTTAGTGAGGGGCAAATGAGTGAGGGGTTAGTGAGGGGCTAACAAGTGAGGGGTTAGTGAGGGGCTAACGAGGAGGTGTTAGTGAGGGGCTAACGAGCCGCATCTCTGGAGTTGCCCAGTGAAAAGGGATTTCAAGGTTTATTATCACTGATCTGTCGTGACATGTTTTGTGGCAGCAGAAATAAACTTATTATGATTTACAATTAAAATATTTCAGTATTTCACCTTTCACCCTTAAGCCATGATGTTTAGCTCTAGTCTCAGTGGAAAATGCCTGCTTGCATTTACCCTCTCTATACCCCTCATAATTTTGTCCACCTTTCTGTATACTTTGACTGGATGGGCCAAACAGCCTGCTTCTGAGTTGTAGTGTTCGACGACTCAGCTCCTGATCACTGCAGTTCAGACACCTTCTGACCCGTGTTTGAGGGCGAGGGTGAGGGTTTCAGACACCTTCTGACCCGTGTTTGAGGGCGAGGGTGAGGGTTTCAGACACCTTCTGACCCGTGTTTGAGGGCGAGGGTGAGGGTTTCAGACACCTTCTGACCCGTGTTTGAGGGCGAGGGTGAGGGTTTCAGACACCTTCTGACCCGTGTTTGAGGGCGAGGGTGAGGGTTTCAGACACCTTCTGACCCGTGTTTGAGGGCTTTACACCAGTCTTTTGTTTTGTTCTCATTGTGTGTTAAAGTGTGTATAATAGAATTTTTTTTCTCAATGTTGTGTATTTGATGCTGCGCCTGTGATGCTGCTGGAAGTAAGTTTTCATAAACTCCACTTGGACTTTACCCACCCTGGCCTGCTGATGAGGTATATAAAGCACAAAATAAACACAAGAGATTCTGCAGATGCAGTAAATGATTGAATGTCGGTGTCTGTAATTTTCCCCTCTCCCCAGTCCCGCTTTGTCTGTTGCCCATTCTGGTTTCGTTCTTCTTCTCCGCACCTGTCCATCGCCTATCTCCCTCTGGGTTCACCCTTCCTTCCCTTTCCCCCACAGTCCACTCTCCCCTCCTATCACATTCCTTCCTCTCCAGCCCTTTAACTTTTCCACCCATCATCTCCCAGCTTCTCATTTCATCGCCCCCTCCGCCACACACCCGACTTCACCTATCATCTCCTAGAATGTCCTCCTTCTCCATCCCTGGCTTTACAGTCTAGCGTCCTTTCCAATTCTGATGAAAGGTCCTAGCCCGAAACCCTGACTGCTCTTTCCATAGGTGCTGCCTGACTTTCCGAGCTCCAGCGTTTTCTGTGTGTGTTCTTTAGATTTCCAGCATCTGCAGAAACTCTTGTGGTTACACCTTTGAAATAACTTTAGAATTTTCTGTTTTGGGTTATCGTGCTCCCCACCCTCACCTTTTCCCATTCATTCATCCTCTTCGTTCACCTGGATCGATCAGTCCATCACCTCTCCCATATCTAGTTCACATCATCCCTCTCACCCCTCCCTGGGAGACAGGCTGATGATCCAACTGTCTGCTGAGTTCCTCCTGCACTTTGTGTGTGCTGGGAATATAAGTCAATGAGGACTGTATTCTCATACTCACATCTTCACTGGATCGTCTGATGACAATAAACTCCGCACTGTCTGGCTGCATTGTGCAGTGCAGCCTCCAACTGGCTTCAACTGCATTGACAGCCTCGAGCAGAGCACTCACCCTCACAGACCAAACAAGGCATGGAGAGGGAGGTGACAGCGTACAGACACGACAGCCAAAAACCTCAGCTACTTCAAACACTTCAGCCACACAGTAAACTTACCCACAGGCTGCCCAGTGTTTAATGGAGCTGCTCCAGAAAACGGCTTTGAACAGACTATGTCAGCCAGACTTTGAAACAAAAAAGTGTAGAGATGTCCCACTCTGAGTCTGACACCGGGAGTGTGTGATGGGACGGTGTGGAGGGAGCTTCACTCTGTGTCTGACCCCGGGAGTGTCTGATGGGTCGGTGTGGAGGGAGATTCACTCTGTGTCTGACCCTGGGAGTGTGTGATGGGATGGTGTGGAGGGAGATTCACTCTGTGTCTGACCCCGGAAGTGTGTGATGGGATGGTGTGGAGGGAGATTCACTCTGTGTCTGGCCCCGGGAGTGTGTGATGGGATGGTGTGGAGGGAGATTCACTCTGTGTCTGACCCCGGAAGTGTGTGATGGGACGGTGTGGAGGGAGATTCACTCTGTGTCTGGCCCCGGGAGTGTGTAATGGGACGGTGTGGAGGGAGATTCACTCTGTGTCTGACCCCGGGAGTGTCTGATGGGACGGTGTGGAGGGAGATTCACTCTGTGTCTGACCCCGGGAGTGTGTGATGGGGCGGACTGGAGGGAGATTCACTCTGTGTCTGACCCCGGAAGTGTGTGATGGGACGGTGTGGAGGGAGATTCACTCTGTGTCTGACTCCGGAAGTGTGTGATGGGACGGTGTGGAGGGAGATTCACTCTGTGTCTGGCCCCGGGAGTGTGTGATGCGACGGTGTGGAGGGAGCTTCACTCTGTGTCTGACCCCGGGAGTGTCTGATGGGTCGGTGTGGAGGGAGATTCATTCTGTGTCTGACCCCGGGAGTGTGTGATGGGATGGTGTGGAGGGAGATTCACTCTGTGTCTAACCCCGGGAGTGTGTGATGGGACGGTGTGGAGGGAGATTCACTCTGTGTCTGACCCCGGGAGTGTGTGATGGGACGGTGTGGAGGGAGACACAATCTGTGTCTGACCCCGGGAGTGTGTGATGGGATGGTGTGGAGGGAGATTTACTCTGTGTCTGACCCCGGGAGTGTGTGATGGGACGGTGTGGAGGGAGACTCACTCTGTGTCTGACCCCGGGAGTGTGTGATGGGATGGTATGGAGGGAGTGTGTGATGGGACAGTATGGAGGGAGTGTGTGATGGGATGGTGTGGAGGGAGTGTGTGATGAGATGGTGTGGAGGGAGTGTGTGATGGGACGGTGTGGAGGGAGTGTGTGATGGGGCGGTGTGGAGGGAGTGTGTGATGGGATGGTGTGGAGGGAGATTCACTCTGTGTCTAACCCCAGGAGTGTGTGATGGGACGGTGTGGAGGGAGATTCACTCTGTGTCTGACCCCGGGAGTGTGTGATGGGGCGGTGTGGAGGGAGACTCACTCTGTGTCTGACCCCGGGAGTGTGTGATGGGGCGGTGTGGAGGGAGAGTGTGATGGGATGGTGTGGAGGGAGTGTGTGATGGGATGGTGTGGAGGGAGTGTGTGATGGGGCGGTGTGGAGGGAGTGTGTGATGGGATAGTGTGGTGGGAACTTCACTTTATTCAAGAGAGATTTGTATTTTCTCTCTGATCTGATTTCACTGGCTGGACTTCTGAGTTTCTGTGAGCTAGGCTGACGTCATTCAAAAGGTCAGCGAGATGCTGATAAGACGGGGCTGGAGAAATGTTGTTCCAGGAGCATTCAAATCTGCCTGGTGTGGGCCCTGTATTAATGAACGAAGAGGCCTGAGCATGCAGTGAACTGGAGTCTCTGCACCTCAAGCCCTCGCATGCAGCTGTGCCCTCTGACCCCTCGGTAATGTGGCTGCTGTTGCAGGCCTGGTCTGACCACCGGGGTCTGGAGTGGCGTTTCCCGGGCCGCAGGGCTCGGCCCAACGCGTCGCCTGAGCCGCCGGCTTCCTCCAACGTTCTGCGTGCCCCAGCGCCGCGCTCACCTGTGACTCATAGCGGATCACTAGATCATACTCCATGGAATACGGGATGTTGTTGATCTGGAACTCCAGCACGCCGCGCTCTGGCACCTTGGCAAATCCGGAACCAGTCCATGTGACGGGACGATGACCAGAGCGTTCCCGGGACACGGCAGTCACTCCCTGCAGCAGGAGGGGCTCGGGGTTAGAACCGGCCCAGTCAGGGACAGGCAGGCAACAGGAGGGTCAACACACATCCAGGGGTAAGGGGCTAAGGGAGGGGGAGGGGAGGAGGAGGGGGAGAGCTGGGAAGGGGGTGAAGGAGGAGGGAGGAGGGTTGAGTGAGGGAGGGGTAGTGTGAGGGGACAGCAGAGGAGAGGTCTCCCATTGGCACAGTCAGTCTGGGTCGTGCAGGGACTCACCATGCGGAAGTGGGCGATCTCGGCCTCGTACGTGAGGTAATCCAGGGCGGGTAGGAAGTACCCCGCCATCACCTGCTCACACTGACGGCCCATCAAGTGCTTCCGGCAGCGACACTGACCTGTCTCCGTGGAGCAACTGAGGGTCAACAGAGCAGAGCGGAGGTCAGAGGGGTTGAGGAGGGGCAGTGTGCTGGTACAGGGACTGTAAGAAACAGGTTTAATATCACTGGCATATGCTGTGAAATTTGTGAACGTTTCAGCAAGAGCAGAGTGTAATTCATGAATCTGTGGAATTCGCCGCCACTGGCAGCTGTGCAGGCCGAGTCCTCATTACAAATCGGACTAGATGTTGGCTTCGCGGGAGAAGCCAGAGAGGGGCCTGTGACTGGTGGTGTGCTGCAGGGATGGGTGTTGGGTCCGTTGTTGTTTGTCATCTACATCAATGGTCTGAATGATAATATGGTTATCTGGATCAGTGAATTTGTGGATGACACCAGGATTGGGGGTATAGTGGACAGTGAGGAATGTTACTATGGTTTGCAGAGGGATCTGGACCAGTTGGAAAAATCAGCTGAAAAATGGCAGATGGAACTTAATGCAGCCACATACTGTACAAGCTTTTGCATTTCGATCGGACTTGCACAGGAAATGGTAGAGCACCGAGGAGTGTGGAGGAACGAAACCACCTGGAAATACAGGTTCATAATTCGTTGAAAGTGGTGTCACAGGTAGACAGGGTCATAAAGAAAGCTTTTGGCACACTGGCCTTTATAAATCAATGTATTGAGTACCGGAATTGGGATGTTATGTTGAAGTTGTATAAAACATTGGTGGGGTCTAATTTGAGTATTGTGTGCAGTTTTGGTCACCTACCTACAGGAAAGATTGAAAGAGTAGAGAGAATTTTTACAAGTGTGGAGGATCTGAGTTATAGGAAAGATTGAGTAGGTTAGAACTTATTCCCTCATAAAACAAAATTAAGAGGGGTATAGATAAGGTAAATGCAAGCAGGCTTTTTCCTCTGAGGCTTAGTGGGACTAGAAGTCATAGGGTAAGGGTGAAGGGTGAAATGAGGAGGAACCTCGTCATTCAGAGGGTGGTGAGAGGTGAAATGAGGAGGAACCTCGTCATTCAGAGGGTGGTGAGTGATGAAATGACCTGCCAGCACAAGTGGTGGATGTGGGTTGATTTCAATGCTCGAGAGAAGTTTGGGGTGTTATGGAGGGCAGGTTGAAAGGACTAGGCAGAACAACAGTTTGCATGGACTAGACGGGTTGAAGGGCTGTTTCCGTGCTGTAGTTCTCTCTGTGGATCCCCCTGGGTGGTGATACGTGGAACAGTCATACTAACTTATTGTCCAGCGCCGCTCCCACGTCGCAGTTGCAGCTTCGACACCCATTGGGATCCTGGCTCAGGGCCCAGTGCTCCTCCTGCACGAAACCACAGCACGTCAGCGCAAGGCATGCACGTGGCGCATTCACTGCACACGCATGAACATACACACCTGTACGACCAGGTTCTAGCAGTCTGAGGAACAGCTTCAATCGCACTGTTACAGACTTTTGAACAGGTCCTTGTCCAATCAGACAGTCAATATGTGACAACAGAAACAATTTACAACCACCCGTAACATGGAAACCCACGTACACAGGGCACATACACCCTGACCCTGACACAGAGTGTCTGCTCTGCATTTGGAGGGGGAGCGTGCAGATTTGGGCTGGAGAATTGCAGAAAGGGGAGGGGGATTACAGGAGGGGGTGAGCCTGGCTGTTGTGGGGTTGCTTAGTAACAGAGGGGAAGCTGGTGCTGAGGCTAGGCAGGAAGTGCTTGCAATGGGGTGATGATGTGAGCGGTGTCCATGTCTGGTCGGACTGTGGGTGGGAAATGGATGTCAGGTGAGATTGGACCTTGTGGATGTGAGGTGCGGGTGGTGACGGTGGGTATAGAGGGGCTAGGGTTGAGTGTGTGGGGCATGGTTCATGTGAAGGTGGGGTGTGGAGGAGGGTAAGGGTGGGGAATTGGAGGGTAGGGGCTGGATAGTGAGAGGTGTGGTTGTATGTTGTTCAGACTAGGAGAAAGCCTGGCATCAGGATCAGTCCCATCCCTGGTACTCCCAATCCAGGGAAGAGAACACAGAGCCTTTGCAAATCCCTCCCTGTCTGATCCATCAGCCCCCACCCAGACACCACCCTGGGACTCACCAGACAGCGGTCACAGCGCCGGCCAGTCACCAGTCTCTTGCAGAAACAGTCACCGCTGACTGGGTCACAGGGCTGGTTTCCACTCACCGTCCCGACAGGGTGGCACCGACAGGCTGCGGAAAGCAGAGAACCGTCCATCAATACAGTTCCTATAAAAAGCATTCACACCCCCCAGGAAGTTTTCATGTTTTATTGTTTTACAACACAGAATCACAGTGGATTTAATTTGGCTTTTTGACACTGATCAACAGAAAAAGACTCTTTTGTGTCGAAGTGAAAACAGATCTCTACAAAATGATCTAAATTAATTACAAATATAAAACACAAAATAATTGATGGCATGAAGTATCCACCTGCTTTAACATGACACAACAAATCATCACTGGTGCAGCCAACTGGTTTTAGAAATGAAGGTGTTTCAATTGATTGTAGTAGAAATACACCTGTGTCTGAAAGGTCCCACTGCTGGCGAGTCAGTAACCTGGCAAAAACTACACCATGAAGACAAAAGAACACTCCAAGCAACTCCAAAAAAAAAAGGTTATTGAAAAGCACAAGTCAGGAGATGGATACAAGAACGTTTCCAAGTCACTGAATATCCCTTGGAGTACAGTTAAATCAATCATCAAGAAATGGAAAGAATATGGCACAGCTGTAAATCTGCCTAGAGCAGGCCGTCCTCAAACACTGAGTGACCGTGCAAGAAGGGGACTAGTGAGGGAGGCCACCAAGAGACCCGTGACAACTCTGGAGGAGTTACAAGCTTCAGTGGCTGAGATGGGAGAGACTGTGCATACAACAACTGTTGCCCAGATGCTTCACCAGTCACAGCTTTATGGGAGAGAGGCAAAGAGAATTCCACTGTTGAAAAAAAACTCACATGAAATCTCGGCTAGAGTTTGCCAGATGGCATGTGGGAGACTGTGAAGTCAGCTGGAAGTACGTTCTATGGTTTGATGAAACCAAAATTGAGCTTTCTGACCATCAGGCTAAATGCTATGTTTGATGTAAGCCCAACTCCACATATCATCAAAATCACACCATCCCTACCGTGAAGCACGGTGGTGGCTACATCATGATGTGGGGATGCTTCACTGCAGCAGGCCCTGGAAGGCTTGTGAAGGTAGAGGGTAAAATGAATACAGGGAAATCCTGGAGGAAAACCTGATGCAGTCTGCAAGAGAACTGTGACTTGGGAGAAGATTTGTTTTCCAAACAAGACAATGACCCCAAGCATAAAGCCAAAGCTACACAGTTAAAATCAAAGTTAATGTCCTGGAGTGGCCAAGTCAGAGTGCAGACCTCAATCCAATTGGGAATTTGTGGTTGGACTTGAAAAGGGCTGTTCACTCACGATCCCGATGCAATCTGACAGAGCTTGAGCAGTTTTGTAAAGAAGAATGGGAAAAATTGCAGTGTCCAAATGTGCAAAGCTGATAGAGACCTGTCCACACAGACTCAAGGCTGTAATTGCTGCCAATGGTGCATCTACTAAATACTGACTTGAAGGAAGTGAATAGTTATGCAATCAATTATTTTATGTTTCATATTTGCAATTAATTTGTAGAGATCTATTTTCACTTTGAAACGAAAGAGACTTTCTCTGTTGATCAATGTCAAACAAAAGCCAAATTAAATCCACTGCGATACAATGTTGTAAAAAAAAACATGATATCTTCCAAGGGGGCTGAATACTTTTTATAGGCACTGTAATTCCCCACCCCACCTCGCAAATGCATTGACAGTGGTGAAACTGCCCTATACCTCAAACAAAAGCCAGGGGACACATTCCAGCAGAGAAAACACTTGGAACTGCCCAGCTAATACATGGGGGCTTTAGTTTAATGTGATTGGAGGGAAGTGTGAGGGGGATGTCAGAGGAAAGTTTTTACAGGGTGTGTGGAACACCCTGCCAGGGGTGGTGATAGAGGTAGAGGTCTGAGATTGGCACATGGGTGAGGGAAAAGTGAAAGGTTATGAGGGAGGTAAGGGTTAGATTATGAGTGGAAGGGCCTGCACTCCATTCTAAACTCAATGAAAATCTGAGCAGTTGGTACATTTGGAGTGCAGGGAGAGGGAGGGAGGGGTAGTACGAAGGCAGGGTGACACTGTGGGATGGACGGTACTGAGGGAAGGACAGTTCTGATGGCAGGGGCTAGGTGGCAGAAGGTGGAGGGCTCTTCAAGGGCCGACTGTCTGCCCCTCTTCCAAGGATGCCTTCGTGCCCGGCCGTCCTTGGAGAGGCAGCATGTGGTCACAATGAGAACAGTGGGAGACTTCTGGGATCGATGGGCCCCACCCAGGGGATTGACTGTTTTATCGATGGTAGAAATCATGTTTTAATTTGAATTTATTGTCTTGTAAATACTTAATGTTTGTACTTTGTGTATTGTTGTGTAAGAAAACTTCCATAGTTATGTTAAAGAAGGGACATACTGAGAGTGGCTCACACTCTCCTAAAGTTGAAAATTTGCTGCAAAATTACCAAAGAACGGTTTTGGAAAGTGCCAAAAGACTTTTGGTGTGTGGAGTATTACCTCAGAAGCGGACTGAAACGGTTTCCTTTCCTGGAAGGGTCAGTTTGGTGAAGTTCTCACTCTGCGTCTCTCAGAGTGGCTGGTGGATTGCCAAAGTTTTGAGTCTGACTTTGCCAGGTGTGGTGACGGATTTATTCCCGTTCGGAGTGCCTATCCCAGGGTGACAGGGTGAAGAGGGTTTGGGAGCAGGGACGTTTCGGAGTGCCTATCCCAGGGTGACAGGGTGAAGAGGGTTTGGGAGCAGGGACGTTTCGGAGTGCCTATCCCAGGGTAACAGGGTGAAGAGGGTTTGGGAGCAGGGACGTTTCGGAGTGCCTATCCCAGGGTAACAGGGTGAAGAGGGTTTGGGAGCAGGGACGTTTCGGAGTGCCTATCCCAGGGTGACAGGGTGAAGAGGGTTTGGGAGCAGGGACGTTTCGGAGTGCCTATCCCAGGGTGACAGGGTGAAGAGGGTTTGGGAGCAGGGACGTTTCGGAGTGCCTATCCCAGGGTGACAGGGTGAAGAGGGTTTGGGAGCAGGGACGTTTCGGAGTGCCTATCCCAGGGTGAAGAGGGTTTGGGAGCAGGGACGTTTCGGAGTGCCTATCCCAGGGTGACAGGGTGAAGAGGGTTTGGGAGCAGGGACGTTTCGGAGAGCCTATCCCAGGGTGAAGAGGGTTTGGGAGCAGGGACGTTTCGGAGTGCCTATCCCAGGGTGACAGGGTGAAGAGGGTTTGGGAGCAGGGACGTTTCGGAGAGCCTATCCCAGGGTGAAGAGGGTTTGGGAGCAGGGACGTTTCGGAGTGCCTATCCCAGGGTGAAGAGGGTTTGGGAGCAGGGACGTTTCGGAGTGCCTATCCCAGGGTGACAGGGTGAAGAGGGTTTGGGAGCAGGGACGTTTCCGAGTGCCTATCCCAGGGTGACAGGGTGAAGAGGGTTTGGGAGCAGGGACGTTTCAGAGTGCCTATCCCAGGGTGACAGGGTGAAGAGGGTTTGGGAGCAGGGACGTTTCGGAGTGCCTATCCCATGGTGACAGGGTGAAGAGGGTTTGGGAGCAGGGACGTTTCGGAGTGCCTATCCCAGGGTGACAGGGTGAAGAGGGTTTGGGAGCAGGGACGTTTGTAACAGCCGAAACCCATCCCGTTCGGAGTGCCTATCCCAGGGTGACAGAGTGAAGAGGGTTTGGGAGCAGGGACGTTTCGGAGTGCCTATCCCAGGATGACAGGGTGAAGAGGGTTTGGGAGCAGGGACGTTTCGGAGTGCCTATCCCAGGATGACAGGGTGAAGAGGGTTTGGGAGCAGGGACGTTTCGGAGTGCCTATCCCAGGGTGAAGAGGGTTTGGGAGCAGGGACGTTTCGGAGTGCCTATCCCAGGGTGACAGGGTGAAGAGAGTTTGGGAGCAGGGACGTTTCGGAGTGCCTATCCCAGGGTGACAGGGTGAAGAGGGTTTGGGAGCAGGGACGTTTCGGAGTGCCTATCCCAGGGTGAAGAGGGTTTGGGAGCAGGGACGTTTCGGAGTGCCTATCCCAGGGTGACAGGGTGAAGAGAGTTTGGGAGCAGGGACGTTTCGGAGTGCCTATCCCAGGGTGACAGGGTGAAGAGGGTTTGGGAACAGGGACGTTTCGGAGTGCCTATCCCAGGGTGACAGGGAGAAGAGGGTTTGGGAGCAGGGACGTTTCCGAGTGCCTATCCCAGGGTGAAGAGGGTTCGGGACTTTGGAACGGCCAGAGGAACAGCCCAGGAAAAGCGTTCATTGCTCGCCGCTGCACAGACGGTGCTGAGGTTTTTAACACAACACGGACTTCCCTGCCTGTCCTCTCCTTTTCTCCCTGCCGTCCCGTCCCGTCTCTGAACGGCTCCTTTTTGACTGTTGCTGGTGTTCCGCCGGGTGTAGACTGTGTAATATCCCAGCGGTGGTGTTGATGTTTTGAATTTGACTGCGGGGTCGGGAGTTCCAGCTCACCAAGATACCCACCCGTTCAAATCCCTGACTTTAAAGAACACTGTGCAGTGTACTGTGCCCACTTCAGTCGGTAGGAATGCTGACTAAAGGCCACGGCAGAGACTGTTGGAGGCCGTGAGGGTATCGTTGTGTCAGCGGTATTGAACGGGGAAACCCTGTTTTATCTGAAGTCACCATGGGGTGAGTCAGGGGTTGAGGGTGGGGAGGGTTTTTTTCTGCTGAGGTGGCATCTCCTGAACATGCGTCCTCTGGGCTGGTGAGCAGTGCCTCTGTAGAGGGGCTGTGTGGGGAGGCAGCCTTCAGCCGAGACTGTGCACTCAGAGTGCAGGAAGGGCAAAGCCCCATCGAACAGACCTATTCTCCTGCTGTGGCTACAGGGTCACCAGTGGGGTTGGTTCCCCAGATTGTTGCCTCAATTGAGGCCAAGTGTCCTGCTGAGGAGTGTCTGGTCCACGAGGGGAATCGGAGCAACGTGGAATCGCCGTCCCGCACAGCTTATCAGAGGGAGTGTGTCCCATGGGCTGAGGAGGGAGGGGACTCTCCTGGCGCAGATTCCAGGGAGGGTGACGGGGATGTGGAGATGGGTACGGCCCAGCAGGCTTGTATCCTGGCTGTGGGATGGATTCTGGATCACGAACTGGGGGAGCTTCCCTCTGTCACTGGTCCTGGGGCCGGGGGAGAGTCCGTGGTCAGGTCTCTGATTGGGGCCCGGTGAGGAGTGAGCTGGTCACGTCGAGTGGAGATGAGGACTGCTTGGAGAGTGACAAGACCGTGGGACATGGTGAGGTGGAAGAGGGAGACTCTTTCAAAGCTGAGATGGCAGACTTCCTCGACCCCAGCACCGAGTCACAGCCCGTCTCTCTGGAGGAGACGTGAGGAACGACTGAAGGAAACTTTTCAAGGCCCAGTTGGCCACGGATCGCTGGTTGGGATTGGGAAGGGCTGTTCAGTCTCTACACGTGACACTCCAAAAGAAGGGGAGGGGATCTGAGGTGACCCATAAGGATCGGCGTCAGTCCCAGTCTCCTGGAGTCCCTGGAGAAGCGTTACAGGACAAAGACGGAAGAGAGCTCGAAGGAGAGCTCTGCTCCTTCTCCCAGGGGGGCTCTGGTGAGGGGTCAGCCTGAGATATTGTAGGTTCGGGAAACAGAAAAAAGAGGCCAACAAGATGGCCACCCTGCTGGAAGTGGAGCTGAGGTGGCTCATGTGGACCCCACCTCCCTCCCCCGCCATTCCAGGAGCCGGGGGATTCGTCTCCTGGAATGGAGCGGGTTTTCTTCAGGAAGCTCACCGCGTATCCCCCGTCGCAGAGGGCAGAGAGATGATGAGGGGTCTCAGGGCTCACTGATGCACGTTGTCAATGTGTACGCTCCTGAGCCCGGCCCGATACCTTCGTGCCTGTTCCGAGAGGAGTCTGCGTTGCTGGGGTCCGTCGATCGTAACCAGTGCGTTATCGGGGGGGGGGGGGGGGAGGTGATTTCAACTGCACCCTCGAGGGGAGGGATCACACTGGCCCCCAGAGTGGCCGAGCATCGGTAAGAAAGCTCAGGGTGTTGATCGTGTCCACCGACTCGGTCGACGTCTGCTGGAACCTTCAGCCTGACCTCTGTGCTTTCTCAGGGAGGGGCGGAGGGGGTGGAGGCTCGTGGATGGACCAACTCTACATCTCCAGGGCCCACACTCCCGGGTGTCGGCCGCCTCCACGTGGCCAGCCATGTGCTCCACCTGGTGTGGACAGAGCTAAACGTGCTGCTCGCACAGGTGGGGTCCACGTACTGGCATTTCAACAACCGGCTGCTGGAGGAAACTATTTCCGGGATCGTTCTGGCTGTTCTGAAAGTTGTGGCAGAAACAATAGGAGAGTTTCCCCTCCCTGAGGCTCCAATGGGATGTGGGCAAGGCTCACATCCGACTGTCGTGCCAGGAATACGCTCATGGGTCAACCATGCAGCAGATGTCCGGTATTGATCGGCTTGAGAAGGAGCTGATTGACCTGGAGTCCCGGCTAGGACTGACCGATGACTTCCTCTGGGATGAGAACCAGAGGAAGAAGGAGGCGCTGAGGGGTCCTGAGGTTGAGGCTCCAGATGCTGCCAGATCAGGACCTCACCTCACCCCTCTCCTACTCTCCCGAGAGGGGGAGGGGTGTGCGTAGGCAGCTTGTGGAGTTACTGGCAGAGGATGGCTCCTCTGTCACAGATTCAGCGAGAATTACTGACATCCATTTCTTTTACGAGGCTCTCTTCATGTCCGACCCATGCAGTGAGGATGCACGCAGGGCTCTGTGGCAGGATTAGCCGAGGGTCAGCCCTGGGGGTGCAGGACGGCTCGATGCACCACTGTCTCTGGTGGAGCTGGCCAGTGCCTCGTCCCGGGGGCTAGGTGGGCTGACCGTTGAACTTCTCTGGGCCTTCTTGGATATCCTAGGGACTGGGGTACTGGGGGAGAGCATAGCGACGGGTGAGATGCCCCTCTCTTGGTGCAGAACAGTCATGTTCTTGTCACCAAAGAAGGGGGATCTCCGTTGCCTGTGGAATTGGCACCCAGTATTGCTCCTCAGTACAGAGTACAAAATCTTTGCCTGGACAATGACCAGTCATCTGGGCACTGCGCTGGCTCAAGTGGTCAACTCTGACCGGTCTGGGGTGGTCGATCCAGGACAATATCCACCTCGTCTGGGATCTGATCGACCTGTACCAGGACGGTCTGTCAGTTGCCTTTCTCTCCCTTGACCAAGAGAAGGCGTTCGATGGGATGGAGCACAGGTATCTTTCAGGGACACTGCAAGCGTTCGGGCTGGGCCACCCCAAGTTTGACTGCTGTACCCTGCTGCGGAGTGCCTAGTGAAGGTGAGCGGGTCTCTGACAGTGTCCTGCATCAGGGGTGCCCCATGTCGGGGCAGTTGTACTCTCTCTGCGTGAACCCACTCCTGCCCCTACTCCTTAAGAGGTTAACGGGTTTGGTTCTGCGTGAACCAGACATGGAGGCTGTCCTGTCAGCTCGTGCCCACCACACCCTCCTCACGGTCACCGACCCAGAAGGTGCGAGACTGCCAGCGAGTCTCCTCAGCTGGAGCAGAGTGCGGGCATCTTGGTGGGTCAGTGGCAGGTGGATCCCTACAGGAGGGGTTGAGTCCCTTTGTAGGGAGCACCACGTACCTCCTCGACTTGGGGGTCTACCTGAGCGCAACGGGGGAGGCCGGGCCGGTGAACAGGTGGGATTTGGAGACAAATATCTGCCTGGCTGGGACACAGGCCAGGCCTCCTTCATGTGATCACTGGTCAGGACTCCATGCTATCTCGTACAGGCTGGGACGCTGGTCAGGCCTTTGTGAGTGTGGAGATGCCTCAGGAGAGGGACCCCACAATGTGAGTGTGGAGATGCCTCAGGGTCCGACTCGGGAGAGGGACCCCACAACATGAGTGTGGAGATGCCTTGGGAGAGGGACCCCACAACGTGAGTGTGGAGATGTCTCGGGAGAGGGACCCCACAACGTGAGTGTGGAGATGCCTTGGGAGAGGGACCCCACAACGTGAGTGTGGAGATGCCTCAGGAGAGGGACCCCACAATGTGAGTGTGGAGATGCCTCAGGGTCCGACTCGGGAGAGGGACCCCACAACATGAGTGTGGAGATGCCTTGGGAGAGGGACCCCACAACGTGAGTGTGGAGATGAATCGGGAGAGGGACCCCACAACGTGAGTGTGGAGATGTCTCGGGAGAGGGACCCCACAACGTGAGTGTGGAGATGTCTCGGGAGAGGGACCCCACAACGTGAGTGTGGAGATGACTCGGGAGAGGGACCCCACAACGTGAGTGTGGAGATGCCTCGGGAGAGGGACCCCACAACGTGAGTGTGGAGATGCCTCGGGAGAGAGACCCCACAACGTGAGTGTGGAGATACCTCGGGAGAGAGACCCCACAACGTGAGTGTGGAGATGCCTCGGGAGAGGGTCCCCACAACGTGAGTGTGGAGATGCCTCGGGAGAGAGACCCCACAACGTGAGTGTGGAGATGCCTCGGGAGAGGGACCCCACAACATGAGTGTGGAGATGCCTCGGGAGAGGGACCCCACAACGTGAGTGTGGAGATGCCTCGGGAGAGAGACCCCACAACGTGAGTGTGGAGATGCCTCGGGAGAGGGTCCCCACAACGTGAGTGTGGAGATGCCTCGGGGTCCGACTCGGGAGAGGGACCCCACAACGTGAGTGTGGAGATGCCTCGGGAGAGAGACCCCACAACGTGAGTGTGGAGATGCCTCGGGTGAGAGACCCCACAACATGAGTGTGGAGATGCCTCGGGAGAGAGACCCCACAACGTGAGTGTGGAGATGCCTGGGGTGAGAGACCCCACAACATGAGTGTGGAGATGCCTCGGGAGAGAGACCCCACAACGTGAGTGTGGAGATGCCTCGGGAGAGGGACCCCACAACGTGAGTGTGGAGATGCCTCGGGAGAGGGACCCCACAACGTGAGTGTGGAGATGCCTCGGGTGAGGGTCCCCACAACGTGAGTGTGGAGATGCCTCGGGGTCCGACTCGGGAGAGGGACCCCACAACGTGAGTATGGAGATGCCTCGGGAGAGGGACCCTACAACATGAGTGTGGAGATGCCTCGGGAGAGGGACCCCACAACGTGAGTGTGGAGATGCCTCGGGAGAGGGACCCCACAACGTGAGTGTGGAGATGCCTCGGGAGAGGGACCCCACAACGTGAGTGTGGAGATGCCTCGGGAGAGGGACCCCACAACGTGAGTGTGGAGATGCCTCGGGAGAGGGACCCTACAACGTGAGTGTGGAGATGCCTCGGGAGAGGGACCCCACAACGTGAGTGTGGAGATGCCTCGGGAGAGGGACCCCACAACGTGTGTGGAGATGCCTCGGGTGAGGGACCCCACAACGTGAGTGTGGAGATGCCTCGGGAGAGGGACCCCACAACGTGAGTGTGGAGATGCCTCGGGAGAGGGACCCCACAACGTGAGTGTGGAGATGCCTCGGGAGAGGGACCCCACAACGTGAGTGTGGAGATGCCTCGGGAGAGGGACCCCACAACGTGAGTGTGGAGATGCCTCGGGGTCCGACTCGGGACAGAGACCCCACAACGTGAGTGTGGAGATGCCTCGGGAGAGGGACCCCACAACATTAGTGTGGAGACGCCTCGGGAGAGGGACCCCACAACGTGAGTGTGGAGATGCCTCGGGAGAGGGACCCCACAACGTGAGTGTGGAGATGCCTCGGGAGAGGGTCCCCACAACGTGAGTGTGGAGACGCCTCGGGAGAGGGACCCCACAACGTGAGTGTGGAGACGCCTCGGGAGAGGGTCCCCACAACGTGAGTGTGGAGACGCCTCGGGAGAGGGTCCCCACAACGTGAGTGTGGAGATGCCTCGGGGTCCGACTCGGGAGAGGGACCCCACAACGTGAGTGTGGAGATGCCTCGGGAGAGAGACCCCACAACGTGAGTGTGGAGATGCCTCGGGTGAGAGACCCCACAACATGAGTGTGGAGATGCCTCGGGAGAGAGACCCCACAACGTGAGTGTGGAGATGCCTGGGGTGAGAGACCCCACAACATGAGTGTGGAGATGCCTCGGGAGAGAGACCCCACAACGTGAGTGTGGAGATGCCTCGGGAGAGGGACCCCACAACGTGAGTGTGGAGATGCCTCGGGAGAGGGACCCCACAACGTGAGTGTGGAGATGCCTCGGGTGAGGGTCCCCACAACGTGAGTGTGGAGATGCCTCGGGGTCCGACTCGGGAGAGGGACCCCACAACGTGAGTATGGAGATGCCTCGGGAGAGGGACCCTACAACATGAGTGTGGAGATGCCTCGGGAGAGGGACCCCACAACGTGAGTGTGGAGATGCCTCGGGAGAGGGACCCCACAACGTGAGTGTGGAGATGCCTCGGGAGAGGGACCCCACAACGTGAGTGTGGAGATGCCTCGGGAGAGGGACCCCACAACGTGAGTGTGGAGATGCCTCGGGAGAGGGACCCTACAACGTGAGTGTGGAGATGCCTCGGGAGAGGGACCCCACAACGTGAGTGTGGAGATGCCTCGGGAGAGGGACCCCACAACGTGAGTGTGGAGATGCCTCGGGTGAGGGACCCCACAACGTGAGTGTGGAGATGCCTCGGGAGAGGGACCCCACAACGTGAGTGTGGAGATGCCTCGGGAGAGGGACCCCACAACGTGAGTGTGGAGATGCCTCGGGAGAGGGACCCCACAACGTGAGTGTGGAGATGCCTCGGGAGAGGGACCCCACAACGTGAGTGTGGAGATGCCTCGGGGTCCGACTCGGGACAGAGACCCCACAACGTGAGTGTGGAGATGCCTCGGGAGAGGGACCCCACAACGTTAGTGTGGAGACGCCTCGGGAGAGGGACCCCACAACGTGAGTGTGGAGATGCCTCGGGAGAGGGACCCCACAACGTGAGTGTGGAGACGCCTCGGGAGAGGGTCCCCACAACGTGAGTGTGGAGACGCCTCGGGAGAGGGACCCCACAACGTGAGTGTGGAGACGCCTCGGGAGAGGGTCCCCACAACGTGAGTGTGGAGACGCCTCGGGAGAGGGACCCCACAACGTGAGAGTGGAGATGCCTCGGGAGAGGGACCCCACAATGTGAGTGTGGAGATGCCTCGGGAGAGAGACCCCACAACGTGAGTGTGGAGATGCCTCGGGAGAGAGACCCCACAACGTGAGTGTGGAGATGCCTCGGGAGGGAGACCCCACAACGTGAGTGTGGAGATGCCTCGGGGTCCGACTCGGGAGAGGGACCCCACAACGTGAGTGTGGAGATGCCTCGAGAGAGGGACCCCACATCGTGAGTGTGGAGATGCCTCGGGAGAGAGAGCCCACATCGTGAGTGTGGAGATGCCTCGGGAGAGGGACCCCACAACGTGAGTGTGGAGATGCCTCGGGAGAGAGACCCCACAACGTGAGTGTGGAGATGCCTCAGGAGAGAGACCCCACAACGTGAGTGTGGAGATGCCTCGGGAGAGAGACCCCACAATGTGAGTGTGGAGATGCCTCGGGAGAGGGACGCCACAACGTAAGTGTGGAGATGCCTCGGGGTCCGACTCGGGAGAGGGACCCCACATCGTGAGTGTGGAGATGCCTCGGGAGAGAGACCCCACAACGTGAGTGTGGAGATGTCTTGGGAGAGGGACCCCACAATGTGAGTGTGGAGATGCCTCGGGAGAGGGACCCCACAACGTGAGTGCGGAGATGCCTCGGGAGAGGGACCCCACAACTTGAGTGTGGAGATGCCTCGGGAGAGGGACCCCACAACGTGAGCTGTCTTGCGGAGATGCCCACGGTGCCTTTCTGTGAGGCTCTGAAGTGTTCCTTGTACGAGCTGCTCCTGCACACCGTTCACTCCCTTGCCTCTGTCGACCGACCAGACTCGCCTTGGCAGTCTGTTTCAACATCGGAGAGTGGAGGAGGCCCCCAGAGGAGGTCTCTTCGCAGGGGTCCTTCCCCTGTACACCGGGGATCTGGGCTGGAAGTTGTTGCATAGGACTGTCCCGTATAACGGGTTCCTGAGCAGGTTCACAGACACCCCGTCCCCCTGTCCATTCTGTGTCCAGGAGGAGTCAGTGTACCACGCTGATATGGAGTGTGAGAGGTTGCCCCCCTGGTTTGAGTATCAGAAGGGGCTGCTTCCCGGGTTCTGGCTGGACTTCAGCCACGCACCCTCCTTGTACGGGGGCACCCAGTACGGAAGGGTGCGGGGTGTGACAAGGATTGGTCCTGGGCCTGGCCAAGGTGACTAATCACGGGTCTAGGCAGTGGAAGGTGGAGGGCACTGCCAGGGCCACCTGCGCCTTTTCTGAGGGTACGTCTGTGCCCGTCTGTCCTTGGGGAGGGAGCATGTGGTCTCCATGGGCACGGTGGGGATTTCCGGGAGCAGTGACTGTTTTATACACAGTAAGAATCATACTTCAATTTGAATTTATTCACAGTCCGGTTAATACCGAATGCTTGAACTTTGTATATTTGTTATGTAAATAAATTAGTTTTGTTAAAAAAAAGGGTGGTACTAAGGGAGGGTCACACTGTGAGGGGCAGGACTGAGGGAAGGTCACACTGTGAGGGGCAGGACATAGGGAGGGTCACACTGTGGAGAGGGTCACACTGTGAGGGGCAGGACTGAGGGAGGGTCACACTGTGGAGAGGGTCACACTGTGAGAGGCAGGACTGAGGGAGGGTCTCACTGTGGAGAGGGTCACACAGTGAGGGGCAGGACTGAGGGAGGGTCACACTGTGGAGAGGGTCACTCTGTGAGGGACAGGACTGAGGGAGGGTCACACTGTGAGGGGCAGGACTGAGGGAGGGTCACACTGTGAGGGGCAGGACTGAGGGAGGGTCACACTGTGGAGAGGGTCACTCTGTGAGGGACAGGACTGAGGGAGGGTCTCACTGTGGAGAGGGTCACACTGTGAGGGGCAGGACTGAGGGAGGGTCACACTGTGAGGGGCAGGACTGAGGGAGGATCACACTGTGGAGAGGGTCACTCTGTGAGGGACAGGACTGAGGGAGGGTCTCACTGTGGAGAGGGTCACACTGTGAGGGGCAGGACTGAGGGAGGGTCACTCTGTGGAGAGGGTCACTCTGTGAGGGACAGGACTGAGGGAGGGTCACACTGTGGAGAGGGTCACTCTGTGAGGGGCAGGACTGAGGGAGGGTCTCACTGTGGAGAGGGTCACACTGTGAGGGGCAGGACTGAGGGAGGCTCACTGTGGAGAAGGTCACACTGTGAGGGGCAGGACTGAGGGAGGGTCACACTGTGAGGGGCAGGACAGGGAGGGTCACTCTGTGAGGGACAGGACTGAGGGAGGGTCACACTGTGAGGGGCAGGACTGAGGGAGGGTCACTCTGTGAGGGACAGGACTGAGGGAGGGTCACACTGTGAGGGGCAGGACTGAGGGAGGATCACACTGTGGAGAGGGTCACTCTGTGAGGGACAGGACTGAGGGAGGGTCTCACTGTGGAGAGGGTCACACTGTGAGGGGCAGGACTGAGGGAGGGTCACTCTGTGAGGGACAGGACTGAGGGAGGGTCACTCTGTGAGGGACAGGACTGAGGGAGGGTCACACTGTGAGGGGCAGGACTGAGGGAGGATCACACTGTGGAGAGGGTCACTCTGTGAGGGACAGGACTGAGGGAGGGTCTCACTGTGGAGAGGGTCACACTGTGAGGGGCAGGACTGAGGGAGGGTCACTCTGTGGAGAGGGTCACTCTGTGAGGGACAGGACTGAGGGAGGGTCACACTGTGGAGAGGGTCACTCTGTGAGGGGCAGGACTGAGGGAGGGTCACTCTGTGGAGAGGGTCACTCTGTGAGGGACAGGACTGAGGGAGGGTCACACTGTGGAGAGGGTCACTCTGTGAGGGGCAGGACTGAGGGAGGGTCTCACTGTGGAGAAGGTCACACTGTGAGGGGCAGGACTGAGGGAGGGTCACACTGTGAGGGGCAGGACTGAGGGAGGGTCACTCTGTGAGGGACAGGACTGAGGGAGGGTCACACTGTGAGGGGCAGGACGGAGGGAGGGTCACTCTGTGAGGGACAGGACTGAGAGAGGGTCACACTGTGAGGGGCAGGACTGAGGGTCACTGTGAGGGACAGGACTGAGGGAGGGTCACACTGTGAGGGGCAGGACTGAGGGAGGGTCACACTGTGAGGGGCAGGACTGAGGGAGGGTCACTCTGTGAGGGACAGGACTGAGGGAGGGTCACACTGTGAGGGGCAGGACTGAGGGAGGGTCACTCTGTGAGGGACAGGACTGAGGGAGGGTCACACTGTGAGGGGCAGGACTGAGGGAGGGTCACTGTGAGGGACAGGACTGAGGGAGGGTCACACTGTGAGGGGCAGGACTGAGGGAGGGTCACTGTGAGGGACAGGACTGAGGGAGGGTCACTGTGAGGGACAGGACTGAGGGAGGGTCACTCTGTGAGGGGCAGGACTGAGGGAGGGTCACTCTGTGAGGGACAGGACTGAGGGAGGGTATTTCTCTCTGCAACACTGGCGGGGGTGGGGAACAGGGTGTAAGAGTTCAGTGTTTAAGGGTGCTCCGGACGTTCCGCAGACACTCACACTGACATCCCTGCGGGTTATCCACACTGAGTCCAAAGTATCCGGCCTTGCACCTGTCGCAACGGGAGCCCTCCACGTGCTCCTTGCACCGACACTGTCCCGGAATCAATCTCAGGCTCGTGTCCTCCCTGCTGTCACACAACCCTCCATTCATGGAGCCGTCTGGATCGCAGTCACAAGCTGATGGACAGAGAGATCATTGACAGTCACACTGAGAGAGCTCAACGTCAGTCACATCGAGAGAGATTGCTGACAGTCACACCCAGAGAGATCAATGTCACACCCGGAGAGATCGCCGACCGTCACACCCAGAGAGATTGCCGACAGTCACACCCAGAGAGAACGCCGACAGTCACACCCAGAGAGATCGATGACAGTCACACCCGGAGAGATCACCGACAGTCACACCCGGAGAGATCACCGACAGTCACACCCGGAGAGATCACCGACAGTCACACCCAGAGAGATCACCGACAGTCACACCCAGAGAGATCGCCGACAGTCACACCCAGAGAGATCGCCGACAGTCACACCCAGAGAGATCACCGACAGTCACACCCGGAGAGATCACCGACAGTCACACCCAGAGAGATCACCGACAGTCACACCCAGAGAGATCGCCGACAGTCACACCCAGAGAGATCGATGTCACACCCGGAGAGATCGCCGACCGTCACACCCAGAGAGATTGCCGACAGTCACACCCAGAGAGATCACCGACCGTCACACCGAGAGAGATCAACGTTAGTCACACCGAGAGAGATCGCCGACAGTCACACCGAGAGAGATCGCCGACAGTCACACCCAGAGAGATCACCGACAGTCACACCCAGACAGATCGCCGACAGTCACACCCAGAGAGATCACCGACAGTCACACCCAGACAGATCACCGACAGTCACACCGAGAGAGATCAACGTTAGTCACACCGAGAGAGATCGCCGACAGTCACACCCAGAGAGATCACCGACAGTCACACCCAGACAGATCACCGACAGTCACACCGAGAGAGATCAACGTTAGTCACACCGAGAGAGATCGCCGACAGTCACACCCAGAGAGATCACCGACAGTCACACCCAGACAGATCGCCGACAGTCACACCGAGAGAGATCAACGTTAGTCACACCGAGAGAGATCGCCGACAGTCACACCGAGAGAGATCAACGTTAGTCACACCGAGAGAGATCGCCGACAGTCACACCGAGAGAGATCGCCGACAGTCACACCGAGAGAGATCGCCGACAGTCACACCGAGAGAGATCGCCGACAGTCACACCCAGAGTGATCAATGTCAGTCACACCCAGAGAGATCGCCAACAGTCACACCCAGAGAGATCACCGACCGTCACACACGGAGAGATCGCCGACAGTCACACCCGGAGAGATCGATGTCAGTCACACCCAGAGAGATCACCGACCGTCACACACGGAGAGATCGCTGACCATCACACACGGAGAGATCACCGACAGTCACACCCGGAGAAATCACCGACAGTCACACCCAGAGAGATCACTGACGGTCACACCCAGAGAGATCACTGACAGTCACACCCAGAGAAATCACCGACAGTCACACCCAGAGAGATCACCGACAGTCACACCCAGAGAGATCACCGACAGTCACACCCAGAGAGATCACCGACAGTCACACCCAGAGAGATCACCGACAGTCACACCCAGAGAGATCGCCGACAGTCACACCCAGAGAGATCACCGACAGTCACACCGAGAGAGATCACTGACAGTCACACCCAAAGAAATCGCCGACAGTCACACCCAGAGAGATCGCTGACCGACACACCCAGAGAGATCACCGACAGTCACACCCAGAGAGATCGCCGACAGTCACACACAGAGAGATCACCCACCGTCACACCCAGAGAAATCGCCGACAGTCACACCCAGAGAAATCGCCGACAGTCACACCCAGAGAGATCGCCGACCGTCACACCCAGAGAGATCGCTGACAGTCACACCCAAAGAAATCGCCGACAGTCACACCCAGAGAGATCGCCGACCGACACACCCAGAGAGATCGCCGACAGTCACACACAGAGAGATCACCCACCGTCACACCCAGAGAGATCGCCGACCGTCACACCCAGAGAGATCACCGACAGTCACACCCAGAGAGATCGATGACAGTCACACTGAGAGAGATCGCCGACCGTCACACCGAGAGAGATCACCGACAGTCACACACAGAGAGATCACCCACCGTCACACCCAGAGAAATCGCCGACAGTCACACCCAGAGAGATCAATGTCAGTCACACCAAGAGAGATCAATGTCTCACCCAGAGAGATCACCGACAGTCACACCGAGAGAGATCACCGACAGTCACACCGAGAGAGATCACTGACAGTCACACCCAGAGAAATCGCCGACAGTCACACCCAGAGAGATCAATGTCAGTCACACCAAGAGAGATCAATGTCACACCCAGAGAGATCACCGACAGTCACACCGAGAGAGATCACCGACAGTCACACCGAGAGAGATCACCGACAGTCACACCGAGAGAGATCACTGACAGTCACACCCAGAGAAATCGCCGACAGTCACACCCAGAGAGATCGCCGACAGTCACACCCAGAGAGATCACCGACAGTCACACCCAGAGAGATCGCCGACAGTCACACCCAGAGAGATCGCCGACAGTCACACCCAGAGAGATCGCCGACAGTCACACCCAGACAGATCACCGACAGTCACACCCAGACAGATCACCGACAGTCACACCCAGACAGATCACCGACAGTCACACCGAGAGAGATCACCGACAGTCACACCGAGAGAGATCACCGACCGTCACACACGGAGAGATCGCCGACAGTCACACCCGGAGAGATCGATGTCAGTCACACCCAGAGAGATCACCGACCGTCACACACGGAGAGATCGCTGACCATCACACACGGAGAGATCACCGACAGTCACACCGAGAGAGATCACCGACCGTCACACACGGAGAGATCGCCGACAGTCACACCCGGAGAGATCGATGTCAGTCACACCCAGAGAGATCACCGACCGTCACACACGGAGAGATCGCTGACCATCACACACGGAGAGATCACCGACAGTCACACCCGGAGAAATCACCGACAGTCACACCGAGAGAGATCACCGACAGTCACACCGAGAGAGATCATTGACAGTCACACCCAGAGAGATCACCGACAGTCACACCGAGAGAGATCACCGACAGTCACACCGAGAGAGATCACCGACAGTCACACCCAGACAGATTGCCGACAGTCACACCCAGAGAGATCGCCGACAGTCACACCCAGAGAGATCGCCGACAGTCACACCGAGAGAGATCACCGACAGTCACACCGAGAGAGATCACCGACAGTCACACCGAGAGAGATCACCGACAGTCACACCCAGACAGATTGCCGACAGTCACACCCAGAGAGATCGCCGACAGTCACACCCAGAGAGATCGCCGACAGTCACACCGAGAGAGATCACCGACAGTCACACCGAGAGAGATCACCGACAGTCACACCCAGAGAGATCACCGACAGTCACACCGAGAGAGATCACCGACAGTCACACCGAGAGAGATCACCGACAGTCACACCCAGAGAGATCACCGACAGTCACACCCAGAGAGATCACTGACAGTCACACCGAGAGAGATCACCGACAGTCACACCCAGAGAGATCACCGACAGTCACACCCAGACAGATCACCGACAGTCACACCGAGAGAGATCACCGACAGTCACACCCAGACAGATCGCCGACAGTCACACCGAGAGAGATCGCCGACAGTCACACCCAAAGAGATCGACGAGTCACACCCAGAGAGATCACCGACAGTCACACCCAGACAGATCGCCGACAGTCACACCGATATAGATCAATGTCACACCCAGAGAGATCGCCGACAGTCACACCCAGAGAGATCACCGACAGTCACACCCAGAGAGATCACCGACAGTCACACCCAGACAGATTGCCGACAGTCACACCCAGAGAGATCGCCGACAGTCACACCCAGAGAGATCACCGACAGTCACACCCAGAGAGATCACCGACAGTCACACCCAGACAGATTGCCGACAGTCACACCCAGACAGATCGCCAACAGTCACACCCAGACAGATCACCGACAGTCACACCCAGAGAAATCGCCGACAGTCACACCCAGATGTTAGTGATTATCAAACCCAGAGAGAATCCAACATTCCCACCCAGAGATCACCAACAACCCCACCGAGAGAGATCCCAGATAATCCCACCCAAGGGGATCCCAGATATTCCCACCCAGGTGATCCCGGATAATCCCAGCCAGGGTGATCCCGGATAATCCCAGCCAGGGTGATCATTAGACCATGAGACATAAGAACAGAATTATGTCCCTTGGCCCATCTAGTCTGTGCCAAATTAGTATTCTGCCTCGACCTATCTACTTGCAGCTGACCATCGCCCTCCATGTACTTCAGCAAATTTCTCCGAAATGCTGCAACTGAACCCGCATTCAGCACTTCACACTTGCACCAGCCTCTGAGTGAAGAAGCTCCCCTTCAGTTTGGATTTTGAGACTTGGTTGGCCCTAGGGGCAGGTTTGGTTACTTTGTGCCAGGCTTTAGATGTTTCAGAAGAGGGTCAGGAAGGACAGGGAGGGAGGCAGAAGAGGTGGGGGCTTGGCACTGTTGATCAGTGACAGTGTCACGGCTGCAGAAAAGGAGGGGTTGTCAACGGCGTCTATGTGGGTGGAGGTTAGGAACAGGAAGGGGTCAATAACTCTACTGGGTGTTTTTTATAGACCACCCAATAGTAACAGGGACATCGAGGAGCACATGGGGAGACAGATTCTGGAAAGGTGTAATAATAAGAGTTGTCGTGATGGGAGATTTAATTTCCCCAATATTGATTGGCATCTCCCTAGAGCAATGGGATTAGATGGGGTGGAGTTTGTTAGGTGTGTTCAGGAACGTTTCCTGACTCAATATGTAGATAAGCCTGCAAGAGGAGAGGCTGTAATTGACCTGGTATTGGGAAATGAACCTGGTCAGGTGTCAGGTCTCTCAGTGGGAGAGCATTTTGGAGATAGTGACCACAATTCTATCTCCTTTACTATAGCGTTGGTGAGGGGTAGGAACAGACAAGTTAGGAAAGCATTTAATTGGAGGGAGGGGAAATATGAAGCTATCAGGCAGGAAACTGGAATCATAAATTATAAACAGATGTTTTCAGGGAAATGTACGGCAGAAATGTGGAAAATGTTCAGGGGGTATTTGCGTGGTGTTCTTCCTAGGTACATTCCAATGATACAGGGAACGCATGGTAGGGTACAGGAACCATGGTGTACAAAGGCCGTTGTAGATCTAGTCAAGAAGAAAAGAAAAGCTTACAAAAGCTTCAAAAAACTAGGTAGTGATAGAGATCTAAAAAATTATAAGGCTAGCAGGATGGACCTTAAGAAGGAAATTAGGAGAGCCAGAAGGGGCCATGAGAAGGCCCTGGTGAGCAGGATTAAGGAAAACCCCAAGGCATTCTACAAGTATGTGAAGAGCAAGAGGATAAGGCATGAGAGAATAGGACCAATCAAGTGTGTATGGAACCGGAGGAAATAGCAGAGATACTTAATGAATACTTTGCTTCGAATTTCACTACGGAAAAGGATCTTGGCAATTGTAGGGATGACTTACAGCAGATCGAAAAGCTTGAGCATGTAGATATTAAGAAAGAGGATGTGCTGGAGCTTTTGGAAAGCATCAAGTTGGATAAATCTCCAGGACCAAATGAGATGTACCCCAGGCTACTGTGGGAGGTGAAGGTGGAAACTGCTGAGCCTCTGGTGATGATCTTTGCATCATCACTGGGGACGGGAGATGTTCCAGACGATGAAAGGGTTGCAGATGTTGTTCCTTTATTCAAGAAAGGGGGTAGAGATAGCCCAGGAAATTATAGACCAGTAAGTCTTAATTCAATATTTGGTAAGTTGATGGAAAAGATCCTGAGAGGCAGGATTTATGAACATTTGGAGAGGTATAATATGATTGGGAATAGTCAGCATGGCTTTGTCAAGGGCAGGTCGTGCCTTATGAGCCTATTTGAATTTTTTGAGATTGTGACTAAACACATTGATGAAGGAAGAGCAGTAGATGTAGTGTATATGGATTTCAGCAAGGCATTTGATAAAGTACCCCATGTAAGGCTTATTGAGAAAGTAAGGAGGCATGGGATCCAAGGGGACATTGCTTTGTGGATCCAGAACTGGCTTGCCCACAGAAGGCAAAGGGTGG